>NC_088206.1:42829849-43152663 GCF_037126465.1 Ornithodoros turicata | reverse complement strand
TAAATTTGTTCCACTTTGTCTGTCCTGTCTGGAAGTGGAAGTCGTGATAACCCACCAGCATTACCTACGGTACTGCCTTTTTGATAGCGTATGCGGTACCTGAAGTTTGCTAGAAACATCAACCATCGATGTACTCTGCTAGCTGCTACTGCACTAGCGTGCTTGTTTGGATCAAAACGTGAAGAGAGTGGCTGATGATCGGTCACGATTTTGATTTCTCGACCCATCAAGTACTTTTGATAAGACAATTGCTAACGTTTCCTTTTCTAAGTGCGCGTAATTACGTTCACTTTTATTTAACGTACGAGAGGCAAAAGCTAAGGGTCTTTCTATACCCTTGTCAATTTGGAAGATAACAGCTCCCAACCCATAGGAAGACGCGTCACAAGCAAGCCTAATATCCTTTTTTGGGATCAAACAGTGGTAAAACTCTGTTGCTTCGTAACAAAGCTTTGCATTCTTGAAATGCTTTGCGACATTTGGAATTCCAATTCCACTTAGCATCCCCGCGTATCAACTGGTACAACGGTTCCAGGACCTGAGCTACATTTGGTAAAAATTTACCATAAAACCCAACGAGACCCAAGAAAGCTCGCAGCTCCGTCACACAGGTTGGCGCATCTCTGGCGCATTTACTATGGCCTCAAGCTTTTACTCGGTTGGGTGCAACCCCGATGCATCTATAGCATAACTAAGGTATTCAACACTAGGCTGAAAGAACTGACATTTCTCAGAATTCAGTTTCATGCCATGCCTGGCGAGCCTTTCGAGAACTTGCTCGACTCTTTCACAACACTGAACTTGATCCTTGCCACAGATAATTACATCATCGAGGTCACACGCTGTCCCGGGTATTCCTTGCAAGACCTTATCCATGACGGCCTGAAACATCGCTGGTGCGCTTGCAACGCCACGGCAAACGCGGATACCGAAAAAGACCTAGATGTGTGTTTACTGTACACAGTTCTTGATAATGTTCATCAAGTACCAACTGGTGGCATGCTCTTGAAAGATCAAGAACCGTAAATATCTTTCCGCCAGTAAGACTCGCAAAAATATCCTCTAGGAAGGGTAAGGCGTAGTGGTTGAGCTCTGTGACCGGACATATCGTTACGCGAAAATCCGCGCAGAGACGAATGGCATCGCCTTTGTTTTTCGGGACTACTACCAGTGGCGTTGCCCAGTCAGTGTGATCTACCCCGTAGAGAATACCAGTCGCTTCGAGATTTTTCAATTCTGCTTGGACTTTGTCTCTCAGCGCGTAAGGAACAGGTCTTGCATTACAAAACACTGGTCGCGCTCCATCTTTCAACACAATTGTACCTTCAAGTCCCTGAATAGTACCGTGTCCTTGCTCAAAAACACAATGGTGCTCTCGCATTAAGTCATCCACACTTTTTACTTTCCCCAAAGTAACATTCGCACACAAAATGCTTTGCCAGTCTATCATTACTTGTTCTAACCAATCCCTGCCGAACAATTCTGGCATGCGAGCTCCATCACAGCTATCGACTAACACCAACGGCAAAGAGTACGTCGCTTGCTTGTATTCGAGCTTGATATCAACTACTTCCCGTTCTGGAACAACACTTCCGTTATACGTTCTCAATCGTATTTTGGACTTTTGACACTGGCCTACAGTGCCAAAGAGGCTGCAGAACTCGTCAAATGACATTATGAACACAGCCCAACTTGTATCTAGTTCCATTACTACAGGTTTAAACCATTTATCTTTACAGAAACCTGGTACGCATTAACTGTCGTTCCAATACGGTACACAACTCAATAGAACCGTTGTCCTCTCCGTCTACGACCTTTACATGTTTTCTGGACATTCCTTTCGCAAGAAGCTTAGTTTTACACATTTTAGCTGAGTGACCACGTTTCGAACATTTATGACACTGACTGTTCTTGAAAGGACAGTCACTAGGCTTATGCCATCTGCCACATCTAGAACATTCTTGCCTGTTGCCTTGTGTAGCAGACCTAGGAATCAGTTTCCCTTTTTGTTTTGACGCTCTTGATTGCTTCCAGTGAACATCTACTTCGTCAGCCGTCGCTGCAGACACTTCCTGACGCATCTCCCGTGCCTGTGTCCCAGCCGCTTCATAGCGTTTGCCACTTGATAAACGTGGTCGAGTGTTGCTTCCTTTTCACCCATAGCCAAAAGACGGCATCTAATGTCGTCATTGAGAAGACCAGTGATGACTTGATCCCGAACAGCGTCCTCCAGGTATGCTCCGAAGTTGCAGGACCGTGCGAGGGTCTTGATAGCCACCACGAAGTCGTTGATTGATTCATGTGCCTGCTGGTTTCTGCGGTGGAACTGATAGCGTTCCGCCACCACTGAACGCGTCGGTGCGTAGTGCTGACGCAGCTGTTCAATTGGCCATTGTGGGAAAGCCACTTTGGATCAAGCCACGAACAGTTCCGTGAGCTTCAGATAGATAGATGCATGTAGGGGGAAAAACGTGGAAATGTAGATCTCACTGGTGCGACCTTTTTTAGCTGGTTAGCTGCGACTTACTGTATTTTGCAGTTCTTGAGTGCAGTACAAGGAGCTGAATGTTACTTTGTGGCAATCAAAAACACATCTTACAAATATCGTGCCGATTTGAGGAGACATTACACTCAGAACAAACATGAAACATGCCTTCTGGTTTCCTAGCAGTGTACTGTGCAGTAAATCCTAGGCACACGAACCGTGCCACTGTGACCTGCCATCTGCTTCTGTGGCGGCTGTCCAGCGTTGCTTTTTGTTCACCTCTATCCCACATAATTTGTGACATGCCACAATGTGCATATAGCTGTCTTTACCGCGCAAATGTTGTGCATAACATTGCTTACGTGAGTCAGCGCAAGGAGAAGTAATTGTTATGGTTGCCGTTTAGGTTCCTCGTGTGACGTGTACTGCATTGAAGTGCATTTTTTCTTGTAGGTGGCGCACAACCTTCGGAGCCTCAAAAGCTGCTGTATCATCCTGTATCGTCGGTTGTGAGCACTGGACATGAAGAACGGAGCAGCGGCATGCTGAGTGATGTGGATTCAGGCACTACAGAGTATTTCACCGATGAGCACAGTCTCATACAGGACAATGCTCACTACTACATAGCTGGCCGTCTTGTTCACTTTTTCCTAAAGGGATCATCATGTACATCTGTTCACAAGCACCGGTTTCCGAAGACCACAACCTTATTTCGTAGAAGCAATTTCTTGCCTTGTTTGTTGCTGATGATGTACCTGGGGACCTATTTACAGGCGTCACGTTACCTTCAGCAAACTGTCTCAAGTGTGCTTCAAGACTGGAGGTACTCTTTCTGCAATCTGTGAAGGAAGTTCTACACGAAAAGGGAGTTCTAAGGCTGCTTTCTGCACGTTTGTGTGATCAGAGCTTCCGTACTCCATTTTGCAGTGACACATGTAAAGACTAGTTTGTGCTGATGTTCTGCCGTCTTCGTTTACTGTGTCCACTTACAAGCGAACAGTTGCTGCAAGAAAGACTCAGAAACGTTAGGTATACCACATGCAGTAGTGACCAAATGTGTGCTCCTTGAATACTTTTTGTGCTGCTTGACCCTTGTTGTGCTTCTCTGTTTTCTGCCACAGTCAACATTATGACGTGCTGCTTCCATCTTATGATAGGGAGGATGGCAACCAAATGTAAGAGAATATTTTGAAGGTGCAAACTTCATACAATATTCTCAAACTTTGATATGTGACATCACAATACCACAAAATAATTTAGGAAGTGTTACATATTACATTTTGCTGCTTTGTGGGTTCGAGTCCTACAGCTGGCTAACCTTTTCAGTGTCTTTCATCTTTCATCGTTAATTTCTTAGGCAATTTGAGGCTTCGTCCTTTCTATGTTGTTCCAGCCTCAGAACATCAGTTCTGTCATGTTCAACAGTTGCCGCTTGCGTTGATCCCGTCGTATGAATGTGTGTATGAGTGAGCAAAAATGTAAGAGTGAAAGGAGGATGAGTGAGAGAGAGTGGCTGGTTTG
The DNA here is from genome assembly GCF_037126465.1 of Ornithodoros turicata. Lineage (NCBI taxonomy): Eukaryota > Metazoa > Arthropoda > Arachnida > Ixodida > Argasidae > Ornithodoros > Ornithodoros turicata. Next base: position 43,148,657 of record NC_088206.1, on the reverse strand, counting down.
TGGCTGTGGAGGTGTGTTAGCTTAGCTCAATTGGTAGAGCCCTGGACCGCTAATCCAGAAGATGTGCGTTCGAGTCCTACCAGCTGGCTAACCTTTTCAGTTACTTTCATCTTTCCTCGTTAATTTCTTAGGCAATTTGAGGTTTTGTATGTATTTGTCCTTTCTATGTTGTTCCAGCCTCAGTTCTCTCAATTATCCTAGTTAACTATCTATGGTTCTGGACACTATCGATGACTTATCGATAGTTTTGCATCACTACTACGCGTTCACTTGTTAGTTTTCTCTCTGGCTTCTTCTTGAATGGGAGGACTGATGGCACAGCAAATTCATAGAGAGCCCGTTTTCCATTTGGTACGTTTGTAATAAAATCAGTCTCTTTGAAGTGCCGTGAACACACCTTTACTGTGTGAGCATTGAACTTATCTTTTCTCTTGGTGGCCAGCAGTCATTTCTGCCCGAGGGAAGCTGTTGAAGGTGACTGTAAGGCGAGCATCAAGTGTGCTCGCACTACACTCTTTAAAGGGACTCTGACCAGAAGTTCGACAAATCTTTCGTTTGCGTCTATTACGAAGGTATAATATGCCTCCAAGCCACACGCGAAATATTTTGGCTGTGCGCGGCAGCAAAGTTTGCCAAACGGGGAGCTGAAAACCGGCTTCGCTTTTCCTCCTTAACTCGCACAATCGGCGCCGAAATCTAGACACTTTGTAGTGGACATCCTCCAATTTCCGTGTGCGTGACGAAAGCACGAGGTGCACGTTTCATTGGGCGCGCAGACTGGAAGTTCTGTTGTTAGTGAGTGTGTGAGAGCGGCGGCATCCGTCCGGAAAGCGATCTTCAATAGGGATGTCGAATCAAGAAATGCGGAGACTTCGAGCCCGGAACTTTTTCTGACCTTTCTGCTGTCGAGAAGGGAATTGTGCGTGCTGAACAGCACGGTAGCCTTGCTTTCGAAACGTCGCCGATGCCGCGAATGCGAGACGAAGGCTCTACGAGCTTTTTAGCGCACACTGTGATCGAACATGTAAACGTACTCTGAAATTTCGTGTCCTGTTATTCAATGCGCACTTGCTGTGGTGCCGGTGAGGCCGGTGTGTCAATGCAAAGGAGATCGAATGCTTGTGCTGCAAGGAGCTTTACAACCCACGAAGATTTTCAACTTCTATGCTTCAATATGACTGTCCTGAAGGTGGCATATTTTGAACTCCGTGGGCAGCGCGAACCTATGAGCGACTATATTCACAAGTAAGTCACATGTGTCCTTGTCGAACGATGTAAAAATTTGGGCGTTCAAAACTGGTTTGGTCCTGCATTAAAGTCGCTAAAAACTCCAGTACAGGGCGCAGCACATAAAAAGACTATACAATACATAACTCTGAACTGGAGAAAAGCAATATAGGCAATTTTGTAATTGTCAGTTGTAATTGTCAGGTTTCCTGAGTCATCTTTTTATGTATTGCACTGTGCATAGGGTTTTAGCGTAGGTGTTTAGCGATATTGAGTGTTCTTGATTGTCGATTAGGTGAAAAGTAAAACAATGTTGGTTTCTAAAATAACACAGCATGTGTACTAATATACAGGGTGTGGGCAGGTAAACTGCAATGCAATTTCTTCACGCGTGCAAAAGGGATATTGACAAAATGGCTCACAAAAGTTGTTAAAAATGTGCTCATGTTGTTTTTGTCATGCTAGAACATGAATTATAAATATGACTACTGGTAATGTGGCAATCAACTTTTGTCATCTCATACTGGACAACTCAAGTTAATAGCACCAGGTTTATGAAATTCTACATGCAGGGTACACAATTTCGATATGGGTTATAAAGTGTCTGAAAGATTTTTCAAATGCTGTTACAGTCTGAATATTTGTATATAGCTATGAATGACAATGAACTGTACTGGACTAAGTTAGACGAAGAAAACAATGAAGAATGTCGAAGTCACAAAGGTATGCTTGATAATGGAAGACGTAGGAAGCATCCAAAATTCAGAGATCTATTACGAGCTTTTAGGCAGAGACTGCCCTTCTTCAGGTACATACTGAACTAAGTTACTTAGAAACACAAGCTGTCTATATGCTAAATCCACTTTTTCGTAAATATGAACGAAACGAGGGAAATTATGGTAAGACGTACGTATCTGTATTTTCTGCATCAGACAACGCAAGCTTTGAACAAAACTAAAGCTAGTAGGACGCCGAGTATTATTTCAGCTGCACTTTTGCTGAATAAGTGACGAATAATGACGAAAGGTTCAGAATAACTACTTCGTCTTGAAACCAACCAGTGCGCATGAAACACGCTTCTTACATGTGAATATGAACGCTCGAAGTTCTAAATATGCTACTTTGAGGACAGCTCCTTGCAGCATAAGCGCTCGACCTCTTTCGGCATTATTAGGCATATAATGCCGAACAGGCATCTTAAACTATACTATACCGGCACCTTAAGGCGGTGCATCATAGCCGGCACTTCGTCGTCTACAGTCAAGGGATGGCGCAGCGAGCGAAATGGTTTGCGTAGTCACCGCTTCACAACATTTTGGCGCTTGCTTGGAAGTGCAGTACCGCTGAAGTAACATCTTCTTTTTGTGTTATTTTTGTTTTCTCTTGGCGCGCGACGCGTCAAGCGAAACCTTGTGCAAACATATGACCGCTCGTGCTCACCCATGCCAAGTCCAATACTGTAAACACGCATATCGCGCTCAGCCAGACGGAACAATTAGTGGCGCGCCTTTTGAATGCGCACAGGCTGTCCAGCTGTCTCCTGAACTTCTTCGTTGATCTGTTGCTGTTCCGTGCTGTGCTGTTGTCGGGTGAATGGTTAGTCACCAGCCGTTTCGTGTGATTTCTGCAATGCTTGGGCATATAATAAACTAAATCTCTCGGAACACAAAACACCTAAGTTGGAGAGGACGCGGTTGAAACAAGTTTGTGTCGACATGTTATAGCCTACCGACATTATTCGGAAATTGCGAAACGAAACCGCAACCTGTTTTCTTTATTTCCTGTCACCCCGGGCTTACAAATTTCAGACCACGTTGTGGTGGTGCAAAACGCTTCATTTACTTGCACAGTCAACGGAAATGAAATAAAACTGCGAAGAGGCTGCATAGCATTTCCCATATCATTGGACATCAGTGGAGGAGGAGGAGAAAGGCAAAAGAGAAGAAGAAAACGGAAAAAAAGCAGGGTAGAGGAGAAAAATGTGTGAGCGTGGACCATACAGCTGCTTGGAATGTAAAGTGCGAATGGAGGTTTCCAGTTTGGTCGAGTATATAATTCGGGTCTGTTGTGCTCATCCTGGTCGTCACTAACCACGTCCCCAGGCTTCGCTCATGTACAGATCAGCAAACCGTGAACTGGGTCTTTGATGTCCCATTCGGCTGCAGATGACTTTCAGCTCGTGGATCTCGGAGTGAGAGCATTTCATAACAAATTGTCATTGTGAGTGTCACCTTGCCTATCCGCGCAGGAACTTCCAGAAATCCACTCTAGCTTTCTTTCTCGTCCTCGTCGAGGCTGCCGACATCACATGAGCTTGTCTCGATTAGCAAAAGGCACACGGTACACTGATTACAATTCTTCTGGCTTATCGTACTTCCTTCTGTAATCGGCAGCCCTAATTCGCATGCTTCGAGGATAGCGAGGGTCAACAGGCTCTGGCAGGAGGTAGTCGTTATAAATTCGCGCAAGGTACACCACCCTTTTCTCGTTCCGAAAGGCGTCGTCCAGTACCTACAACGAAGAGGTAGTACTGCCGGTTGGTTATACGTGGAGTTGGCCGTGGATCTGGTACTAGTAGACATGCGCGCACTTCCACAGACCGCACTTCCTCAGTTCCGGTACGTGACTCTGTCCTGTACGCTTGCTACCGTCCACCAGTTGGTCCTGATATTTCGCGAATGTTCCGGTCACCAGACACGGCATGCTTGGTGCGGCATGCCGTGTCTGGTGACCGGAACATTCGCGAAATATCAGGACCAACTGGTGGACGGTAGCAAGCGTATCAATATGCCGTTCCAGTAGAGAGGACTCCCAAGACTACAGCGGTGTTCACGTCCATATGATCTTGTACGATGCTTGGTGGAACCTCAGTGTCAGCCACACCCTTTAGTGTGCACATTTTGTACTGCAGTGTTAGTTCACTGCGCAGTCCTTTTCTGCGTTCAGAAACGACTTCCATGTCCGCAACTGCACAACTGAATGGGTGATAGATTCCGAGCGCCTTGAAGCTACTGATCCGCACGTGAGCATCCAGGTGTTGTAATCTTTGCTTCATCGTGCGAGCAACTGCACATGTATAACTTTCTGAGGTACCACTAAAGTATTACTGGCATCATATGCTCACGTTCATCAGTGTCCGCCCTGACGCCCTCATTGTGTAACGGTGTGAGGAAGACGGTACTGTGGGTTTGCCGTGCCGCCGGTTTTTGACGCTTCTGCCATCCCAGTGCTCGCTTATGACGTTGTAACGCTGATACTCATTTCCCAATCTGAGGGAGCCAACATTTCTATCCATTTATTTACCGTACTTCGACCTGGGTCCCAAGTGCTCCGATTCCATTTCAGCTTCCATTCTGATTCAACTTCGATCCTGAATAACTTTTCTCAGCCGAAGCATATTTGCACACTTGCCCATCAAATTGTCCGCTGTACCTTATTGTACACAAAACGATATGGAAGTGTCTGAAATCTGCCCCAACCAGCTCCATCCGCCGCCCGAAATTCCAAATGCTTACAGTCTAGGGTACTTGATCCGCGCTCCTAACCACTTCATGGGACGAGGGGATACCCAGTGCGGTTCAAATAACTATTGTAAAGTTGTCCCATGAAACAATAGACCCCCCCTTCCCGTTGACACCCTACTGGATGAGTGCTAAAAGCGCTGCCAGGTTTTCCGCATATCCAGTGTAAAAGAAAAGATTTCACTGTATAACCTATCCAGCGCCACTATTTTTTTTTTTTTTACAAGCCTGATCCTTCCACATTTCTGTGGCTGCGACTGGGAATTCCAAGACAAATAAGTTTCATCTACTGTTCCCCGAGAAAATGAGCATTGCTGAACAAACAATAAACAAAATTTGGGGCTGGGCTACGCTGCCCGTGCTCGTGCTCCCCCGTCATGGTCAACGTCGGCCTCGTCGTCTTCCGGCCACGTGCAGCGGTATATCATTTCCAGCGGTCAAATTGTTGTTGCTTGTGACGACACACTCGATGATAGATGGCAGCACTGCGCTTCCCATTCTGAAGGGACGTACTCTGACGTACTCATTCTGAAGGGACGGACAATGACAAAAACTCGTGTGCCGAGTCAACTGCTTAACATAGATAAAATCTTTTTGTTGATATTGGTTCTTGATATGTTTTTTCTAGTGCGTGATCGAGCCAGATTTTCGATTTTGGGCGGCTCTATTTTGTAAGCGAGCGGAATCTCGAAATATAGTTTTTCCCAAACGTTTCGACGACGATATAAAAATTTCTGAGTCTAAAACGCAAAATCTGCTTCGATCATGCACTAGATCTAAGCATCCTCTTCCATTTAAAAGCAGTTGCACGGAGATCAACCAAATTTTCGCGGCGCTACGAGAGTTGAAAAATGTATGGGGATTCCCATAGAGCGTCAGTGGTGATGCACCGCCTTAAAAAGACGGCGCTGTTAAATACGAAATTTACACAAACTGTTCATGTGCTTCATCATGATCAATGCTGAAAGCTCATCTACCAGTCTCTTGTTTGTTGTCTACGTTGTCTATTTCTTACGTGCCCGATGCGTATGGAACTTCCTCTTCATGCTGAAGTCCATTCGCGGCACGACATTTCAAAAACAAGGCTTCCGAACTCTGCTGCACGTAGCAGAACTTCCCTCTTAGTTGCTGAAAGGTAGCTGAAAAGCTGACTTGTTGACTGCGCTGTGCTTCCTCCTTCGACGTCCATGTTAAAAAAAAGCACGGAATGTTGAAGCAGCAATACGAAAATTGCGGAAACCACCCGAACTTCCGGCGTGGACTTTTCTCCAATAAACGTCGCGGGCGTTTTACGTTATACACTAAGAAAAACCTATGCATAATAGCTAGACTTTTGCGCTGATCAGACGAATTGCGGGTTGAAAGCGAAACCGCTTTTCGGCTCCTTGTTTGGAATAGTTCGCGGCTGCGCAGAGACGAAACGTTTCAATTGTAACTTGGAGGCACCATGTAGGTTCGTTATCCTCACAAACAAAAATATTTACGAGGTTCTGGTCAGATACCCTTTAAGGTGATGACAGCCCTGACGGCCGACTAACTGTTACGTTAACGTGGATTCACCGTTTATGGTTTATGCAGATTGAAACTGTGCACAAATCTCATATGTATATGGACTAACAACTACTAGTTGCCATAACTAGTTGCTGTGCTTCATTAATTTCCAGGTAATTTTCGATCGTAGAGGGGGTGCCTCGGAAAGGCTGGACACCAAATCACGGCCGAGAACCCGCATTAGACCTGTACATTAAACAAGTAAGCAACGACATCCTTCGCGGTATTTCCCAAAGCTCGCGTGGTCACAACCTCACTAAAACACAGCGTGACATCATCAAAGCGCTGGCTGACAGAGATGATATCATTATCAAGCCCGCAGATAAGGGTGGGAGTATCGTCATCTGGCCCACAGATAAATATATTTGTGAAGCTCATAGGCAACTCAACAATACGCAACACTACCTCAAACTGGACCATGACCCAACAAAGGAGTACACGGCGCTAATAACCCATACCATACAGGACCTCCACCAACGAAAGCACATCACACGTGATGACCTCAGATATCTCACCCCATCAAACACAGGCGCAGGTCGTTTCTATTTACTGCCCAAAATCCACAAGGTACACGCCAACGAGCTCTATACGGCTGACATCCCCGGCAGGCCAATTGCATCTAATAACAACACACCAACAGAAAGACTCTCGAAATTCCTGGACCACTATTTAAACCATATTCCGACAACACTGCCATCGCATGTACAAGACACACCCCACCTCCTCAGAATAATCAGAGATATAAACAACACTCGTACATTTGGTAGGGACACAATACTAGCCACGCTGGATGTGACATCACTGTATACTAACATCCCACACAACGACGGAATCACAGCCCTCTGCAATACTCTTTCTACAACAAACGCCAGAAAAGACACGGAAACCATACTCGCACTAATGGACTTGGTCCTTAAACTGAACTAGTTCGAGTTCAATGACGAATACTACCTACAAGTACACGGTACAAGTATGGGCACACCTGTTGCACCCACATACGCAAATATCTTCATGGGGTTCTTAGAAAACAAAGTTCTCAGCGCCCTCTCATTGAAACCCACGGTGTACCTTCGATACATCGATGATATACGGATAATATGGGAACACGGGGAACATGAATTTCAAAAGTTCATAGATCTACTGAACACCGCGCATAGCAACATAAAGTTCACATCACAACAGTCAACTCACTTAATTAACTTCCTCGACACCACAATATCACTAGACAAGGGCAACCTCATCACAACCCTGTACAAAAAGCCAACTGACAAACAACAATACCTTCACTTCAAGAGTCACCACCCGCGTCACTGTAAGGTTGGAATTCCTAACGGGCAGAGTGTAAGACTACGCAGAATTTGTTCAAACGGCACAGATTACGCTGAGAAGCTTGACGAACTCTGCAGTACACTTGCCCAGAGGGACTATCCAGACTCCCTCCTAACCGAATTCCGTCGCAAGGCACTCACACTCGATCGAGACGAGGTTCTGGAAAACCGAAAAAATCCTGACGCGTGCCAAATAAGCTTCATCACAAGATATTCCAACGCACTTCCAAACATCAAAGCCATTCTACAGAAGCACGAGCCCCTCCTCCAAAGCAGTGACCGACTTAGCAATATATTCACAAATCCCATACAGGTGACATACCGACGCGCAAAAAACCTGGCAGACTCCTTGGTCAATGCCAAAATCAGCAAAACAAGCACCCCGTACACGGGAACACGGCCCTGCAACCTCCCGCGCTGCAAAACATGCAAGCACGTTCAACACGCTAACTTCATCAAAAGCACTGCGAGCAATTACACCCACCCCGTTAACCACACATTCACATGCACAAGCTCCAATATCATATACTGCATTGAATGCGGCGACTGCTCTATGCAATACATTGGTGTAACCGGCCAACAAATGAACAACCGCCTTACCGGACACAGAACCGACACGTCCAACAAACTCCCCAAAGCAGTCGCCGAACACTTTAACGTTCCTGGTCACAATTTTGACAACATTAAACTATATACTCTAGAAACCGGTGACAGATCCACACGTGACAGACGTGATAGGGAGTCTTATCTCATATACAAGTTCAACGCTCTTCACCCGTCCGGTATCAACAAATCACAAGGCACCCTAGAAACACTTCACAAATAAAGTATGCTTTTCCCTTCTACCTCCATTATCATCTGTTTTGTTCTGCATGGCCACTGCTTTCTACTTTCTTTATTGCATGCCACAACTTTGCATTACAAATAAAAAAAAAAACCCTTTGCTGGTTCTGGAATTTTCCCCACGTAACCACTAACCTCCTTATCTTTCGCTATGCTTGCCAATTGTTGCCTGCTGTCCCGTTTCGTCCACGTGTTCGTAAACCTTCCATTTTCCTGTAACCGGTCTGTAGCCTAGATCACTACGTTCACATAATCCCCTCCACAGAGTCCACACTCTAACAAAGCAGCCATTCACTCCGGCCGTAAAAGCCCGTACGGAACCTTTCTTCCCTCCGGGCTGTTGACCCACAATTCGCATGAACCTTTAAACACGCCACACCTAACCCTTTAAATACCATGCCAATGATGAGGACGGTGCCCAGAAGAAGAACAGTTTCTGTTCGAAATATCGGCGGCTTCTGTCCTGAGGCAACTCCCTTCCTACATTCTACCGGTTCGCTGGATTTCTACCCATCTACACCCCTATTCAGTATTTTATGTGCTACAGCTGTGTGACGGACACCTCTGAGGCTGCAAGAACACAGCACCTATTCTTGTTATCGGGGGAAAATTGGAAATTTATTCGGAATAGCACCAAAACGTTACTCGAAGGCATGTAACAGCATACAGAAAGATGTTGCAGACAGTGTGTAAGTGTTACTGGCCAGCTCCTTATACAGTAACAATTGCAGCATCAACGGAAAGTATGCAAGTGTTACTTGAATTCTGAATGAGAATTCGTTCTCTCTCAGTACGGAAATTTAGAGGTGCCCATTTCGTACTTGCAGTACATGAAATATCAGACGGGTGGGTTCTTGAAGGCACCACCTTGTACATGACATTTCATCTGACCGAAAAAGAAAAGAAAAGAAAAATAAGAACAAAAACATTCATCCCGGTCAAAAATTCAATAAAGTCAGCTGTTCACTCGAGCTGGATGAAACTGGTTTCAAGAAGTATAGGATAGTCAATAGCCACTACACTCGGCGACTGCTAGTTCTTAATCGATGTGGATCATCAGATTTGTGCACGGTTGTGAACAATGTCAAAGTTGACCGGGTGGTTCAGGTGTTTCAATTTAAAGAACAAAGCGTATGTGACCTAGTCGTTGCAGCCTACTGCTGCTATCTGGTCTCAAAGGAGTGCTAATAGCCAAAGCAATAAAAAACTGTGATCTTATGCCTATAGTCTGGAACCGTTCAGTAACTTGACAAAAATACGAAATACCATTTGCAATCAATTCTGTCTTTCTGCTGTATGTTCTAATTGCGAGTAGACCTTGATTCCAAAGGGAATTTATATTTGTACTTCAACTCAAGAACTGGTGCAGTTAGCGAGTACTGCAGGGAAACAGAATTGATTGCAACAGAGCTTTTTCATTTTTTGTGGGGGGTGGAACGTCCCCCCATTCCCTGGGGCATCAAATGACTCCCCCCATGGGGTCACTTGATGCCGGTAGGAGTCAAAACAGTTCCATGCCAGTGGGAGTCAAATGACTCCTCTTGACGACATCAAATGACCCTCCTGCATTGATGGTGTCATAGTTACTCCAGGAGGGGGGGGGGGGTTATATATGTGGCGGGCTTTGACTTCCCATAAGGGAGTCACTATGACTCCCTTTTTCTTAGAGTGTGTGTATGACGTAGATGCATCCGTGTACGCGCCTTCGTACTTGTCAGTGGATTCCAGCTACGGCTTTTCGTGGCTTCACGTATCTGCGCTTGAAGATGGCGGACAGTCGGGTTTCACGGGTTCCGCGATGAGTAAACAGTTCAGCAGCTGCGAAATCATTCGTGAACCAAGCTCTGTGCGATGTTGTGACTGGAATTCGTGGTTTGTGTTTTGTGAGCTCGAACAATTTGTATCAGTCGCGTCTGCGTTAGCCTCTTTACAGCACTTGCCCAGTGTAGGGTCAATTTTCTTAGGAAATTGACTGACGTTTCGACAGCCGTTTTAGCAAGAAAATGCCGACAACGTTTTATTTTTGCAGGAAGAAAGCATGCTATGTATTTGAGAAACCGCATAATGCTATGGGACAAGTTTTACGTACGAAATATCAATGTGCAACACCGTCGACGATGTTATGGAACGACGAGCGACGTAGAACAAAATACCAACCACACTTTAAACTTTTGTGGGATTCTGTGCATTTTCCAGAAGCTTTCTTTGAATCACACACTCCCATGTTATGCTGCGTCGTGGAGCACGCTACAAACTACTACATTTCACGTCTAACATCTGGACTTTGTTTTTAATAAGCACCGTAGCAGAAAAACATGCACACAAAAGCTCCAGAAGCCATGTGGCTGCACACTATCCAGAATAATACCAAAATAAATACCTGAGCACATATTGCCACTTCGAAATGATGTTTTTAGAAATGTGGTGTCTGAAAAGTTAGGGCATAGCATAGATCCTAGAAATCAAATCAGTGAGTGCACCTTATCCCTCTGTAGAGTGCTATTTCAACTCACAACTCAGCCCATGGGGTGTAAAAGTGTTAGATGCAATTTATGTGACTGTCGTCATGGGTGACAACACTGGTCAACCTCTGAATTAATTCCGTACTCTGGCATTACTTCACAAATCACTTCGTACTTAAAATTTATCATGTAGGACATCATAAGCAATTGGTAAGATGCAACCATGTCTGCAGCATTCTCGACTGCCTCTTTACAGTTAGAGACACGTTACCAAACGATATTTTGCAAAGGCCAGTCTACAGGGCCCGTGTAACTAGAGTCTTCACCGAAGGTATGCTTTAGCAAAACCATCGCACATGAAGTACAATATATGCTTGGACATCTATTATGTAATGCATCATCTAATCTACTGAACCATATATGTGGCTACATACGAAATTATGTTAAGTTAAACGTACAATACATAAACACTTGTCATAACATGACAGTTTCCTTCCCGCATCATGCGCTGCCATTCCTCCCACTTTAAGGAAGTACTAAACTATATTACTACATTGCGTGGCATTACACGCTCCTTTGACAGAACTTGAACAGGATTACACAACAGAGAATAAAAGTACAGGGAATATAGTTTGCGGCTTTCCATTCACGCTTAATGGCCGCAGCAGTAGTGCAGGAAGGCCACTGCTACGTTGTGTTGAGAAACACCGCTTCCTGTTTGCCATGTATAAATAAAATGTACCTGACCTGATCCAAAGTAACTGTTCTGAGTCTGGAACACACAAACAGAAAAGCACTACACAATCCGCAACATTAACAGATAGGCAAATGAGCTGTGCCGAGCACCAGCTCGGGACAAAGTCAACAAGTAATTCACGAAAAGTCAATGAGTGCCTGAAATGTAATATCCCTGACTGGTAGCAGGAGGGTAGCAGGAAGTTCAATTCCTGGCGCCACCGCTGACTGGCTTTTCCATGAATTATTTGTTGAAGTTTCCACGTGGTGCCTCAGAACATGAACCATTCATCAACCACTGAATCCTCATGAGGTGATGAGGGTTTAGGTGATCCTCATGAGGTGATGAGGGAGAGTTTATCATCCCTAAGAGACTCCCTTTCTTGCGTGTGAGGATTGCTCACCACTGCAGGACAAAAAGAGCATTTAATGACAAGAAATTGACAGTCATGTTTACTTTATAATGATTTTGCACAACAGAAGAAGACGGTTGAGAGCATCTAAATTTTCATGAGACGATGGCTTCGTGCAGAAGGCTGCACTTCTTCAGGTCTAACACCAAGTTACAAAATTCCAGAATACGTAAGACAAAGAGGTATAAGACAGGAGACATAATTGTAAGGTCGAGAGCGAGTAGAATGAGGCTTGGTACAAACATACAAATAACGATACGAACATATATAAAATAAGAACGGGGTAGGACTCCATCAGTTTCAAACAGACAAGGGATGAGTTGTATAGCATACTACATGAATGACCACGGTGGCCAGGTCAGTATTTGGCACAAAAAGCATTCCCGTGCGACACATTCAGGGAAACAGTGCTATACAGTGTCTTGTCAACTCATCCCTTGCTGGATTGAAACTGATGAAGTTTTACCCCTTTTTATTTTATTATACAGGGTGTCCAAGATAAGTGTGAACAGATTTTTTAAAAATATATATAACACTCTTTCCAAGATGAAATCAATTGCAATATAGCATATGCTGAAGGGCACTCCCTAGCAGGGCATTAGCAAAGTCCAAAGGCAATGTCTTAATTAACTTTCCTTAATTAACTTTTTAATTATAAAAGCTACAAAGTTGTCCCAATGAGAACATATGTTCCTTTCGATCACCTGATATCGTAGCCGTTTTCAGAACAAAAATCCGTTCGATAGATCGCCCGCAAAAAAATCGTGAAGGAACGCCATTTTTTTCTTTATTTTGTTCATTGCGCTTCTTAGAAGACGCGTATTTCCTTCATCCCCAACGGGGGAGGGGGAAGGAGCATCTCGGGAGAAGATTTCATCTTGGAAAAAGTGTTATATATATTTTTAAAAAATCCGTTCACACTTAGCGTGGACACCCTGTATATGTTTGTGTATTTATTTTTATGTTTGTACCTACCCTCGCTTTCTACCGTTAAACATGTCATATATTCTGGGATTTTGTAACTTCATGTTAGACCTGAAGAAGTGCAGCCTTCTGCATGAAAGTCTCGTCTCATTAAAATTTAGATGCTCTCAACCGTTCTTTCTGTTGTGAATCTCTACCGCGGGATACTTGCACATTGCTCTTCTACGTACTATGATTTTGCGATGAGATTATGGACTTTGGATAAAAAGACTACACAGCACTGCTCTGGTATTTTTGCCTAGTGAACGGCATGTATGCAGTATGCACACAGTATTTGTGCAGTAGAGCCACTAAAAATGTAATGAAGGTGACATTTGCGACAGTAATGGACGAAGTGAAACACAAGTATTGTAGGATGCAGGTATTTTAGCTTACATACAAACCCAGAAACGCTATCCAGTGTGAAGTGGTGACAAATAAATAGTTTCCATTTTTCTTAACTCCCAGAACACAGACAACGAATTAATAAGAGTAGACAATGTTAACATGAATTCTGTTCTATTCCTGAATCAAACATTCACAGATAGTAAAGGTGCCTTCCTCAATGGATGTTGATAACAGTGAAAATTGTAAAACGTTATCGGAGATGAGATCAGCTGCTGCGTGTCAGGAAGAGTTGTATGTCCAACAGTAATCCAGCTAACAGTAACAAAAATGTGCAAAAGGCAAATGTAACGTGCCTTCTATACCAGACGGTGAAGCTTGTACCACCACATCCACAGGAAACAGTGTTTGGACAGCAAAAGTGCTTGAACTGGGAGATAGCAGTTAATCGGAATGGCGACCTTTGTTTTCCACCCTGATAGCAGAGGTTGTAATGTTTAGGGCAGATTTAAGAGTAGTGCCAAGATGGCTGCATGAGAGCGCCCATGAAAAGTGGAATATATGTGAATACTCATAACATCACATTGTCATACCTGTTGGTGGCAGCTACAACTAACGTGTCAGCAATTTCTTCATGCACCAGATGCAAGCCAGACCATGCTTCATTTCCGCCTTCAGCGTGCACCTGTTAATTCACAAATTAGATTATCAATACTGTTGTGTTGGTAATCGTGGCTATACACTCTAAACCAGATAACGCATATGTAACGGTTAAGTACCGCTTGGCCAAGAGGTACATTTTTTTAAAATGTACCTCTTAAATTTAAGAGGTACACGCGCTCTCACATGCGGTACATGTAACGGATAGCGCGCAGCGATTTAGGCCTGCCCGTCGGGGTGGTTCCCCTCTTCTACGATATATTAACAGGCCCCAGGAAGCTACGCTGTACGATAAATATCACAAACAAATACCTTTATTCGAAAATTACATCCACTTCAGGGGTGATGCTTGTCCATCGCGAGCGTGCATTGTCATAATGCACAAACGCCGAACACACGAGGCACAGCGTACAGCTCGAAGCAGAGTTAACCGGAACGCCACTTCGACCAGCGGAGCAAGAGGGGAGCCACCCTGGCGGCGTCTAGTAGAAATAAAAGGCGAGGAGGTTTTGACATTTCCATTCTAGTCGGAGGGGTGTTCGCTGTGGCGTGCCGAAGAGTGCGCAATCAGGTTGGCGTTATCAACGCTGGGCTCGTTGGTTTTGGACGACCCTGTCTGAGGGATTGCGAAGAATCGATGATATCCCGATGGCGCGCGCTGGGTTAGCACGTGCGAACCAGTCGTCTCTCACCTCTCCTAAACTTCCAAAATTAAAATTAAAGTGAAGTGACCCAGATGAGGAAAATTTCCAGAAAAAGGATTGATGTGGGAGAAAAAAAATCAAAATTCGATTTTCGAAAGGTGGGAAAGGCAAACTTGGGGAACGTGCAGTCGATGTAGAGACGAACCTCCGCTGACGGACACTGAAGTGAGGACAAAGGTCATGGTGAATTTGTCTAGCTCTGATCATCATTCACTTCACCAATAATAGAAAACCTTCACGGTGACTCCCAGCACTGTGTGCCAGCATGCACACAAATATTTGTGTGTACTAATTGGCTCTTCTTCCGAGAAGCTCCCGAGAAACGCGAGATGCTACACCATGAAAGCATTGTTTTATTATTATTTAAAAACTCATTACGATGGTTTCGCCATTACCATTCTTAATTATTTCAAGTCTCTTCGCATCCTCTATTCTGAGCACAGTAAATTTTCCGAAAGAGAAGTTGTCATTCATTTCATTTGATCACACAATGAGCGTTTCGGATGACGCGTGGCCATGCGCCAACCTGTTTCCAGGCGCGTGTCATGACATCGATTCTCCGCATTATCTCAGACACAATCGCCCGCCCGAAACACAAACAGGCGCAGCGTTGATAACGCCAGCTTGATTGGGCACTGTTCGGCACACCACAGCGAACACCCCTCCGACTGGAATGGAAATGTCGAAACGCCCTCTCCCTTTATTTCTGCTAAAAGCCGCCAGGGTGGCTCCCCTCTTGCTCCGCAGGTCGAAGCGGCGTTCCAGTTAACTCTGCTTCGAGCTGTACATGGATGAACGCTGACCTCTGCATCTCTCCTTCACCATTGCAGCTGCTCCGTGGTCACGCTTCTTTATCTCTTCCACACCTTTGGATTGCTGTTCTTCCCCAAGTTCCATTTCTTCCGCAGAACGTAACACCAACCACAGGATGATGATTGACTCACCCATTTACGACATCGCCCGGACGTAACCTAGGAGAAAATACCAATGTAAAAAAATCCAACAACCGAAATAGCTTGCATGAAAAACACGCCTACTTGCTCGTGTAAAGTGCAATCTAGGCTTCTCTAATTCACGCATCAACGTTCGTGCATGCAGCGCAAAGTTCGTTGTCTCTGTCCCTCAGTCGTTGTGTCCAGCCTGCCGGTGATCAGGACCACTCGGAATCAGAGCGAAGATGAACGAAAATGCGTCGTGCGGACGAATAATTACTTTAGAGATATAATACGCACCTTAAATGACTCCAATCTTGAAAGCGTCGAACGAGTTTCTTGAAAGACCGAGCAGACTCGTCCTCGCTCCCCGACGTTTCAAAACACACTGATTTGCCAGCGGAAGAAACGCATTCTTCCCAGACGTGCGATCCCTCACGGCCACGGGTTCTAGTTATCGCACTTATTTGATGGAATGATAGTGCTGATCCATTACGGCACTGCTGTATAAGGGAATTTATTGACTGGTATTCGAAATCACGCGAAATATTTTTGCAGCGCATGCAGATCGTGAGAAGGCGTTCGTACTCATGCGCCAGAAACACGCGGTACACATGAGGTACAGCTGCTATAGACCGCGCTTAAAAGGTATCTAGCCAGTACCGATGGGTCTCGGAGCCCCTGTACCGCTTGAAATTCGCAGTGGTCGCGAACTGCACCTGCTGGTTGAGGACTGTACCTCATGCGTACCGCTTAGCCCAGGTCTTCTTTCATGCGGTACATATCGGGTGCCGGATTTAGAGTGTATCAGAGGAAGCGCAGTAGTCCCCCGTGGCACGTTCAAAATTTGTGTGTCGGGCATCTCACTTCAGATGATTTCGTGCCGAGATTCCAAATTGCCTCTGGAGTCGCGCGTAACCTATGATAACATTCATGGACGAAATCCTTGGAGTGGAACTCAGTCCGCACGGCTGTCGCTGTCAGCCAAGAGCTTCGCACTGCTTGGTCTTTTGGCAACTTATAATAGGTAACGCTTGAATGCTCCGATGAATTGTTCTAACAGCGTAGCGCCGTCGAATTCTCGACAACTTCGCCGTGGCATATCACGTATCATATCGCTCCAGCTCGTAAAAGACAAGGTCAGCTCAAGGAAGTGCGCTTTCCAAACGACGTCGTGCCAAAGAAATGTTCACATGCTTCGTTTCCGGCTTAGCAATAACATAACAACTGTTTGCTAATGTACGATACATAGGATGCACAGAGAACGAAACCAAAGAAGCCAAGAGTCCATGCCAAGCCAAAGACAGATAAACCCAGAGCAGTGATGTCGGTGCGCCCGTGTGCAGTGTTTCCCCCCCCCCCTTTTATTGGAGTGTTATCGCAGATGCTTGCAGACTTAGTGTCTTTTGTTACATATAGAATAGTGTTGATCCGAATTATTTTGCAGATGAACAAATCTAGAACCTGCTTGTTTCAGCTGGATTACAATCTGCAAGATAAATGTCACTGCTGCTGACAGGGTTCCGCAGGTCTTGTCCACGCATGTCGAATGATTGCAGTGTTAAAATCAACGATACCTATTGAAAGCATCAAAACACATGTTCAAAGCATGTTGTAGTGTCTCCGAGGCAGAACACTTTCCCTTGTAGACGTCCGACGTAGATCCCGATATCGATATCTGGAAATGGATGTCCAGTGCACATCTCTGGGAGTTTCCTGGATATGTACGGAGGATGTCCCGTCGTGGATACTTCGCAGGGAGGGGGTATGATGTGCGGTCAGCCTGCTGGGGTGGCTCGGTGCACCGAGGGAGGGAGAAGAGGGAAGCGTGAAAGAGGGAAGGAGAGATGGCACAGTAGAGGAAGGGGTGTGCATCCCTCTTGCTCTGGGGTTTGGGTGGCTCAAATTCCTCAGTAGTCTTCTTTGGGTAGCTATCCCTGTACCGCGATAACTGCCAGGATGATTGGCGAAGTTACTCCTCGTCGCGGCTGTTTCAATAATTGTCCGAATCTGGTCACCTGACGGAATGATGCGTGGAGCATTTATTGCGAAAGAGAGAGGAACGCGGGATGATCAACTTCGGCTTCCCATCCATAGTCCAACGAAGTGTCTCAGACCAAAAGCAGTACGAAACATAGACGTTATCTTCATGATGAGTTAACAAGGCCAAGCAATTCCACATTTCAATGTTGTTCGTGTACGCCATCGAATTAAACGTAGACACCTCACTCTGCATTCTGACTTACAGCCGACCAGGACTCTCGAATTTGTGGAAGTGTGTGAGAAAACCAAAATATAGTATCTGCTGTTCCTCGGGAGGAAACGCCATTGCCTTTCTTTGTGATTTGCTGGGTTTTGGGTACTTTTATATTTCTCTCTTTCTCTCTTCCTTTCTGATTGTCCGTTGTGGGAAATACGAGCAACAAAACAATGAATGAAATTGCGTAGCTTTACGTCCCGAGACAAGTATATATGAATATGAGCGACGCCACCGGGGTCGGTCTACGGATTAATGTTGCCCACCATCAGTCTTAACGTGCACGGAAATATCCACACAATGTCCACAATTTCTAATGCTTGGTGGTCCAAGATATCTATATATATATATATAAAAAGATTTCTGCTGCAAATGTGCGCCACTACAAAAAAAAAGAAAAGAAAGAGTTGCATTCACAGTAGCTACATTCAGAAGTAGCGTCCCACACACATCCCTTCGGCAAACTAGCAGGAAGATATTTTCACATCCAGAGGATCCCGAAGTTCCGGCCACTTGAATCTTTTGGGTCATCCTGTAGACGTCCACACGTCAAATTGAGCACATCTGACGGAGATCCCGATCTCCGAGCTCGATGTCTGCGGGACACCCACTGCTGCTTTGGGGACCGGTTTGTTCTGCTTGGACTACTGCGAGATACCAAATAGCAGTATTAAAGAAAAAAGTACCGCAAAATACGTGAAATGCTTCATTGTTGTGTGAGGGAAATTCGGGGTGCTAAGGCTGTTCCAAGGCGTCACAGATGGATGCGTGATATGTGCATGAGGATACCCATATTCGTATGAAATAGCGCTCACCTTGTTGTGTTGTACCTCAATTCTTTGGCGCTTTCGAGGTTAGGCGCGCAGACTGAGAACTGGTGGAATACATACGGGTGCGTTGCTGGCATCGACCCCGTTAATATAAACGACTCGACATATAGACGATTTCTATACATATACAATAAGCTCATTTTTATAAAGATCTACATGACAGCTTTGAAGCCTTAAAAATGTTGCACTTACTGAGGTAACTGCAAACAGACGTAAGCAATGTTGTGCGTAATGTACCAAAACAGATCTCATAAAAGTAAGTGGAGGGGAAAAAGATCAACATCACGTGGAAAAGGTTAAATGCGATCCCCAACCTTGACGATTCACTTGTCTTGAATTGATTCAGTGGATAAAAGTCTGTTGCATCTGAGAGATACGTGAAAGGACAGCGAAGCCAGAAAAGTCGTACGCAATAAACTGTCATTAACAACTTTGAACCAAAAATAAAATGTAAAAGGCGGCAAGTTTCCCCCGAAACAAAGAAAAACTGAGCTACACACACGCATCACTTTCACTAAACTTTTTCAGTGTACGTACGAGGGGTATTCAGGTCAAACCGGGACTTTCTGTCTCCAGAGTGTACAAATGGCTCCCGCGATACTTCTTTTTCGTCATTTTCACACGCGACAGGTCTCTGCGTGGTGGTCCAAAGTTTGTACAAAACCGAAGACACGTGCTGGACGAGATGGCCGACAACGAGGTGGGCCTGCACATCGAACAGCGAATTGTCATGAAGTTTTTCGTGAATGAAGGCGTAAAGTCATCTGAAATTCACAGAAGACTTCAGGCTCAGTATGGCCACGATACACTTAGCCGCAGCAAAGCGTTTGAGTGGTGCAAACGGTTCCGAGACGGCCGTACATCAGTGCAGGACGATCCCGGCCGGGGCGGCTGAGAGCCCAGTGTCAGAGTTCCTGTGAACATCCAACTGGTGGAGCGCCACGGTTTTCTGGGACAAGGCTGGCGTTGTTGATGTTGATTTTCTTCCCAGTGGTACCACCATCAATAGCATGTGCATAAGGCGCTGAAGCAAAAGCGGCCAGGTCTCATCACCAAGGGAGTCCTCCTCCTACAAGACAATGTACGTCCGCATACCGCGCATCTCACGATACGCGCCTTATAGGAACTTACTGGGAGTTGCTACCACATCCCCCTTACAGTCCAGACCTCGCCCCAGCGACTTCCATCTCTTAGGCTCACTGACGGCGTTCCTTGGGGGCCGCCACTTCAGCTGCGACGACGAGGTCAAGAATGCGGTCCGATCAGATAGCGTACGGTGTACTCACTCTATATCATATCAAAGACGAAAACAAAAATATCGTGCTCGCAAAAGGGCTCCTCAGGTTAGCGCAGAGAAATGAGGTACCCTTGCGGCACGTCACCCAATGCGTAGCGCACCCCTGCATCCCCTACAGCGGCCGCTGCTGACGATCCAGTGACAACAGTGAGTTTTAGTATATCGTACGCTAACGCCTTCGCATACATGAAGGCTAGCGTTGGAGGTTCTGCGCACTCGCAATACAAACAGCTGTGCGCATTGCGCAGACCCACAACGCTATTGCTTACGCACGCGAAGGCGATATCGTGGAATATACTAAAACTCACTAATGGCAAACATTCTTTGCGTAGCTTCGTTTCTCAGAGCCCATGCTTCTGTCGCCTCAGAAAAGGCTTGCGCCGGTTCCCAGACAGACATAACGCAGACGAACGCATTCAAATGAAATAATGCGGACCAGGCTATATAGTGAAAGCGACACATTCAACAGGCAGGAACTAATTACATCAGCACCGCTTCCACATCTCTTACCGAGGGTGTATGACACACTGAGTGGTCCGGTTACTTCCAAATGTAAACAATGTTCGAGTGGAGGGAGGGGATAACATTTGAAGTTGCACTTAATAGTTCGCTGTGTCATATCAATAGAGTTTTAGCAAACCGTTGATAACATGGCTTGCATCGAACCATATCAACCGGAGCTAATCAGTGGATGGGATTCTGTGGTCACACATACGACTGCTCTTGCTTCCGACAGGCACGATAGCCTCACCTACGGTCTGCAAAAACTGCCTAATATGTCGGTAGACAGTGCTTGTCCCTGTCTCCTTCACTTATTGCCTTATCCATATGTGCAATGCAGGTTTCTTTCCCTTTCGGCTTTTGTGAGAAGAAAGCACGAATTATCTTAGTGTGCATTTACTTGCGTCTCATGAAGGGTGTTAGCACCCAGTTTCGATTCTGCGGCTTTCTGGGTCATAACTTTGGATGTCTTGTGACATGTGCAGTGCTTGAGTAACGACACATGTCGAACTAGTAACGACAGGAGAGAGCGCTGGTTAATGAACACGAAGGAGACATTGGTGGTTAACAGTCACAGCTTTCGACAGTGCCTGTGCAGGCAATCCATGTCTACTGGTTCCGCAATCGTCTGAGGTCCAGTAGCAAGGATCGACCCTTGTGTTCATGCAAGCGTTGAGGAGGAAAGCGAAGACTTCGTCAGATTTCGGTGTGAAGTGCTACTAGCACTGATTTATTGCATCGCTCTACATTTTCATCGATACAACAGCAAAATTGAGTGGTTTCAATAAGATTACGTAGTACAGGTCCCGACAAAAGTTTACGGAACACGCGAGCGGTGTATTTTCTCCTCGGTACGACACCCTAGCGGCAAGGGGAAGCTGGCGAAATCAGGCCAGTTCACTGCCTCAGAGGGGTGGACGACTGCGCTCTTAGCGACACTACAGCGGTAGTTTCGGTATGATTGCTGTTGTATGTGCCCGCGAAGAGAGTTGGATTTAACTGTTGTGCTCGTCAACAACACCTGACTCACGTCAGTTGTTTATCAATCAATCAGTTATCAATGTCAGCAACAGTTACCTTCTATCAGCAACATTTCTCTTGTCTACATATCATGGCTTTCCAATAAAAGCAATACACCGTAAAGTGTTGCCGCTATGATTCATCCTTGTTATCACGATGATAGCGGCGAGCTCCCTGTCTCAACAATCGTTGAGTCACGTGTTGTTGGCGAGCAAAACAGTAAAATCCAACTCACTTTGCGGGCACATACAACAGTAGTCATACCGAAACTACCGCTGTGTGTCGCTAAGAACGCAGTCGTCCACTTGCCGCTAGGGTGTCGTACCCAGGAGAAAATACACGGCTCGCGTGTTTCGTAAACTTTTGTCGGGACCTGTACATTAGTTCAAGTAACAAATAAAAGTTAACAGAAAGGAAGAACTCGAGTAAATGCTTTAATCGTCATATATATGTCCGCATGCAACTTGGAACACTTTGAGCCTTTAAAGCGCACAGTCAGCATATAGAACGCACGCGAGTTGAGGCAGATACATAGTAATTGAACATACATTAGCGCCTAAACACCACGAAGCATTATAGTTAGCAGGAATAGTTAACAAGGAATACATCACAGCATGATAATATGAGAGAATCCTTACGACAAGTCAGTAGGAAACGAAATCAGATAACGCACTGAATCATTACGACAAGTAAGTGGGAAACGAAATCAGATAACGCAGTGGATATTGGGAGGGGACTCAAGAACAGGCGCGTATTTGGCTGTCTTAGAGGCACACACTTTTAGCTGAAGATAGCATTGTCTGCAGCTTCATCTTGTCTTTGATAGTGGTTAAAACACCTAATGCGTGCAGTTCCGTCCGTATCTCGCCGGCGGTCTGGGGCACTGGTTGTGATGAGCGCTGCGCTGGAAGAGGTTCCGGTGCGGTACGCGATCTTTTTCTCCGACATTGCTGTATACCATCACCCCAGTACTCAGTCATATTTTACGTACGCACGAGCGTCCTTGGGGCATGGTATACGCTCCGCTCTTTTCGCCAGCTTGAGTGCGTTGGCGGTAGGGTTCCATTTGTTAGTTTTCGCGTGGTGTATTTTCTTGAGGGCGTCATTTTTTCTCTCTATGCCCTGGCTTGAGAAGGGACCGAGACACCCGAACTTTTCGTGCTTCACTGAAGCATGATGAGCTAGTATGTGCATATAATGCGTAACCCTGCCAGCGCCATAACCTTTCCTCTTTTTGCCGAGTTCTATGAACACTCCGAGAAAGCCCGCCGCCTCTTGCTGGACACTTTCTCCTGTTCTGTCAGTCTCTAAATGAGTCATCAGACTCCTGAAAAGTTCCCAAAGCTTTATGACCAATTCCTCCATGTCTCGATGCAATGTCCCTTTCATTTTTTCAGGCAGTTTCTGCAGCAACGTTTTGCAATCATCTCCCGTCAGACTTGTGAAGTCACGACCCTTTTTCTCGTCTCGCCAAACTTCAAATTTAACACCACAGCTGTTGACAAGTCTCACAAAGTGTGCGAGGTGCTCTTGCCTAGAGTAGTAAGTACTGACCACGACTATCCGGAAACGCTACAAGGCTTCTGGACACGTTTAATTAGCAATTAGAGCTAATTGGGACCCCCACATTAATCAGCATCATCCAATGAGTCATCACACTAATTGGGGAGCGTCTAACTAGTGTCCAGACCACCCTGTGCGTTTCCGGATAGACGTGGTCATAAAAAAGAAAAAATAGATAGAGATAGAGTGGAGAGAAGGAGTTTAGTTGAAGATCAACGACGCCATCTTGAAGAAAGCGGTCCGGAACGGCCGCTGACCGTCGCTGGGCGACGGAGCACAGAGGCAGGTTGCAAAGCATCGCAGCTATGACCACCAGTTCCGGACATCCTGTGACGTCAGCTGTGACGTAATCATGGCATGTCTGGGCAAGTTAGGACAGCTCTGGACATGCAAGGAGAAAAACACTCGTAATACAGAGGCTGGGAAAGCAAGAGTATGCAAACCATCAATAGCTAACAAGAAAATAGAATTAGTTACACAACAAATGATCCCACCACAACAGGAGCGCAGAACGATGCGACTGCTCTATCCGACAGCCAGGCAGAGAACTGACTCGTAAGGGTTTTTTTCTCCTGTATAAAGCCCCGCAGCTGCACCCTCTAGCGGTTACTTTCTCAACTAATCTCACAACAAAATTATTAAGAATCACACCAGCGCTACTCCTGTTCCCAAGGCAGAAGAAGATAGAAAATGGCGGGGATGCCCGGACAATAGCAACCAGCACCCGACGTGCACTGGCACGAAAATCGCAAACAAAGCGGGAAGAAAGTTGGCGAAAGCATTAGTTACACAACAAATCAGCTCACCACAGCAGGAGCGCAGACTGATGCGACTGCTCTCCGCGACAGCCAGCGAGAAACTGACTGGGACACTGCTCCGCGGCCGCTACGCATGCGTGCTCCTAGCGCCCTCTGGGGCGACCACCTCCGAGAGGCTAAGAGAGAAGAGCATTCCTGCGCCCCCTGCTGGCCGTTCTCATTGGTCGTGACGTAATCCTATTGTCTCAGGGCTACCCTGTTTTTTTCCACTAATGCTTCTTTGGGACAACAGCAACCAGCACCTGACGTGCACTGACACGAAAATCGCAAACAAAGCAGGAACAAAGTTGGCGAAAGCATTAGCTACACAACAAATCAGCTCACCACAGCAGGAGCGCAGATCGATGCGACTGCTCTCCGCGACAGCCAGCGAGAAACTGACTAGGACGCCGCTCCGTGGCCGCTACGCATGTGCGCTCCTAGCGCCCTCTGGGGCGACCACCTCCGAGAGGCTAAGAGAGAAGAGCATTCCTGCGCCCCCTGGTGGCCGTTCTCATTGGTCGTGACGTCATCCTATTGTCTCAGGGCTACACTGTTTTTTTTTCACTAATGCTCCTCTAGACGAGGTCAATCTACAATGAAGCCACAGTATGACGTCATCATGCACCTGCCTGGCTCAAGGACGCGTGCGCTGTAGACAGGGGACCTATTATTTATTGAATCACTATCCCAAGATTATTTCCTTTATACTTCTATAAAGATTGAATAGGAAACTATTGCAGAAGAGCACCATGCATGAAAGCTGATTGTAGGAATTCCAAAGTCTTACTAAATGAGACTTGCAAAAGAACAAAATATCCTAACACGTAACTCCATCGAACGGCTAATAAGAGGACTAGGCACTCAACAAATCAACACAGAGTACGGGTAACAAGGAGCGCAGAACTCAGGGCAGCACTATCGTCAAGACAACAATGTTCCTTGTCAAAAAATAAAAATATAAAGCGTCAACAGAGGAAAGCATGCATATGGGGGCATGTGAGAACACGTCAGGACAAATTGCACGACTGCTGGGCAACAGAGGAAAACAAACACTTGAACAGAGTGAAAAGACACTCACCATCATTTTTCACGTTCACAGCATTCCCCCATTGGAAATCCGCTCGTCACAAAATCCACCCGCATCGTCGAACACCATTTACCAGTGACGAACCATACATCTGCACCCCATCAGAGGCAGACAGAACCCCAGCGAAACTAAGCTCTTCCACTGACGGCCAACGCAATTGCTAGGAGCAGAATTGACGTGTGCAGACCTGCCAGTGTCCAAGAGAGAAGTGAATCCTTGCGCCCCCTGCAGGCCGTTCTCATTGGTCGTGACGTCACCCTATTATCTCACGGCTACACTGTTTTTTTCCACTAATGCTCCTCTAGACAAGGTCAACCTGAAACAATTGTGTTGCGGTATGACGTCATCATGCAGGTGCGTGGCTCAAGGACGCTTACCCTGTAGACAGGGGACCTGTTATTTATTGAATGACTATCCCTAGATTATTTCCTTTATTCTACTATAATGATTGCATAGGAACTATTGCAGAAAAACACCATAGACAAGAGGAGATTGTAGCATTTCATTCCCAAAGTCTTACTCTACAGGAAAAAAAATGGTTCAGCAAAACATATCCATCCCAGCCAAGAGCCATCCACCTAACTGAATAATGACGCTTTGTTCCTCCTGAATAAAGTCACACACCTGTCCCTCTCGCGCTTACTCTCTGAACTAAATGAATCGCAAAATTATTAAGAATAGCTCTACTCCCATTCAAGGCAGCACTATCGTCATCGTCCAGAATATTCCTTGTACAAAAAGAAAAAAACTACATGTAGAAGGAAAGCATGTCAGAACAGGCCCAGGCATGTCAGCGCACGTTTGTCAGACAACAAGGGGGAAAAAAGCGAAAAGCGCACTCCTCTTATTCAAAAACAGTGCTCATCATAAATCCGTCCAGGGCAATACACACCATTTTTCTATTGCTATACTTTTTTCCAGTAACAGTCAATGCATTGCTACAGACTGCGTGACGTCATCACATGCTGTCTGAAGATGAAGACAGCGGCAAAGACTCCTATTATTTATTGAATCGCAAGATTATTTCCATTGTCCTACTCTTAATGACATTCATTCTCTCATTAAAATTCAACAAAAAAGCACCCTGCATATTAACGATTTTCACCCCAAAGGCTCATCATGGTCATTAGAATTACAGTAAACTACAACTGCTCTTTTAAAACAATAAGTGAGACCACTCAACATCACCTCCAGGCTTATGTAATACATGACCCTTTCTATGCTCACATGAAGTTGTCGTTGTCTGAGGCTACACCTGCGAGCAAAAAGGCGCGAAAGCCAGGTGGGCAAAGTTCCATTCGCGCATTGCGTGCAAAAAGGCGCGAAAGCCGGGAGCAAAGTTTCATTCGCACACGCCAAAGCACATGACACAGAACGCCTTTACGGGAACATGATGGCATTCCCACCATATTAATGATTTTCTACCTTGCATTGCAGTTTAGAAAACAACTACAAAACTATAATTTTAGGGCCCATTAAAATTCTACTTTCTATGGAAACTATAATTGCCTTATTACTTGGATCGCTATTAATGAAGCGCTCCAATTTTTTCTCTCTTCCCATTTCAGCCTTGTCACGCAGTGAAGCAGACTCACATCCAAAATAATTAATTTACACTGAGGGTGCCGTGCTTCAGGAATTCCTATCCTGCGCTCAGATGCAAGCATTTCTTCACGGATACCTTTAACAGCTGACTTCCTCAACATACCGAGCTCCTAACAACATCTAACAAACAATCAGAGAAACCCTCTTCTCAGCTGCACCATGCGACTTTCTTCTGCGTAAAATCGGTGATTTGAGGAAGAGAGCAGCGAAAAATTGCGCGCACTTGTGCTTGACTTAAAAAACCTGAAGCATATGCTAATAAACTAAGAGAAAGACATCATGCCTGGTATCTGATAGTGCCACATACACAGACGCATTGCCCTTGCGCAAAGAAAGCACAGGACAGGGATACACAAATTTCGTTAGGTGAGCAGGGAAAAGGCTTAAGACCTCAGGTCACCACACATCGCCACGCAGCTAGCACAACATGACACCAACAAGATACTAGCAGCGGGGAGAACTGCAACACTGCTAAACAAGACCAGGCATGCCATGTTGACGTCACAAATCAGGAAAAAAGCACACGCACGCACGCACAGAGGACAACGCATTAAACACACGGAGCGCTCAGGAATAATCGTAGCGTTACCGCACATCCCTACGAAGCTCAACGTCTAACACAAGACGACAGCAACAAGATATTAGCGAAGGGTAAAATTGCAACACTACCGAACAGGTCCAGCCATGCGACATCGCATACAAAACACTGCTCATCGGGGAAAAGGCCTAAGTCTCCGGCGGATCATCATAGAGCATACACAACTTCATTTTTTCTATTTTGCGTAAACTAAACGCGGTCTGCTTGGAAAACGACGTACAAACTTTCTTAGGGAGCAGAGAAATATAGAAATTTCTACTCCGTGCTCAGACACCAGCATTTCTGCTCAAAAAACTGTAAAATTAAGCACTGCTTACTTCGTCAAGATATCGAACACCCAACAAAATCAAACAAACAACCCCACTTCCACTGATACTATTCAGCTTTTACGCAGGAGGCTTTCTTCTACATAAAAGTAGAGAAAATAAGAAAAGAGCAGCGAAAAATTACACGCACTTTTGCTCGCATAGCTATAAGAGAGAAAAATAAATAAGTAAATAAAATATCGACGCACACGCTAATAAACTGTGACAAAGACACCCATTTCTGCTATCAGGTAATTATTGCATAATGCTAAATACTCATTTGCATTGTCCCTGCGTGAAGAAAGCACAGGACAGGGATACACAATTTATCTTAAGCGAGCAGGGAAAGTCACTTCTACTCGAACAGCTTAAAGGTCAGCTCCGGAGATACCTTGACTTCTTGAAACTGTAACAATATTCTGGAAGCCCATATCGAACTGTATCTGAAACCACCCTTCATTTCCAGAAAACAGCCCCATATTTTAAATAATCGTAAATTAACCATTTCGAAACAGACATGGGGGCCGCCATTTTTATGACGGCAGCTGTTCACGCGGTCTATATCGCCGACGTAAGTGATATCAATGTTCTTTAAGACTTCCCTGCCTCTCTACGGAGCATACGGCAATGTAAACAAGCGATGGTGGCAGGGAGCGTCTGCTCGATCGTCGTAGACTTCTTGATCGCATCGATTTTTTATATTTGGGATGATCTGCCAATGCCAAAACACGCATTTGTGCAGTTAGAATTCGTGCAATTATGCTGTCGCGTTCCGGCCAGCGGCAAGCTGGCTAAGAACACAATGAACGTCACGTATATCGTCAACGGAACTGTGCTACGCCTAATACGAAAGATATTTTTATTCGCATTGTAGGTGTCTTTGATAAAGTAAGTCAATTCATTGCTTAATTGAAGACTTCACTCTCTTATAGTTACGGCTCACCACTGCTGCATCACTTGCGCATATCTTTCTCACTCTCGAATACCTAGCGCTTGACGTTACAGGAGCAGTAATCACATTTCTTGGCATTATATCGGGTGAACGAGCTGTGTTTGGCAACGACATGTTATCGTATACACACTGCAGATACGTACGTGAGAACTGGGCTTGAATGACAACCTTAGTGTAGATTCGCGATGAACGTATTTGCCGAAATTTTACGCTGTCGAGAGAGCAAGCACCAGATACAGAACAAGATACTTACATGAGGGCATACGTGGCTTATGAGAGCTGAACAGAAAAAGAAAGGAAGGAAAAAATAAACGAAAACAAAAATACACTGCACAGTACAAGGACACCGTGCAAGTGTAATTATCAGGAATATCTTGCACCTTATTTCGGCTGGTCTACTAGTGCAGTGCAGCCATGAGCCATCACGTGAATCAACCACACAAAAAAAGAAAGAAAAGAAATGAAGATGAGTTGCTTCGATATGTCATCTACACCAGTATTACATCTGGATCTGCATGCTGCTTTCAGGAAGCGAGTTACTTCTTGAATCAATGCAGATTTCCACAAATTCCACAGATACTGTAATTTTACACGTAACATTGAATAGACCATAATTTTATTGAATACACAGAGATCATAAAACTATCTGACTCCCCCCATAATCCCTTGCAACAGGTAAACAAGTACACTGCAAGATGGACAGAATACAGGTGCAGTTGAGGGGAGCTGCCTCAGGACAGAAGCCGCCGATATTTCGAACAGAGACTGTTCTTAGAGACTACATACGAGACTGTTTGTACACGTTCACTGAAGCCCTTCTGCTGTCGACTTGTATTTAATGCCTTGCAGAGCTGCTAGCGTTGTACTGACTCATTCACTGTAATGCTTGCGATGAGCCCCCCCCTTGTGTAGTCACTTCATTTTGTTCGGGGGCTCATGAACAGCCACCGTCCACAGAGATCGAGCAGAGCCCCAGAAAGCCCCTGGGCATACCCTGACATGAAAATTAGCATTATTAGAATTCTTAAAACAGACAGGACAGGCTTGTGCAGTAAAGAAGCAATGCAATTCTCTGTTTCAGTTGTTTTCTCACAGACATTCCTTATGTGTAGATACAATATGTGGCACACAGATAAGGTGGAAGCGGTGGTGTGATACATGACCTACTTACCATGACATACTTAGATACATGACCGAGTAACAGCACTGAGACTAGGCAACTTTTAGTGCACACAATGGCGGGATGTCTTTCAGAATGGGAAGTACACCCCATTATCCCCTACAACACTTCGAATGTTCCCCTTCCTGTAAGTGAGGAATGCAGGAGAATTGCTTAGTAATCGCTGCTAGCTTGAAATACTGTAAATCACCTTCGTGGGGCCAAAGCAGCTTCCCAATGTCTTGATGTGCACATCTTGCATGGTGACGTTGATGCTCATGAATATGTGAAGCAACGTTATGAACTTATGATCCAAATATTCATGACATGCCAGAGTATCATGAGCCATTTTACCGGAACCAGGTTTCCATTATCATTGCTTGTCCATGTGCATGTTCACGATACTGTGGCACCATTATTGTAGCACCAGACGTTGCTTCACCAGTGCTGCTGTATGTACCGGTTTCCTGGGGCCTGAGCAAGGAGAAGCAGAAATTATAATTATACCTGTTAAGGCTAATATTGTTAGGAAAAGCAAAAAAGCATCTACATATTTAAGAGCTACAAAATGTGATCAACAATGTTGACAGCATACCCCCATGCCCCCAGCTATACCCCTTCTAATAGGAAATATGTTGTCAACCAATGGACAGCATACCTATGTGTTATGACGGTGTGCTACAAAGCAAATGTGGCCCTCTTGCAATGTGCCATGTGTCAAAACGATGATTCACAGATCGAAGAGTCTTTCTCATGACTTCACCTATTTCTGCTAATCTGTGACGAGCATGCAGACCCTCATCCCTTGCTGGTCAAGGTACTCAATTGCTGAAGCCAACTTCATTACTATAGAAGGACAGAATGGAATTTTTGGCACGTATTAACTTTACATTACAACTTGAATACAATGCACTCACAGACACAGCCCGGCTTTTAAAGAGGAACAACAATATGCTACCATGTATGCAGGATATGGGGTAGTTCCATGGTTGGGAAAAGGCTGAGTGTGATCATACAGAAGTCCAGATCGACAGACACAGAGTGTCTCAAAACAGGAACTCCTAAGTTGTTGCTGATTTCAGCTGCTGTGACTGTTTTGTCTTCCCTGTGCCCAAGCTCAGACTTCTCCAAACTCATGTAATTTCTCAACCAGCTTCTCTGAGAAACTGCGTAGTTTTACATACAACCGCGGATTATAGGCCTTAGCAGTCCCGTATTTGTCGTTCACAAGTCTACATTGTGTACAAGCCATAGTGCAAGTTCGTGCGGACACTTACCCGCAACTTTGGTCGTTTGGTGCCATCCTCTCCTCTTTGTTGTCGTCGAACGAGGCAGGTGCCGCATCCCTTTCCAGCGACTCTTACAGTTCAAATCGGCCGTCAGGTGAACGACCTCGTAACATTCTGATGAAAAATGCTTCGAGCACACACGGCAGTTGCCTTGATAAGTTCAGAGCACTCAACCACTGGTTTCGTACCACTCAATCACGCACAATATCAACTGGGAACCTGGCACGAAACATCTTTCTTAGTAGCGTACCTGCTCATACTGCGAGAAGCACGATATTCTCACAATTCACTCACGCTGCATCTCTCACAAAGTGACAACTTAGATGAGGTTGTGTGTACTGACTAGCCGGAGTAAAAAGATGATCAAATTAAGACGCGGAGAAAGGTGCCCGTACGTACACGACTCTCGATTTCGCTTTCAGCATGGCGAGTGGTGATTACTGGCGATTGCGAAACTGTGTGCCTCAACCTTTGTGCCTGCGAGTTTTTGTTGTAATCTGTGGCAGTGAGTTTCCTCCGGAG
Source organism: Ornithodoros turicata (assembly GCF_037126465.1). Classification (NCBI taxonomy): domain Eukaryota; kingdom Metazoa; phylum Arthropoda; class Arachnida; order Ixodida; family Argasidae; genus Ornithodoros; species Ornithodoros turicata. The sequence goes on along the minus strand of NC_088206.1, from coordinate 43,117,188 downwards.
CTGACCTTTAATACCATAAAGTCTGAATTTTTGCAAAGCAAATAAAGCTTGAACAGCGCTACGAACGTGATAGACACAAACAAACAAACAAACAAACACTTCTATTCATTTCTATTGATAAAGGCGTAAACCACACTACAAGAACAAAGCACGCTGCTTCAGGAAAGCGTATCAAATGCATCGCAACATGACCAGCTCTCACAAAATAGCGTGCCCAAAACGAAGACTTCACCAGGTTCGCGAGGTAATTCCATTAAAAACGCTCTCGCTCCATCCTACAGATAGCAATGCAAGCGCTGCTACCCTTATTTTTTAAACCACTATTCCACGCAATAGTACATAAATGTATCACTCGTGTCACATGAAAAGGCACACACAAAGAACTTACTTGTCAAGTGGGATCCCTGGTTCAGGAAAGCGCGCGCGCCCGCGCGCACACACAGACACACACACTCACATTTTCACTCTCACAAACACAAAGTCTATTCTCACAACCACATAAATCCATATTAATCCTCAGGTCAATAATTATCCTACCATCGTCAAAAGATGGCTCACTCTTGTATGCGATCGCAAAGCGATAGGTCCTCGTTCCGGATGTAATAGGATATCGCCACTCGACCGACGCGAACCAAAAAAGAAAGAAAGGAATGCACGTTCGCTATACCTCCACAAAGAAAACGGTGCCGTGCTTCTACGCAGCGCTCATCATATGTCAGCTCTGCTTCCGTTTAAGTGATAAATCGTACTCGCGTGTGCAAACCGCGAGAACGGGCACGCGTGCGGCTCGCGTGGGGCGCGGTTCGGGCGCACTGTTTTATCACTTAAACGGAAGCAGAGCTGACATTGTTGTAGCTTGGGGATAAATCTTTTTATTCCAAGGCCAGCAGAATGTATTCAGAAAAGGCTTCGGGTGTGTAAGGTCAGCCCAAGCTGTGTTGATGGGAGCGCACTGCTCTGTTGGGTCCCTATAGTATTCTTGCAAAATATATGGGTGCAAGAAAATAAAAGGTAAACGAAGAAGACAATTCACTCCTGTATAATGAGCGCTGCGTAGAAGCACGGCACCGTTTTCTTTGTGGAGGTATAGCGAAAGTGCATTCCTTTCTTTCTTTTTTGGTTCGCGTCGGTCGAGTGGCGATATGCTATTACATCCAGAACGAGGACCTATCGCTTTGCGATCGCATACAAGAGTGAGCCATCCTTTGACGATGGTAGGATAATTATTGACCTGAGGAATAATATGGATTTATGTGGTTGTGAGAATAGACTGTGTTTGTGAGTGTGAAAATGTGAGTGTGTGTGTCTGTGTGTGCGCGCGGGCGCGCGCGCTTTCCTGAACCAGGGATTCCACTTGATAAGTAAGTTCTTTGTGTGTGCCTTTTTATGTGACCCGAGTGATACATTTATGTACTATTGCGTGGAATAGTGGTTTAAAAAATAAGGGTAGCAGCGCTTGCATTGCTATCTGTAGGATAGAGCGAGAGCGTTTTTAATGGAATTACCTCGCGAACCTGGTGAAGTCTTCGTTTGGGCAGGCTATTTTGTCAGAGCCGGTCCTGTTGCGATGCATTTGATGCGCTTTGCTGAAGCAGCGTGCTTTGTTCTTGTAGTGTGGTTTACGCCTTTATCAATAGAAATGAATAGAACTGTTTGTTTGCTTGTTTGTTTGTTTGTTTCTTTATTAGTATGTGTCTATCACGTTCGTAGCGCTGTTCAAGCTTTATTTGCTTTGCAAAAATTCAGACTTTATGGTATTAAGCTGTTCGAGTAGAGGTCACTTTCCCTGCTCGCTTAAGATAAATTGTGTATCCCTGTCCTGTGCTTTCTTCACGCAGGGCCAATGCAAATCAGTATTTAGCATTATGCAATAATTATCTGACAGCAGAAATGTGTGTCTTTGTCACAGTTTATTAGCGTGTGCGTCGATATTTTTTTTTTCTCTCTTATAGCTATGCGAGCAAAAGTCTGTGTAATTTTTCGCTGCTCTTTTCTTATTTTCTCTACTTTTATGTAGAAGAAAGCCTCCTGCGTAAAAGCTGAATAGTGTTCTGTCAGTGGAAGTGGGTTTGTTTGTTTGATTTTGTTGGGTGTTCGATATGTTGACGAAGTAAGCAGTGCTTAATTTTACAGGTTTTTGAGCAGAAATGCTGGTATCTGAGCACGGAGTAGAAATTTCTATATTTCTCTGCTCCCTAAGAAAATCTGTACGTCGTTTTCCAAGCAGACCGCGTTTAGACGCAAAATAGAAAAAAAATGAAGTTGTGTATGCTCTATGATGATCCGCCGCAGGCTTAGGCCTTTTCCCCGATGAGCAGTGTTTTGTATGCGATGTCGCATGACTGGACTTGTTCGGTAGTGTTGCAATTTTACCCTTCGCTAATATCTTGTTGCTGTCGTCTTGTGTTAGACGTTGAGCTTCGTAGCGATGTGCGGTAACGCTACGATTATTCCTGAGCGCTCCGTGTGTTTAATGCGTTGTCCTCTGTGCGTGCGTGCGTGTGCTTTTTTCCTGATTTGTGACGTCAACATGGCATGCCTGGTCTGGTTTAGCAGTGTTGTAGTTCTTCCCGCTGCTAGTATCTTGTTGGTGTCATGTTGTGCTAGCCGCGTGGCGATGTGTGGTGACCTGAGGTCTCAAGCCTTTTCCCTTCTCACCTAACGAAATTTGTGTATCCCTGTCCTGTGCTTTCTTTGCGCAAGGGCAATGCGTCTGTGTATGTGGCACTATCAGATACCAGACATGAGTGTCTTTCTCTTAGTTTATTAGCATATGCTTCAGGTTTTTTAAGTCAAGCACAAGTGCGCGCAATTTTTCGCTGCTCTCTTCCTCAAATCACCGATTTTACGCAGAAGAAAGTCGCATGGTGCAGCTGAGAAGAGGGTTTTTCTGATTGTTTGTTAGATGTTGTTAGGAGCCCGGTATGTTGAGGAAGTCAGCTGTTAAAGGTATCCGTGAAGAAATGCTTGCATCTGAGCGCAGGATAGGAATTCGTGAAGCACGGCACCCTCAGTGTAAATTAATTATTTTGGATGTGAGTCTGCTTCACTGCATGACAAGGCTGAAATGGGAAGAGAGAAAAAATTGGAGCGCTTCATTAATAGCGATTCAAGTAATAGGGCAATTATAGTTTCCATAGAAAGTAGAATTTTAATGGGCTCCTAATATTATAGTTTTGTAGTAGTTTTCTAAACTGCAATGCAAGGTAGAAAATCATTAATATGGTGGGAATGCCATCATGTTCCCGTAAAGGCGTTCTGTGTCTTGTGCTTTGGCGTGTGCGAGTGGAACTTTGCTCCCGGATTTCGCGCCTTTTTGCACGCAATGCGCGAATGGAACTTTGCCCACCCGGCTTTCGCGCCTTTTTGCTCGCAGGTGTAGCCTCAGACAACGAATGTGTGAGCATAGAAAGGGTCATGTATTACATAAGCCTGGAGGTGATGTTGAGTGGTCTCACTTATTATTTTAAAAGAACAGTTGTAGTTTACTGTAATTCTAATGACCATGATGAGCCTTTGGGGTGAAAATCGTTAATATTGAATTGAATTGAATTGAATTGAATTTATTCACGAGATGGGAATGTAACTTACACTGGCTATGTACAAGGGATGGCCTAAAAGCAGCTAAAACTAAGCACCTAAAAGACTGCTGCTTGACGAGGGCACACCCCCAAGAGGATACTCGGCACAACGGCAGTAAAGTACATACACGCAATACACACGTGACGACAATACACAATATGATTCGTGCAATGTAACTTTGAGCAGAAAATATTAATTGAAAAGAAAAAGAAACCCAAGAATATACAACATGAACAACAAGTGAGTCAAGTACAAATGGAAACCATAGACTCTAAGCAGGTGAAATCATGTGACAAACATAGATCGCAGGTCTTTCAATGAGAAGTTCTGTATGTCTAGCCCATGCAGTGTATATTTGTTAAGAAGCGACGAGATATGATACGATACAGTTTGGTCACCATAGGTTGTACGCGATCGAGGCACTTGCCAAAGCTGGGCCTGTCGAGTTTTTTGGGTAAGATTCTGTTTTAGTTTGAACAGTGATAAGATTAACTGGTTATCATGTCTAACTGCAGTGAGGTAGGCTTTGAAAAGATGATAGTCATAGTAATGGTCTATTTTAATGATATGGAGGCTACGGAAGATGTCAGCAGTATGCGAAAGAGCTGGTACACAAGCAATATACCGTATTGCACGTTTTTGCTGTAGGAGAACAGTAGTTAGGTTTTGTTGTGTTGTCGTGCCCCATACGAGATGACAATAGTTGAAGTGAGACATGATTAGGGAATTAAATATCAATAACTTAACAGACTTAGGTAATAAGTATCTGTGCCTACTCAAGATTCCTATCGCTTTGCTTATCTTTCCCTTTAGATAGCTTACATGGGCATCCCAGGAGAGGTGTTCGGAGAAAAACACTCCCAGTATCTTTACAGTTTTGACTATTTCAATAGCCTCATCTCCCAGGGAAATTTTAAGCGAGTGGTGTTCTGGCTTATTTCTCGGCCTGTAAAGTATCGCCTTTGTTTTAGCCGCATTTATGATTAAACGATTTTTTGCGCACCAAGTGCCGATATCTGCCAGGGCTCTGTTCGCCTTCCTAATAAGGTCGTCAATTACATTCCCCGAGAAAAATAAAGTAGTGTCATCGGCGTAGATGAGAAATTGCCCGAGTTCAGTGACTGTGGTAATGTCATTTACATACGTGTTAAATAAAAGCGGCCCTAAGCTACTACCCTGGGGTACACCCGCGATTAGCTGTAACATGTCAGAATGACAGTTATTATTACATACATATTGGTATCTGTTTTCCAGATAGGACCTCAGAAGAGACAATGCCACCCCACGTATGCCGCAATGTTCGAGTTTTTCTAACAGTATGCCATGGTCTAGAAGGTCAAAGGCCTTAGTAAAATCAATGTAGATACCTAATGTATATAACTTATTTTCAAGATTTTGAATGATTAATTCTTTTTGATATAAAAGTGCAGCCTCGGTTGAGTATTTCTTACGAAAACCGAACTGTGAATCTGAAATGACCTTATGTATGGAGAAGAACTTCGTTATTCGAGAATGAATTATTTTTTCTAGCACTTTGGAGAAAACAGGCAATATTGATATTGGCCTAAAGTTCCCAAGCTCATCATGTTGTTTACCCGATTTACGTAAAATGATGACTTTGGATATTTTCATTTTTTGCGGGTAGATACCAGTTGAGAGGGAGAGGTTGTATATGTGGGTTAGCACAGGAGCAAGGATGTCAATAACAAATTTAACAGGACCAATTTGGAAGGATTCGTAATCAGATGCCTTACTGTTTTTACTATTCATGAACAGTGTAAAGACCTCACTTTCAGTCGTTGGCTCAAGGAAGACAGAGTCCATATTCCTCGGGGTAGTTCTGTAATAGTTTGTGCCAGAAAGAGATGGGGCGGAATATTGCCTGGAAACATTTACAAAGTGTTGATTGAATTCTGTGCATAGGCTCTCACCAGTTAAGGTTACGCCACCAACGCTTACGTGAGTAACCTCACGGTGATCTATTTTTGTGATGTTTCTTATCGCTTTCCATGTAGCTGCTGAGTCATGTGCATTTGCAAATAAGTTTCTGAAATAGATCGCCTTTGCACGTTTGACGCATGCTGCGACGCGATTACGAAAGCTCTTAAAAGTTTTCAAGACATTACTGTCCCTAGAACTAAGGAAGTCATGATAGAGTTTATTTTTTTCTGCAATAAGTTTCAGTAATGCTGGTGTCATCCAGGGTTTGCGTACGCGGCGGTTTATTTTTTTAGCCCTAACTGGAAAGTTAGCATCATAGATACGTTTAAACAGGCAGAGGAATTCGTCATAGGCTTCGTTCACACATTGCTTCGTGGTGACGAAAGACCAGTCGACGCTCTGGATATCATTTCGAAATTTCCCAAGCGATTCGCCAGTAATTAATTGTGAAGTGTAGTAAACAGGCATCTCCCTGCGTCTGTACGCGGGCGCAACAAATGCATAAATCGGAAGATGGTCACTATTGTCGCATGAGAGGGCACCAGCAACTATATCAGATTCGTTCTTGTTAGTAATGAAGACATCGATCAGTGTGGATGTACAAACAGTGATTCTTGTCGGAACTCTTATCACATTTACAAACCCGGAGGCGTCAAGGAGCAAACATAGTTCAATAGCAGCAGTGGAATTACTGAGTAGGTCTAGGTTTATGTCTCCACTCATGTACAGCGTGTACCTGTTTTCAGATGCAAAATCAAGTAACTTATCTATCAGGTTAAGAAAGATGGGAACATTTCCTGAAGGAGGACGGTATACGACAACGAAAATGCGGGAGTCATTCTTTACACATAACATTTCTACGTCTTGTGAAATAAAAGAGAACTCATCTATTTGTTCATAAAGAAGACTTCCCGCCATCTGCAAAGCTAAGCCACCTCCTCTTCTATGGCTCCTACTCAGACAAATATTCTGATATCCTGGTACAACAAATACATGATCATCATCAAACCACGTTTCAGAGAACATGATTACATCGAAGGAAAATTTCATGGATTGGAACAATGCTATAAGATCATCGGATTTATTGTACGCTGCACGAACATTTAGGTGAAAGAACGTGAGAGCATTACGTGGTTTAGTCAGTGTTTCAGGCGTATCACACATAAGTCAAAAACGTCAACATCAGAAAGTATGGCTCGTACATGTGTATCTATCCAGATACCTTGATAACATAGTCGGGATGGCAAACATATACAGAAGGTTCACCCTCTGACTTACGAACATAGACTTTGCCATTTTGAACCCATGCGAATGCCAGTTTGGACTCCTTCTTTTTTGAAATTGCGACGCCAAGAGTACGCTTAAGTGTAGGGCATAGGTGCTCGTTCACAAAAACTGGGGTTTTTGTTGTTAAGCCAAGGTCTAAGGTAGATAGACGTTTCCCTTTGCATTTGGTGAGTGTAAAGTCGCGCGTTTGTCTATCCTTAAACTGAAGAATAATGTTCATTGTGTCAGAATTGGGAATAGGCACAGAGTGCATGATGTCAACACGTTGCGCTAACGAAGGCTCACCAATCGCGCTCCAAAGACTGGAGATCATAGCTCCCACGTCCTGTTGCTTATTCAGAGGCACACCTTTAATCTCAATGTTCCTGTTTCTCATGTACTGTTCACATTCAGTAACCCTTTTTTCTGCTGCCTTCAGGGACGCCTTTAGTTCGTTATTTCCCTTCTGAAGTGCTTCGTTTTCGGATTTTAATTTCTTTTGCTCATCAAGCAGTGCTGTGAACTTTCCGTTCATATCATCGAAGACATTACTCATATGCTCCATGGCGGATTTCATTTCACGCATTTCCCTGCGGTAGTCGCGCTCGAGTGTGTCTTGTATTTCTTTAAAACCTAGTTTCATTTCCCGCTTAAGTTCTTCACTTAATTTCGCCACATCCTTATCCCTAGACATGACACTTCAGTAAAATAGTACACACAGGTGTCAGTGGCAGCAGCAGCACCAATACGCTAGCAAAAACAGGTAACGAGGTAAGATAGCAATGCTCACCTGCAAAACACAAACGTGAAAGTAAGACACGCTGTTCGTGAACAATGCCGTGCTGCCGCTGACACCGAGTAAAAGAGCTCGACGGTGGCAGGTGCCTTTTAACAGTCAGTCGTGGCGATGACGGTGACCCAAGCTGACTAGTAGGGATGACAGAACTGGCTGGTTACCAAGTTCCACAATGCGCCGATGAGATAACGCTGAGTGCAGGACGTTTCAAAACCGGTGGTAGTATCACACGTGGAAGTTGTGTGTACACGATAAGTCACAATTGACAGCAAGGTTCAGAACACTGCAAAACACAAAGGTGAAAGTAAGACACGCTGTTCGTGAACAATGCCATGCTGCCGCTGACACCGAGTCACCGAGAGAATATGCAGGGTGCTTTTTTGTTGAATTTTAATGAGAGAATGAATGTCATTAAGAGTAGGACAAAGGAAATAATCTTGCTATTCAATAAATAATAATAGGAGTCTTTTCCGCTGTCTTCTTCTTCAGACAGGATCTGATGACATCACGCAGTCTGTAGCAATGCATTGACCGTTACTGGAAAAAAGTGTAGCAATAGAAAAATGGTGTGTATTGCCCTGGACGGATTTATGATGAGCACTGTTTTTGAATAAGAGGAGTGCGTGTGCTTAGAAATAGTTTGATACTGGTTTTCTTTGTTTCTTATCGCTTTTTTCCCCCTTGTTGTCTGACAAACATGCACTGACATGCCTGGGCCTGTTCTGACATGCTTTCCTTCTACATGTAGTTTTTTTCTTTTTGTACAAGGAATATTCTTGACGATGACGATAGTGCTGACTTGAATGGGAGTAGAGCTATTCTTAATCATTTTGCGATTCATTTAGTTCAGAGAGTAAGCGCGAGAGGGACAGGTGTGTGACTTTATTCAGGAGGAACAAAGCGTCATTATTCAGTTAGGTGCATGGCTCTTGGCTGGGATGGACATGTCTTGCTGAACCATTTTTCTTTCCTGTAGAGTAAGACTTTGGGAATGAAATGCTACAATCTCCTCTTGTCTATGGTGTTTTTCTGCAATAGTTCCCTATGCAATCATTATAGTAGAATAAAGGAAATAATCTAGGGATAGTGATTCAATAAATAACAGGTGCCCTGTCTACAGGGTAAGCGTCCTTGAGCCACGCACCTGCATGATGGCGTCATACCGCAACACTATTGTTTCAGGTTGACCTTGTCTAGAGGAGCATTAGTGGAAAAAAACAGTGTAGCCATGAGATAATAGGGTGACGTCACGACCAATGAGAACGGCCTGCAGGGGGCGCAAGGATTCACTTCTCTCTTGGACACTGGCGGGTCTGCACACGTCAATTGTACTCCTAGCAATTGCGTTGGCCGTCAGTGGAAGAGCTTAGTTTCGCTGGGGTTCTGTCTGATGGGGTTCGGATGTGTGGTTCGTCACTGGTGAATGGTGTTCGACGATGCAGGTGGATTTTGTGACGATCGGATTTCCAATGGGGGAATGCTGTGAACGTGAAAAATGATGGTGAGTGTCTTTTCACTCTGTTCAAGTGTTTGTTTTCCTCTGTTGCCCAGCAGTCGTGCAATTTGTCCTGACGTGTTCTCACATGCCCCCATATGCATGCTTTCCTTTGTTGACGCTTTGTATTTTTCTTTTTTGACAAGGAACATTGTTGTCTTGACGATAGTGCTGCCCTGAGTTCTGCGCTCCTTGTTACCCGTACTCTGTGTTGATTTGTTGAGTGCCTAGTCCTCTTATTAGCCGTCGATGGCGTTACGTGTTAAGATATTTTGTTCTTTTGCAAGTCTCATTTAGTAAGACTTTGGAATTCCTACGATCAGCTTTCATGCATGGTGCTCTTCTGCAATAGTTTCCTATTCAATCGTTATAGAAGTATAAAGGAAATAATATTGGGATAGTGATTCAATAAATAATAGGTCCCCTGTCTAGAGCGCACGCGTCCTTGAGCCACGCAGGTGCATGATGACATCATACCGTGGCTTCATTGTAGATTGACCTTGTCTAGAGGAGCATTAGTGAAAAAAAAACAGTGTAGCCCTGAGACAATAGGATGACGTCACGACCAATGAGAACGGCCAGCAGGGGGCGCAGGAATGCTCTTCTCTCTTAGCAACTCAGAGGTGGTCGCTCCAGAGGGCGCTAGGAGCGCGCATGCGTAGCGGCCGCGGAGCGGCGTCCCAGTCAGTTTCTCGCTGGCTGTCGCGGAGAGCAGTCGCATCGGTCTGCGCTCCTGCTGTGGTGAGCTGATTTGTTGTGTAACTAATGCTTTCGCAAACTTTCTTCCCGCTATGTTTGCGATTTTCGTGCCAGTGCACGTCGGGTGCTGGTTGCTGTTGTCCGGGCATCCCCGCCATTTTCTATCTTCTTCTGCCTTGGGAACGGGAGTAGCGCTGGTGTGATTCTTAATAATTTTGTTGTGAGATTAGTTGAGAAAGTAACCGCTATGGGGTGCAGCTGCCGGGCTTTATACAGGAGAAGAAAACCATTACGAGTCAGTTCTCTGCCTGGCTGTCGGATAGAGCAGTCGCATCGTTCTGCGCTCCTGTTGTGGTTGGATAATTTGTTGTGTAACTAATTCTATTTTCTTGTTAGCTATTGATGGTTTGCATACTCTTGCTTTCCCAGCCTCTGTATTACGAGTGTTTTTCTCCTTGCATGTCCAGAGCTGTTCTAACTTGCCCAGACATGCCATGATGACGTCACAGCTGACGTCACAGGATGTCCGGAACTGGTGGCCATAGCTGTGATGCTTTGCAACCTACCTCTGTGGTCCATCGCCCATCGACGGTCAGCGGCCGTTCCGGCCCGCTTTCTTCAAGATGGCGTCGTTGATCTTCAACTAAACTCCTTCTCTCCACTCTATCTCTATCTATTTTTTTTCTTTTTTATGACCACGTCTATCCGGAAACGCACAGGGTGGTCTGGACACTAGTTAGACGCTCCCCAATTAGTGTGATGACTCATTGGATGATGCTGACTAATGTGAGGGGTCCCAATTAGCTCTAATTGCTAATTAAACGTGTCCAGAAGCCTTGTAGCGTTTCGGGATAGTCGTGGTCAGTACTTACTACTGCCTGGCGGTAGGGTCACGTACCCTATTCTTCACATCCATGTCGTCGAATTCAATGATGACACTATCCAACAGGCGATGAAAAATTCTGATACGCATATGTAGCGTGTCCGGAATTACGAATGAAGGGTCAATTTTCAAGAGAGCTGTATATCGTGCCCCATGTGCCAACTTGTCGCAATCCGCTTGCAGATTTTCCAGGGTACGCGCTATGGGAGGTGTGTTAAAATAACTAACTGGAGTGTGCGGGTTTGCCCCTTCTTTAGCGTGTACCGTGCAGAATAGGCAGGGGTAATTGAACTGGCAGATTGTAAACCCATGACTAGTAAAATAAATTTCAAGTCAGATCCGAAACAAACTGTCACAGGTATATAAACACGCCGTTCAAGGTGAAGCCATTCCGTTCAACGACATGTTGAACTTCGTCAAGCACGCTCTGGAATGATTCCCTTATTGAAAAGTAGTTCTCGGATGTTGGAGAGATGGCTATCAGACGGTGTGTTTTTGGACTTCGTGCTATGTGTCTTTCGCGGGACTGCAGAACGCCGATTGACAAAGTTGTCCAGGAAGTTTTTCGGCTGATATTGCAACCATCGCCTTCAATTTTGATGGCTAAAGGGGAATGAGCCATATCTTCCAATCGCTTTCGTGTATTTGTAGCAAATTCCCATACGATGTAATCGAGCTCCTTTAGAAATGACACTTGAGCCCCAGCTGCTGCCCCTGGGGTCCTCGTGATATCAATTTGTGAATCAAGAAGTTTCCGAAAGTTGTTAATCAGTGCCAATGAGGGTAGTCCATCAATTGTGCGGCTTAATTCTTGCCAAAAATTGTTGCTAACACAGTGATCGTGCAGCGTTCTCAGGACTTCTTGTACAATTTTCTGGGCACTCTGACAGAGCTCGTCGTACGTCGGAATTCCCGAGCCTCCAAAACGTGCCTTCGTACAGAGCTGAACGGTGGTGCAAGTATCGCGGTACAAAACTTTGTGGACAATGCCCTTCAAGTCGCTGACGAACACCTCCTTCACAGCCAAGCCGAAGCACTGTAGTAGATTATCTAAAGAAAGTTGCATGTATTCTGCAGCCAAGTTTAGCTTCCTGCGATCATTTCTTCTAGATACATAACCGACTTTCTTTCCTTCCCCTATGCCCTGCATTACCTCTTGCAGTGACGATAATTTGTTATTTTCTTGTTGAAGTGTGCTGCATTGCCTTCTTAGATGTTCTGCCTCGAACTTAGTGTGATAAAGTGCGCGGGATCATTGTTGCTTTTCGTTCTCGCATTTTTCGAGACTGTGAACGAGTCTTGCATTCAGGGCCTCATCCTTCTGTACACGGTCATCTGCTGAAACGCCTTCATTGAGCTACATTACTGGGGGTCATCCTGGTTAGCTTGGACACATTCCACTTCGATTCTTGAAGAACGTTTCTGTAGCAAGAACGCTTTCTTTGCACGCCCTTTTTGAGCTTTAAACTTCGATCTCGTTGACGTGCACAGCGACCGTAACTTCTCCTCGAGATTTCCTTCCTTATCAGTTGTGCCGGAGGGAAGGTAATGTGATATGCGTTCAATGTAGACAATGCCCTGTTTGTGCTTTGAGCACATTTCTAATAGCTCGCCATTTGATAGCGTCAGAGTGATATCATCTTTGTTTATCGCGGCACGTGTGCTATCATCCATACTTGGCCTTCTACGTTACAATCTTTGTACTCATAAAGAGATGCAGCGATTTGAGCGGGAAACCTTAGTTCACGCCTGTGTTCACTCTTTGGAAACGTAAAACACCTTTTACCCTGACAGGAAAGTCTATGGTAACTACTTGACCACACTTCGTTTCTCTGCTGTGCCACCATCTAGTCGCTCGAAATCAACCTCGTCACACAGTGTCCAACCATTCGCTATCGGAGTACCCTTCTGGAAAGTCCAGCGAAAAATGTCCAAATCAAATCTTACTCTAACAAGTCCACTGCTTCTTGATGTATTGGTTAGCCGTTTCTGTATCTCGCAAAAAAAAGTAGCGGTCGCTGTTTCCAGCCTGTGTTCCAGAGGCCAAGGAGGAGATAGAAAAGCATCGATGCACGCTGCGTTCAGGTTGCGTCGGGGTTCCACAGAGCATTCCCACAGAGGACAGTTCTTCCACTTGACAAGAAAGCCTCCCTTCTGGAATAAGCAGAGAACACTGTTATAGCCAGCCAAATATCAAACTTTTCTGAAACCCATCATTTCTGATTTCATAAATAGTTTACTTTGTGGTGCGTACGCCGTATAGCAATCATGTGAGCGGTTATTCGAGACACACACACCTGCCCGAAACACTCGAGGCCGGACGCTGTCAAGTGAACTTTGTTCTCCCGCACTCTAGTGTAAACGTAAGACGAACGCTAAGGCGCAGTCTCGTTCGAACTATCTGCCGGCACACACGTACCTTATGTATCTGTCTCTAAGGCAATAAACTGGACCTGCATATAACACTGGCGCCGAGGACGGGATCTGGATCTACGTGACATTCACTGTACATATTGTTGGTGGTAGCGCTGGATACGTCTTGCCCAAGACGGAAGGAACCGGCCCTGCTCCTACCTTCACGCCTGCCATCGGAAAAGTACCGGAGTTCATTGAGCTCGAGGAAACATGGGACCAGTACAAGTAACGCCTGGACGCCTTTTATGATGCCAACTGCATAACGGACAAGAAGAAAACGAGATTCATTTTCATCTCTTCGGTGGGTGCGCCGACACACAGCAGGTTGCGTGGTCTTCTCGCTCCAAGGAAACCAATGGAAGTGCCTTATACCGAAATCATGACGACTCTAACAAGCCATTTCAGTCCAGGGCGATCGAAAATAGCGGAAACATTTCGATTTCACAACCGCACGCAAGGTGAGGGAGAAACCGTTACTGTTTCTGTTGCCGAACTCCGTGCAATTGCTGACCGCTCTGGCTTTGGTGCTGCGCTTGAACGCAACCTGCGCGACAGATTTGTCATCGGAATTAAGGATAAGAGCGTTCAGAAAGTTTTGTTGACGAAGCTCAAGACCTTGACACTCGCACAAAGTGTTGAGATTGCTACGGCAGCGGAGCTTGCAGCTCGGAGCTCTAAGGAACTTGAGCCGAGTGCGGCATCTGCGTCAGGTGTCAATGGAGCCGTCAATGCGATTCGCAAGCAAAGCAAGCAAGAACGTCAGTCGAAAGACTCACAGAAGTCGTTTTCGTGTATCAGATGTGGAAGCAAAGGGCACAAGCCTCCCAACTGCCCGTTCGAAGACAAAGAGTGCTTCCGATGCAAGAAGCGCGGACACCTCGCTAGTCAATGTAAGACGGGACAGCAGAAGATATCTTCAAATCACCAATCCAACTCCTTGGAACTGGAAGAAGAGAAAGGCAACCGCACTGAGACGTCTTCTAAGGAAGTATGCTTCAACCCGTACACGCGTAAGGCAAAGCAAAGGCTTTAAGGCACAAAGCCCCAAGGTAGCACGACAGTTTAATGTCGCATGGCGAAATAGGCGGCCATGCCGTGGCATGTCTCTTGTAGACGTCTTCACTGATCACACAAACTGGAGATCCTGTGTCGAGCTCCATATCTAACACAACTCCAGCCCACTTCAGTTTGAGCATGATTGGCTTCTTAAGTAAAATGAAGCCAATTATGCTCAAACTGAAGTGGGCTGGAGTTGTGTTAGATATGGAGCTCGACACAGGATCTCCAGTTTGTGTGATCAGTGAAGACGTCGACAAGAGACATGCCACGGCATGGCCGCCTATTTCGCCATGCGACATTAAACTGTCGTGCTACCTTGGGGCTTTGCCTGTTCTCGGTGTTCTCAGACTACCAGTTGAACACCTGGGTAGAGAGGTTGACGGACAGCTATATGTGGTCGGTTGCTCCGGACCAGTCTTGGTAGGAAGGAACCTTATAGACGCCTTGAGTATTCTGAATCACAACATCAACGTCCTGCGATGACCGCATGATGCCACGATCGGAAACCTCACAAGTGAGTTCAGCGACTTATTTGAGCCTGGCCTAGGTGTGATGAAAGGGGAACCTTTACATCTTCACCTGCGTCCCGAAACCATGCCAAAGTACTTCAAAGAACGATCTCTGCCTTACGCATTGCGCGACAAAGTAGCAGAAGAGCTAGACAGACTGTCAAGTGAAGGAATCATCACTCCTGTCAGCCACTCGCTCTGGGCGACGCCAATTGTACCTGTGCAGAAGAAGGACGGTTCAGTGCGCATTTGTTGTGATTTTAAGGTTACACTTAATCCGGCATGCACAACTGAACTGTACCCGCTTCCAACGGTGGATGACTTATTCGCTTCACTGGGAGGAGGTTACTGGTTTTCAAAACTCGACCTCCACGATGCATACTTGCAAGTTCTCCTTGACGAAGACCCACGCAAAACTACAGTTATAAGCACGCACAAGGGACTGTACTGTTACAACAGATTACCCTTTGGCATTACATCGGCGCCCGCCTTGTTTCAAAGGAAAATGGAGTCTATGCTACACGTCATACCAGGATTGTCAAGTATACCTGGATGATGTCCTGATTTCTGAGAAAAAGGACGAATTCGGTCAGACTCTAAAGAAGGTATTCCAGGTATTCAGGGAGTACGGTGTCCGTCTGAAACGTGAGAAGTGCGAGTTCGGCAAGGAACAGGTGACGTACTATTGTGGACACGTTTAGCTAAAATCGCCTGTCAGTACTTCGCCGTCCCATATTACCTCGGTTGCACTTGAAAGTGTTGTGTCAATATTGGATTTGAAGGTTGACGAGGTGCAGCACGTGTTTACTACTCGAAAGAAGTAGTCTTGAGACACCTGGAGGCTTGAGATGCGATAAACCACGGAATGCTCATTTTAGACAACCGTGTCCCCTACAGTACATGAGTCACACAATTGACAGAAATCGACTGCATCCGTCAGAACTAAAAATTGGTGCAATTGCTAAGGCTATGCCACCAAGGAACGTGACGGAACTACGTTCCTTCCTGGGACCGTTGACATATTACCAAAGCTTCCTGCCTAACATGTCAACGCTACTAGCACCCCTGTACGCATTGCTGGTACAAAATACCCGCTGGCGCTGGGGAAGAGAAGAAGCTAAGGCTTTCGAAAATGCCAAGAAAACACTAGTAGAAGCGGAGTTTGTCGTACACTTCAATCCGTCGAGGGACGTCATCCTCGAATGTGATGCATCGCCGTACGGCTTAGGAGCAGTACTTTCACACAACATTGATGGCGTCGACAGGCCCATCGCGTTCAGATCAAGAACACTAAGTGATGCAGAGAAGAACTATTCTCACCTGGAAGAAGAAGCACTGGCTATCATTTTCGGCATCACAAAATTCAGGGACTACCTACTGGGAAGAAAATTCGTCCTGGAAACTGACCATCAGCCACTGGTGGGACTTCTTCGTGAAAACAAGCCTGTACCGACGGTAGCTGCAGCAAGGATACATCGTTGGGCTCTGGTACTAGCTGGCTACCAATATACACTGAACACTGAAGTACAAGGCTGGGACAAACAATGGAAACTCTGACGCTCTTAGCCGACTTCCAGTTCAGTGTAACGTGCACCCGGATGGAACAAGTGACACAGCAATCAATGCTCTCGACATGTTCGACTCGAGCCCAATATCGGGGAAGCAGCTTGTGGACATCACACTCAACGACCCTATCATGCAGAAGCTGAAAGCCAGGATCATGAAGGGCTGGCCTGCAAAACTGGACGACCCAGATCTAGAACCATACTGGCCGAGACGTCATGAACTGTCTGTTGAAAAAGACGCGATACTGCGTGGACAGCGCATAGTGATACCAGAACGAGCAAGAAACGCTCTGCTCGCAGAGCTTCACGGCTCACACCAGGGAATTAACACAACAAATGCATTCATCAGAACCCTGATTTGGTGGCCAGGAATCGACCGAGACGTGGAACAACGAGTACGTTCGTGCCCGATATGCCAGCAGGCGGCATCATCACCACCATCTCAAGAGCCACTGGCATCGCCGTCGTCCGCCGAACCGTGGACTCGCATACACATGGACTATGCGGGCCCGATTGAAGGAAAAATGATATTAGTCGTTGTGGATAGTCATTCTGGCTGGATAGAGGCTATTCCGGTAAAATCTGCAACTGCAGAGGTGACCGTTGTTCATCTCCGAGACATATGTGCCCTCTTCGGACCACCAACGTGCAGCGTAACTGACAACGGCACCACACTCACAGGTGCGACCTTCGAAGAATTCGTAAAGAGAAATGGGATTCGCCACATGCGAACAGCTCCTTATCATCCGCAGATCGGGCTGTTAGAAGCGTAAAAGAAGCGTTTAAGAAGCTGACGGACGAACCACTGGAAATCCGGCTCCAACGCTGCCTAAATAACAGCAGAAGGGCACCATCAGCTGCCCATGGGGGAAAGGCTCCTGCGGAAATGTTATTCAATTTTCTGCCACGTTGTCGCTTGGATATCATCAAGGCCGATGTGCTCAAAAACCAAAACACAACCCAGCAAGACGTGGACAGTCGTTTGAAACCTGGAGCACCTGTCTACGTGCGCAAACAATGCGATCGACCGGGATGGATGCCGGGTATCGTGCTTGAAGGACTAGGAAGTCGCATGGCTAAAGTGCAAACGGCCCAGGGTATTGTCACACGCCACATTGACCAGATGCGGACCTGCTACGGCGCAGATACCGCGGTTACTGAAAGTGGTACAGCCCACGCATCCGACCCGTCCAACGCGGCCCATGGCGCCACAGACGACACATCGGAGTCGACAGAAACCGAAGGACATCGATATTCGTTCCGACCGCGACACAGGTCACACCACTGACCACTTTTCATGGGTTGGAAGAGTGCTGCATACGCCGCATAGCAACCGATCATGCCAGCGGTTATTCGAGACACACACACCTGCCCGAAACACTCGAGGCCGGACGCTGTCAAGTGAACTTTATTCTCCCGCACTCTATATATTGTGTAAACGTAAGGCGAACGCTAAGGCGCAGTCTCGTTCGAACTCTCTGCCGGTACACCGGTATCCGTCTCTAAGGCAATAAACTGGACCTCCATGTAACACTTTGTATCCGTAATAGCATGCTGTATTTGAGCATATGCAACAAAGTCGACACACGGAAACGTTTCAGTAAATTGGAAAAACTGTACGAAAATGATACGACGAAGAAAGTTATCAGGTCCGAGCTTAAAAATGTGATGTCACTCGGTTAAAAGAAACAGGGCGATTGACTTACGTTTCCGGAACGGTTACCGTGAACACCTTCCGATGTAGTTAAACTAGCGACTTTCTATAGAATCTTAACGAACACTAAGATTTAGTCTTATAGCTCGATTTCTGTACCGCAGAATTCTTCAGTAGCAGTAACCCGAAATGCTGCACAAGAACACGCTGCATACTTATCAGCAAAGCAGGGTTTGGAGGCCGCCACCCTTTAGGAGGCGAAGGCTAGCGGAGACAATTTCAGGCTGTTTGTGCATGTTACCGAACGTATCGAAAGTAATTTGAAATTTCTATCTTTTGATGACGCTCACGCGAAAACTACTTGTTGTGACTGCAAGAAAGGCCGTACAGTATACTTGAAAATTATCCGCGGATAATGAAAGCAAAACGTCACCGGGAAGCTATACCGTGCCTACCGGAACCAATGACAGCGTTCCTGACTCAGAGTCTGATCACTTCGTTGGATACGGTAGACGTGGTACTCCGGGAGCCACGTTTTGACTAACACTCACTAATACCACCGGCTAACATATTGTTTTTAAGTCGACAGTTACAGCGATTTGATGCCTCAAAAAGCAGAGGTTTGATAGAAGGTGGGAACAGCAGAAAACGCACAAAAGAGTACACACTTACTGTTGTAGCGATTATTCTTTCCACCGGAAAGTATGACATCAAGCGTGGGAAGTTGGTCACCTGGGCATTCTGGAGTTCTTCTCTTGCCGTTCTTGCTCCTCCTTTTATACAAAAAATTTCGCGCCAAAAGTGCATCACGTGGCTAAGACAATTATTTGTGTGTGTGTGTGTGTGTGTGTGTTCAGATTGTTTCAGATTTGTGTAAGATTACGGTTATGTTCATCTAACTGACGTATCACAAGGTCGTCTCCCAAGCAGGGTAGTGTACTCATACTTAGTGTATCATTGTTGCAGAGATGGATGCCCTTTCCCACTGTCGATAACAACTACTTTAATTCGAGATTATGAATGGGGTGTTTCATCGCCAGAGGTGATACTCTACCCAATTGCTGGTGGTGATGTCGGGCACTGTCGAGATTGCGCTGTGTGCTAAAAAATAATATTTGCGCAAAGGACATTCTCGAGCTCCATTAGAAAAGAGGTGAACAACACCAATAATAGACAAATGATGGTGAGAAGCAAGGACGTGATTGCGTACTGTGTCCTCTACGGGTGGATTGCCCAGTACTGGTTCATTGCCTCTCCGTTCACGTTGGCGACAGTCCTTGGGGCCTGGATCGTCATCCTGCGCGCCCTGCCGACTTTTCTTGATTTGCTGCAAGACACCAGCCTTGCAACCGTTTCCAACCCCCCCCTTTTCGTCCACTCCTTGGCATTTCACATCTTATGCAGACCCATCGGCAATGGGGTAGGGGGTAGAGATATAAAAATTTCGAAAGTTTCGATGTCAATAAATATCAATATCGTAAAAAAGTCGGTGAAATCGATTAAGATATCTTTCCTTATATCGATAAATTATTGATATACACATATATACCGTGATTTGAAAAGCTGAACATAACGCCCCCCCCCCCCCCCCCCCCATTACTTGAAATCCCTCCCAAAAACGTGTCCTTGGTGTCTCACTTTCCATGCATATTACCGCTGAGGCACGTGATGAAGACACAATCAGGTAAACCATGTTCGGGTGGTCTACCTTACTGGAAAACTGTAGTCTGTATACAATTGTAACTTCACCGCACCTTCACTTCAAATAATTTATATTAGCTGACCTTGAAATTATCGATCACGACACTGCTCGGCTCGAAGTAGTGCCAAGGGGCTGGATTCCTGAGAGACTTCTTAAGAAAGAACAAAAAGCGCCATCTAAATTATTTCCCTCGACACAATAGATACAACCATTCGAACATGACTGAAAGTAATATACACGCTAAAAAACAACACGCGTGTAATATACCACAGCTCGGCGTTGCTGTCCTCTACTCAAACTCGACACGATTCACAAATTCCGCAACCTCAACACTGATATGCCCCTAACATGTATCACATGTTTACATAGAATATCGGCATCTTCTTGTTTAATTTTATCCATGTCATCCACCCTTCCTCACCGCCAAAGTAAAACCAAATCAAGAGTGAGAGGAAAAACATCTGTCGTTTAGTTAATAAACTCGACGACATAGTTATTTTTCCAGATTCTGTTCTCGCGGAGAAAGCCGCAAAATCACTGATATTTCAGCATGCGTGTTGATATCTATATCGATGTAATATCGATATTTATATCGATCTGAATATCGATATGTTTATCGATAAATATCGATATTTTAAAGCTATCCATAATATCTGTAAAAATATCGATATCATTTCATCCCTAGGGGCCCCCAACCCAGATGGCGTTGTTACCGGGCCAGCGCTTTAAACAGGGTCACGACCGTTGAAATAAATAAAAAGAAATGAGAAGGAAATAACATAACCCTATATTTCAGCGAATGCAGCGTCATCGTAGAAATGTCTCTCCTGATCCTAAATTTATGGTAACTAAATCTGTTCTCTAATTGTAGCTCGAGTCATTCTGTAAGAGCAGGAGCGGTCAACTACGCGTAGCTAATTTAGTGGCTCTAAGTGCTGTCACAGAGGCCAGGATTGTCCCTTTTGTACATGTAAAAAAACCTGACGAGGACAACATTCAGGTGAGGACGGGAAATGCTACATAAATGTCACAAAGAAAACTACAGGGTTTATTACAACTCAAAGGATCACAACAGCGATCTCACTCTGTTTCGGAGCACTACTGCTGCTTGTAGGAATTACGAAAACCGCGGTAGCGTCTCTGACCGAGGCGGTTGGATGACCGGTGTAGCGTTTGTCCCTTGCAGACGTCCACATGGCCCACCGCTTTTATATGTTAATCTAATTTCGGTGCAGTGTTGTAGATCACACTATGGGGGCGCTCTTGCTCCTCCTTGAATCGGCGGCCAGACAAAAAACAAACAAACAAACGAAGGATTAAGACAACATACTGTAAATGTACAAAAGAAAAAAAAGGAAGAAAACGCAAGTTCGGAAATTGTAAGACGTATTGAGCTGTGCACGGAGTATTGCACTTTGTGGGAAATCAAGCTGCTCCAGAGCGACGACCACGTGACGTATTTGCAGTGCGTCTCACTGTACGGTATCGCTGTGGACAGCAATGCCTCGATTACGATCAGGTCTTCCGCACAACTTGTGCATACTAGCTTCCGCCTTTCTGACGTAAATGTTTATTAAACTTCGTGTTCTTCTTCCAGTTTCCCCAGATTTCAGAATTAGTAATTCAAAGCATAATGCACTCACTTTCTGCATTTATTTCTCCTCAATAACACCAACAACAATGTACCATCATCAGTAGATTTGCGCAAATGGAGGGATTTTAAGCAAAAATGCCCCCCAACAAAAGCTAATTAGACATCTGTTAATTATTCACTGAAGCGGCCTTAATTAAGTAGGAACTGTAAAGTAGTGGGTTTGTCACAGCTAGTTCGTTCGCTGAATGCATACTTTCATCTCCAGTGACTGCGTAGTCCAACAATTTATTTTTTTTCGTTAATTTCATTTCTTAATTAACAATTTCGTTTCTTACTGTACAATTCCAGTCGCCTTTTCATTTTCGAGCTTATATGGGGAGGAGACTTGCCGGATAATTGCAAATATTGACCCACAAATTTATCAGCCAATTTAACCGCTACATTCCATACAACCGATACCCGCCAACTGTCGATTTCTTTACTGTTCTCCAATTCTTTCAAGTGATCCTCGCGTTTGTGTCATTTTCTAAATATCTGATGTACCTTCGCGGCGATTTCAATTGCAATCGTATGAATAAAAGTAGATCATCCCGGGAATTTCGACCAACTGTTATCATCATATGGCCTTTTCCAATGTTGTGTGTGATCCCACAAAGGCTACATAGAGTAGATGCTCAATGCCGGATCTTTTTACTGCAAACAGTTATATGCAGTACTGAAAAGTCAACGCAGTACTGTCCAGAGCGAAAAATAAATTCGTACCTTGTCCTGTGGATGTCGTACTTGAGAATCAGCATATTGAACGTGGCAATTTCGTTAAAGCCTTTGGTGTTGTTCTCAGTCAGTTTTGGGATACTCACGTGGATATCACCTGCGGCAAAGTGGCAAAACTATGTGGGGTCATTGTGAGGTATAGTTATATACTTCCTAAATCAGTAAAGTTATTATTCTTATCTATCCATATAACAATCTACTCTCTACTACTGAAATCTAGTGCTGTGCTACCACGTCAGAGAATTTGCAGGGATGACTAAGCAACATTTCGATCGCATCGAAAAATAAAAAATGACGTTTCTTGCGCTTCGAACTTGGCATGCTGATAGTCATTTGCCTGAAATTCTATCGAATAATAACGGAGCCGTGATGTGACACGTAAGGTTTGTCTGCCTAGTGTGGCGACATGCTATACGTGCCGCAGGGTAGGACTGCGGATAATTTCGACCAGCTGGGGTTCTTTTGACGTGCGCCAGAAATCTCCGACACCCGGTATCGATATATTTTTCATACGGTATCATTTTGTCGAAAAAATGACAGAAGCCAAGGATATTCTCACCCCATGCATTTCCTATAGCAAACACCGCACCAAAACCACAAGATTTTTCTCCGTCTACGTTCGCACTGCCGTGGCTCACATGAATCGTAAGGAATGGTTATCAAACATTCAACTTGCCGTGGGCGAGGTTATCAATTTTGATACCTCTTAACTGGTTAACACTTCCAGTTCTGAAAATACTCTTCAGGATTTAAATACTAGATGCACAGCTGCGTCATTCTACCAAAGTATTCGTTTCTAGGTGAAAACCCGTCGGTTCCTCGTGCTGGCGCGCTTGCCCAAATTTTTGCTCCTGTGGGCAGGGCCAGCAACTTTCGTGCCTCCTAACTCGTAAACGCTTCCGTTTATCAAAATATTCTTCGCGATATAAATACCAGGGCTATAGTTGCATCATTCTACCAAAGCATTCTTTTCAAGGTAGAAAACTGTTCGTTCCCTGTGCTTGCGCGGTAAACAAGGACACCAACTTTCATGCCTCTTAAGTCACAAACGATTCCGCTTATGAAAGTGCTCTCCAGGATTTAAATAGATGCATAGCTGCATCATTCTACCAAAGTATTGGTTTCTAGGTGGAAAACTGTCGGTTCCTCGTGCTGGCGCGCTTGCCTAAATTTTTGCTCCCGTAGGCAAGGCCAGTAACTTTCATGCCTTCTAACTCGTAAACGCTTCTGTTTATCAAAATGCTCTCCAGAGTTTAAATACTAGATACATAGCTGTATCATTCTGCCAAAGCATTCTTTTCTAGGTAGAAAAGCGTTGGTTCCCTGTGCTTGCGCGTTTCGACCCACTTTCCCATTGAGCCCTTGCATTTCACGTGTACCTCCGTGGAACCAAGTAAATTATTCGTAGACTTTCAAACTGCTTGAATATATTCGTTTTATGACATATTCGAGACAACCCAGGGAGCATTAAAATTTATGAAAGAGAAATTAAGTTATTGAAGAAAAAGCGTTCAAAATGTATGGCGCCTACGGGAGGTGTTGGGGTAGGTTTCACCCAACCCACGGGTGTATGAGGTGAAGCACGCTTTACGTTTTGTCCCTAGTTCTTGGGAATGAGCCCCCATAAATTTCGATGACGCCAGGAGCGGGTGACATAACCATAAGCTAACAAATTACAATCATGTCATGTTCTGGAGAGGGCGCTCGTCTCCCAGCAACGACACCGGCGTCCGGGATTGTCACGTGGTGGAAAAGTCACGTGACACAGATCGAAAGATGGGAAAATGGGAGAGATGCCTTCTCCTTCCTTTGTGTTTTCTCGAAGGTCGGAGCGGTCAGATGATATGTAACGTGAGGCTCCGCTAACGGAATGCAAAACAGTGAGCCCCCGGAGGACGCGAAGATGAACAACGTTGCCAGATGAGAGCCGAGCGCTCCTTCCGAGCCTAACATGACGTCACAGCTCTCAAAAATAAACATTAATTTCCTCTACCTTTCGCATCACGTATAGCCAAAATATTTTGCAGAAATGTAAAGTGAGACTAGATTTCAGTGACATAACTGTGGTAGGATTCTGAGGACAGGAGATTTAGTCCGTAGTGGCACTTTCATAAACTTTTTTTTTTACTCGATGATATGGACGACTCGCTTTATGAACAGTTGTTGTCGGCGACAAAAAGTGTCCATAAAGCCCGAATCCCATAACAAGCGACACGCGGCAGATACACGCGAGAAGCGACAAAATCGACGTCACTGCCGCCACACGAGCGTCAAAAAAGCTCAGTCGCGGCTGAATATTTCTGCATCTACTCCCAGTAGATATTTGTAGCATGTCGCTGAGTTCGTTGCCTCTTGTTTGACAAAACCAGCTAGATTTGACGGCGAGAAACAAGAACTGAACGCGTGGGCAAGGGAAAGGGTGGAGAGGGCAACCAACAAAAGTAGCAGACGAAGAAGTGGGCGGGGCGTTGGGAACTTCAACCGCAGCGCCACTGTGTTACGGCGAATATTACATAGCACCTTCATTACAAGTTATCCTCGTTTTGACGAATGAAATACTATTTTTGGTATATTTATGGCAATTTACAACTTAGCTCGAATAAAATAAGCAATGCTTCTCCAAAAACATCATTTCTCGGCGACGGAATGTCGCTGCTCAAATGGACCAGGAAGTCGCGCCATGACCAGACGCGACAGCGACAAATTCTGCAGCGCGTCGCGTGTCGCTTGTTATGGGGTCCGCGCTTAAGAATGAGACACCACTGTATTCTCTTTGAAGGAAACATATGTTTCTTTCAAAGAGAATACATTGGTGATTTCGATTCGACTCGAATCGAAATTCGAATATAGAATTTCATAGTTGATTCTGAATGCAAAACGAATACAATTTTTTTCGCTTTGATATTAGATAAGAGGAATATTTGCACAACGTATTTTAATTATTTATCAGGAAAACGAACTCAACAGGGTGTAACAGTGACGGATCCAACGGGCGGAAGAGGAGATTTATGCTCTCCTCAAGTCATCAGGTTAAATTTAGGTTAGGTTTCCCCTCTTCCTACCCCCTCTACGGCGCTTCGACAATCGCCCCCTTTCCATCACAAAAACAAAACAAAAAAACTGAGGAACTGAGGGTCCGGATCCGTCCCTGGGGTGTGGCATCCTGCTGATATTGATGGTGATATGCTGTAGCATGTTAAGGCTGATGAAAATGACGCTGTCTGCTACACCTCTCCTTTCCCATTTATCCACACTGTTGCTGCGCAAGTTCCTTCAGGTGCGTACTCGTTTGCCAATAACGTAATTTGTTGGATTGAGCAATTTCGCTTCCAGTCCGTGCATGCGTCCCTTGATATAACATTTCAGGACAAGTCTATATCTGATCGTCTGTTGTGGTTGTTTATTTTTTTTTTTTCGTTGGCTCTCGAGACATCATCATAGTTTTTGCTCCAGAAGAAGTAGAAGAAGCATTCCATTTTTGCTGTCTTCGCACAACGGCAGCAAGCATACGACGGCCTGCATATGGAAGACGCACCAAAGGTAAATTAGACATTCCACTGCTTGGAAGCCGGTTATTTATCTAGATATATGCCAAATGTCTGCATGTTTTCACTGTAGGTGGTGAGTATATTCGGCTGCCAGCTCTTCCGCTGGCTGTTGGCCGATCAGCCCCAGGCCAACATTGCACTGTCCCCCTTCAGCCTTGTCAGTGTCGTCTCTTTGGCCATGGCCGGGACACAGCGCAGCACTGAGCGTGAGATGGCGCTGGCACTGGTTGCCAAAGTGCCCCAGTTCCACAAGTCCATGCGCCGAATACTTATATTTCAGGTTGGTACCCTCAAGATGATGAATGTTACAAAGTTACAACATGCTGTGTTAAAGCTGTCCGAAGTGTCTTTGTCGTGCTGTTTCGCGTAAACTTGTGGATTAAGCATGGTTAAGCTTGAACACGGTCCGCTTGAACCGGTAACGCACGTTTGTAAGCTTTCACGCCATTTTGTTTTCTGTTTATAGCATATGCACTACAAAGTGTTAGTTAGTTTACTGTTCCCATTTACTTTACAGCATAGGCCATGCGCCATAAGCCGCAGGTGATTTTAGAAATGCGATTCGGCAGGCTTGCATTCGACATGTGGGCAGTGAAATGTCCAACGAAAACATGGGCGTCGTTCCGAAGACGGGCTTTTTTCTCGTAAAAGTTAGTGAGGGTGTTTAAAAGTGGAATAATGCGCGTATGCGAACGATATGCGACATATACTGGATCGAAAAATATAAGAATTGTAAAAAAATGTGGGCTAGAATACTCTTTATGTGCATTTGCAAAAAATAACAATAATAATAAAACAGGCATTGCTAAGCCTAAGCAGAATAAATCATTGTTTCATTTTGTTTGTTGTTTTTTTCTTATTTTTTATAACAGGGCGATTCCACGCGAAATCATCCAGCGGACCCGCTCGGCCCTCACAAAACTATCGCGAATTTTTACGAAAATTTTTTTAGCAGTCCCTAATAGTGCAAAACGACACACCACGAAACATTTCTTCCCAAATATCAATGTGGCGGGTGCTACACACGAGCAAAGTTCGCAGCACTGGCGAAAACCGTGCCTGGCGTGAACGGCAGCTGCGGCTCATAGAAAGCACCTAGAACTGTGCGGTTTTCTTTTGCGTATAGAGGAAACCATGCTTTACACGGCGCTCAAATCCAGGTTGTCGTGCTGTAATCGGTGCTGGTATACAAAGGCCGGAAGTTTCGCAATTTTCCTCCTACTTCGCGATTTTTTTGTGGAAAATCAAACCATTAAATTTTAATGAATATTTTTCCCTGACAAGGTCTCGTGAAATACTTCAACAGGAAAAATCGCAAGACACGTAATTGTTCTAGTCATTGCAGGAAAAAAAGAGGAATTCTGCGATTTTTCCAAAATTCGCTACAATCGAGCGTAAAACACGCAATGAAGAGGTCGGAAGAGACGCCTGAAACCAATGCAGTTTTATAGAATGAGCCTTCCTCTACAACATATTAAAAAATCTCGAGGGTGTTTTTTCGTATACGGTAGAAAATAAGTTTTTTTGTAGTAGAGGGTATTACGGCCACTGACCCACATTGCATGTATCCGGCGGGGTGCTATATTTGTTTCTTGGGCTCCCGTTTTAATTATTCGTATTTCCGATTTTTTTTCTGGTTGGTTTTCAATATGACAGCCACCCGGACCAAAGGAACATGGCTCCAGTTGAGCGCTGTGGAGTTCCAATTCACCAGTATGAATATTATAGGCGCGTAGATGCAGGTTCAGTTGATGAAAGTTTCCTTTAACTGAATGCTGAACAATTCAGCAAAAATATTAACCACGAAAAGTCTAACAAATTATAACGCTAGAGGAAAAGACGAACGTGCAAAAAAGTCATTTACATGGCAGTACTGGAAACGACGGAATCTCGTGGTGGTGGTTCATCGTCCATGCTGTCCTAGGTTCCAGTGAGGCTCACAGCTATATAAAGCCTCGCACCACTCGTGTATGGAAGCGTATACCCGCGGATATCCGCAAGAAACTTTTGGGTTCGCATGGAATATGGACGCTTGTTGTGATCTGTGGATCGGACGTGGATGGCGCCGGATCAGGAGCGGGTCAGACTCGGATAAACCGCGAGATTGCGCCATCAGTTTGCTTCACACTAGGTACAGAAGATAGAGTACAAGGTGTACGAAAGCAGCTCGCGCATCTGAGAGAGATCTCTGGCTCTGGCGTCTCGAGTCGAGGTGCGCGTTCGGCGCCGATCTTGCGTTTCACTTGCAATAAACTCTACTTATCCCGTTTGGTGCAAAATGTGTTGCTGTGCTTGGTGCCGTATAATCTTTCGTGGAAGCTAAATCTGTACTTGCTGTCGTGTATCCTTTGGTAGCATCATGGACGCTCAGGACCTGTCCTCGCTAAAAAGCTATGCCGCTCCGGGGTTTTCACTGTCGGAACGAAAGAGAGGAAGTCGCCCGTGTGGATGAAGTTTGGTGACAGCTGTTTTTTTTTCTTTTTTTTTCTGCTTTGTGCTGACGGGAACGTTTATTTCCTGGAAAATTGGCCTGATATATCGAGCATAGAAACTGAACTATTGCTGCGTGCCGTGGGAGACGCGGATTTTTCGGATAGGCTGCGGATGTGAAAAAGCTCATCCCCGCAGGACTTTAGCTCACACGACAAAAAGTATTACTTAGACCTGCCCATCACCGCTAATCCCCAATCTCCGTTGCCGGCACCGTGCATACCGGAAACAATGCCATAAACTTAACCACCCAGGATTGCAATACGCGTGTTATGCTACAGAAGCAAAGGCTATGGTAACCTTGCAGAAGTCTGTACCACAGCATATTGCTTGCTCATTAAAACCCAACCAGACCAGAGAAAAAGTGAAAATCAAAAGAATTAAAACAGGATCCCAAGAAACAAGTATAGCACCCCACTGGACACATGCAACGTGGGTCACTGTGGTCGTAATACCCTCTACTACAAAAAAATTATTTTCTCCTGTATACGAAAAAACACCCTCGAGATTTTTTAATATGTTGTAGAGGAAGGCTCGTTCTATAAAACTGTTTTGGTTTCAGGCGTCTCTTCCGACCTCTTCATTGCGTGTTTTACGCTCGATTGTAGCGAATTTTTGAAAAATCGCATACTTCCTCTTTTTTTCCTGCAATGACTATGAAAGTTACGTGTCTGGCGATTTTTCCTGTTGAAGTATTCCTTAGGGCCTTGACAGGAAAAAATATTCATTAAAATTTAATGGTTTGATTTTCCACAAAAAAATCGCGAAGTAGGAGGAAAATTGCGAAACTTCCGGCCTTTGTATACCAGCACTGATTACAGCACGACAACCTGGATTTGAGCGCCGTGTAAAGCATGGTTTCCTCTATACGCAAAAGAAAACCGCACAGTTCTAGGTGCTTTCTATGAGCTGCAGCTGCCGTTCACGCCAGGCATGGTTTTCGCCAGTGCTGCGAACTTTGCTCGTGTGTAGCACCCGCCACATTGATATTTGGGAAGAAATGTTTCGTGGTGTGTCGTTTTGCACTATTAGGGACTGCTAAAAAAATTTTCGCAAAAATTCGCGATAGTTTTGTGAGGGCCGAGCAGGTCCGCTGGATGATTTCGCGTGGAATCGCCCAACAGCATTTGTTCTTTTGTGTTATATCTTCGTTCAACGAAGATGTAATCAGAGACAAAGGAAGAACTGAGCGCGGGAGCGGGTATGCCCGCAGATACCCGCGAAGTTTTGCTATTTTCGGGTAGAAATTCAATGCCGCTGCAGGTTACGAGAAATTGCGAGTGCATGTGTCCGCGGGCTAAGCGCGCGTAGGGCAGACATGCGGGGAATGTGTACGAATTTACTTACCCGCGCACACCTTTAGTCATAGGCCAGTCTACACAGCTACATGCAAAACAAACAATACATACTAGTGCTGCTACTGCCATACATCTGAGAAAGGCCTCGAACAGGGCGGGATGTTGGTCGGGCTACTACGAGACAGCCATGTCGTAACAAAGTGCCTGTAGAAACTTGGGATCTGTTTCGTGAAGCCACGTACCTACTGGCCCACGTAGAAAACTGTTTCGAATCTCCTAATGGCCTTCAGCGGCTTTAGAGATATATCGGTCACAGGAACACACATACATAAGGACGATCCATTACGTGCCAGAGCTTCTAGACGAACGTGATTATATGAACTCCGACTGGCATAGCAGCTTCCCGTCATTATGTCTGCAAACAATAACGTTGCGCAAAGGACAACTAACGCGGTACAGTGTACACCGTGCACGTTCATTTCACAACATCTGAGGTCTGTTACCTCACTATCGGCGTAGCACTTGGTTGTCACACAAGTCAACGATTTTCGAATCGCGTAGCTCTCAGACGCACAAGTACGTATGAAAGAAACCTGCAAAGAACGTACGTTCGCTGTGTTATCATTGCGACAGGCGAGAGAATTACTTGTGGTACTTGTGCTTTCAAATGAATATATGTTATGAGTGTGTTTATTTTTTCCCCAGGGTGGTACCCCAGGACCGGATGAAGTTGAAACTTTCCGCATGGCCAACCGGATCTACGTCGACCAGCGCCTCCCTCTTCTCGATGGATTTCGCAAGATCGGTGAACGCGTCTACCGCATTACCGTTTCCAGCGCTAATTTCGCGGAGCGCCCTGACACCGAGAGGCTTAGCATAGACGCTTGGGTTAAGGCAGTTACGGGCATCGGAAACGTGGTCCCTCCCATCTGCGTCGGACCGGCCACTCGAATACTCCTCCTCAGCGTAGCATACGTCAACTGCAAGTGGAAACAACCCTTCCTCCGGGCCACGTTGCAGCGCAAGCCATTCGGCGAAGAGCAGACCGTCGAAATGATGACTAACGTCGGAATATACGGCTATGTCTGTTTAAATGACGTGGGACTCCGAGCGGTTGATATTCCCTTCTCAATCGAATCCTGCTCACTAACCATTATAGTTCCAGTGAGACCTTTTCAGGAGTTTTACAAAATTCTTACTCCGGAACTACTTGAGCGGGTGGTCGAAGGGGTAAAGGCTAAGCGTAAACTACGGCTGGAGATTCCGAAGTTTGCCGTCTCATATGACGTAGAACTGAGCCGCTTTCTGCAAGAGATCGGCATGCGGGAGGCATTCACTGCTCAGGCTAACTTCCGAACCGTGACAACCGCTGCTGACGCCTACCTGTCAGCGATCATTCATAAGGTGGAGTTCTGTGCGAGCGAGGGATGCGGACCGACGAACCTCGAGGCCACAGAAGCTGCTGCATTGCCAGAGCTGGAGTTCACAGTGGACAGGCCCTTCATGTTCGTGTTCAGGAGGTACGACTATATTGCGCTCATGGGGTGCGTCCAAAGGATTCCGGAAAATTAGTTAGGTTTTGCCTCTCACTAATGAAGCATGAGACACCTGAGCACTGGCTTCGGTGAAGATGACAACAGCAGTGATAAAATCATGTACAATAACCCGAGCCTTTCTTGCCCAGGTAAAGAGTAAAGTTGACATTCATATGTAAGCGCGTTGTCTTCGTTATTTACAAATTCCTGGATCCTCATACTCGACAGTTAAATATAAATGAAAATATACCTAGTAGATCAACCGTGGATGCACTTCTCCCGTTTTGTGTAGCTGGACTTGTGGCTAAGATGTCTGACGCGTCTTATACGCGTTCATGTCCTGCGCGTTGGAAAGGTGCTTATAGACCTGAATTCGCGCCGGTTCCTCAGCTTGGCCGTTTCGTCGCGACTCTCGCGCCATTTCTTCAGGGGACTGCCGACGCTTCGCCTAAGTCCATTGGCGAAACTGCGCGCTCGTGATATTGCTCGTTGTTCGGTGCCCTGTTGACTATCCTCAAGGACTGAGCTATGTAATAAACTTCCGCGATATTGCAATGGCCTAGATGAAGCCCGTTTGTTCAGCCACAGGGATATTTTTAATGTATGTATGGTGTAATCATCACGCAGTCTTTGCATTGTGGCGCAGAGGACTGTAAAACAGTGCCAAGCACACAATGAATACTTTCATCACTTGTTTTGGTCTTTACATATTCCATCACTCTTCAACCTCACTGTCTCTCTTATTCCCCTTTTGCTTTCATTCGCATTACAATCTCCAACAACCAGTGTCAGTGCCATCTAGATCAATATCTATCAATTCATATCTGTATCAATTAATTGAAAGCGATGAAACTGCACGAAAGCTCACATCCCACAGGGAACTTTCACTCAGAGCTCGGCAAAATAACTCGTGACCGCGATAACTGACGATACGCACAATGATGACCGCCGATTGCGTGAGTCCCGCGTGTTTTCACACAGAGTGGCAGCATCTATGCGATCATACCTGGGTAAACTACTTCTACTCATTACTTCAGTTAGAATGTAATGAAATTACATTACTCATTACTGCAACTGAAATGTAATGAAATTACATTACAATTATTACGAAAAAGTAATGCCATTACAAAGTAACTACTTTGCCATTATTGGCATACATGTACCCGAGTTTTGTGGAAGGCACAAGGGACAAAAACACAAAACTTGACGAAACTTGCCTTCCTCGAAATTGGGGGATATGCTGACAATGTAACAACAGTTAGCTTTTACTCTTCTATTTGTCTCTTCTACACGTCAGGCTAGTGTGCCACGTATGACGTATCGTTCCACAATGTAGACATGAAGGTGACACAAAGTATCACGACAACAGGAAGATTGCCTGGAGGGTGGGGCCCGCAAACAAGGATTCTCTAAGGCTACAAACCGTTGACCTGAAGAACGTTTGTTTTGTTTGTGGGTGCCCTAACGAAGGCAACTGGATCGTCGAAGAGAACTCACGTTCACCGTGCCGATTGAATGCGTCACCGTGCAAACACAGAACACACACTCGATTCTTTTGTGAAAAGTAATGAGTAATGTCATAAAAATTACTGCCCAAATGTAATTAAATTACATTACAAATTACATAATGTAAAAGTAATGCATTACATTACAAATTACCAGGAAGAGTAATTCATCACAGTAATTTCATTACAGTAATGACAATTACTGCCCAGATATGTCTGCGATAATCTGCCATCACGTTGGCATGGCAACGCGAAGGACCGCGATTATAGTGATCGCACTGACGCTGCACCCAGGTATCGTGTTGTTAATACCTAAGCTTCCACTTAGAAAAAGAATGACTGGCAACACTGCTCTATAAGACCAGCTTTAATGGACTCCGTCGAAAATCATAAAAAAACAGAAAAACAAACAAAAATCGAACAGTAAGCAAGCGCACACAAAGACGAAGAAGCTCACGTGGTCTTCCTCATCAACTCTTAGTCCGCAAACCAAATAAAACCACAACATCATACCCCCCAAAAATGACCTCGAGTTCGTCGCTCATTTTTCTGCTGTTTCTAACGGATACAGTAGCTGAACTGGTCGTCGAGTCAGTATTCCAGATGCCAGTCGCAGTTCGCAAGACCGAACCAGGCCGTCTCGTCCTCTGTAGAGTTGTGTTATCCGGGCCAGTCTCCACATGTGCCACGGAACTTTATCCTCTTATACTAGGACAACATCTCCTTGAGACAATCTTGTTGTGTTGCTTTTAGGGTGCGACTGATGAGCTGACCGCAACCCAGCAAGCCACTAATATCCCATGGATGTTCAAAATAAGTCTTCACTGTCCCAGATATCGGGTTGGTCCACTAGACATCTCTGTGATATTCATAAAAGGAGCTAAAATTTTATCCAGGGCAATTCATCAAGATGACATTCTGTGGATGTTGAGATATTTGCCGTCATATCTATTCAAATCAAATGGGAGAGTGCGCTACGGGCACTTTTCACATACACAGTTTGGCACAGTGTTTGTTGTGCCTCACGTTCACTCAAGAGTTCGCACATGCGTTAACCTGGCATACAATTTCGGTCAAAGGGAGGAAGAGGGGGAGTTGCTGATAGTTCATGTCGCTACAATGCAGCACTACGTTTGTCTCCTTGTTTTAACCGCCTTTCGTCCCGTCTGAGTGCTGCAATGTAGCGACATACAATTTCGGCTTGTAGCAAGCTTGAAAGAATATTCCAAACTTCCCCAGTTTGAGTGATGTGCTGCGTGTCTCACATCATAATTCCAATAAAGCACTTTTGTAACCAGTATCTATGTTTAATCAAGCCGTATCATAATGTTTGTCATGCTGACAAAATTGAGGCTAGTTATTAATCTTATTGTGTTTCTGTATACTAATGTTCGCTTTTATGCATATTGTCATAGGCAATACCTGAATATAGTTTGCTTACGCAGATCACATTGAAAAGCAGTTTCTGCAACAGCACGCAAAAGATCTGATGAACTATATATAGTCCTGAACACAAAACGTCTTCTATGTGCACCTGCGAACGTGTTGATTTAGTGTGACCTCATAATTTGTATGCGATGACAGCTCCAAACTGAATCGAAATGCAAAGGATAAAAGCCTCACACTGTGTATTGGTGTGAACCAGGGCAGGATGACATGACTGAGCGGTTGCAGCTATGTTTCCGCGTGTTTACATGCAGTACCATGTGCAACATTATGCATGTATGCAGCCAATACAGCCCTTTCCGAGTCAGAAAATTCTGTCCTACGGATGTCCATCGGATATACTTTTACGGAGATACGGATATCCACAGAATAATGAAGCGGTGATACTACGGAGATCCACTTGGCCGGGCTTCGAACTTCCTACGAAAGTGCACTTTGCGGACATAACCTGGAGATACGGACAGAAACAGGAGCTCTCTGGGATGTAGCGTGTATCTCGAGCGCGTGTTACTTTTTTATTTTTCAGAAGTCAGGTATACGCTTTGTAGTAAACTATAAAGCGTGTTTCCGCCATTTTTTTAACATCTGCTACCGTCGCCGCTCGTTTCACTTTCTGTTGCTCCGCTTTGCTTCCCATGAGAAAAAATCAGCGCGGCGTTTCAAAAAAAAAAAAAAAGAAAGAGAAAATAAATAAAAAAGAAAAGAAAGAAGAAAGAGCAACAAGGGATTGGGCCACTCAGTCGAAATGCTTTGGAAATGAAGTTGCATTCACTTCCAAGAACAGACACTGTACATTGGTGTTCTCGCGAGCTTCTACACATTCGAGCCCTGTTCGCCTGTGAGTCGAAATGAAGGGTGAGCTGTCTAAGTTTAATTCGATTGCGTGCACAAACAACGGCGAAATGAGAAATTGTTTGGCGTATTAAGTCGGCGTAGAGGTAATGTCTCTGTTTCTTACTCATGTAGCTTGAGAAAGTGAGTTGGTTCATGGAAAGCCGAATTTCTGCAGTGCTACATCGTCCCGCGTTTCTCTTTCTCTTCAAATACATGATCCGTACAGCATCCCATCACGGAGCTGATTCAGACAATCCGTGAAACGGCCGCAACAGGACCTCCTGCGGATATACGGCTACGGATATCCTTCCATAAATATCCGAGGAGAGTCCCACGGAGGTCAGTTTTCGGATATGGACATTGGGATCTATTTCGGACGTCCGTAGGAGATGGTGTTCTGTCTGGGTTATAAGCAGGGTATTACAGTCTTGTCATATGACATTAGGCGCGTTTACATGAAGGCTACGTAAGTCGACTGGGCGAGAGAGAAACCAATGTCTTCCAATGAGTTTCTACGCAAGTTTGTTGATGAGTTACTTGTACTCCTGCAAGACGGAATCACAGTGAATGGCACAGTTGTTCAAATTTCATTTGATTCAATGATATGGGATGCACCAGCGCGGGCATTTATTTTTTGCACAAAAAGCCGCACTGGTCACTCGGCCTGTCCAGAGTGCACAGACGAGGGTGACTACAATAAACATCGTATGCACTACTCCACAAGCGTTGCCAGCAAAAGGACCGACACATCTTTTCGCACCCAAGGCGACTCTGAGCACCACAGGGGGTGTGTCTGTCCTGACTGAACTTCCATTTGATATTGTGCGTGTGGCCCCAATAGAGTACATGCACCTCTTCGCTTAGGGGTTGTGAAAAAGATGCTACTCCTTTGGGTGTCCGGGCCCTTGTCAGTAAGACTTGGCCCTGTGAGCAGAAGTCGTCTAAAAGAGAACAGTGTTGCACTCCAGCAGAGTATTCCACAGGAAATTTGCACGCAAGCCAAGAGTCGTAGATGAAGTGGAAGGCAACCGAGTTCAGATTGTTCCTTTTGTACACAGGGCCTATCATACTGGAAAATGTCCTTTCACAGCCTCTTTTCGTGAACTTCTTAACGCTTCACTGTGCCCTCTCAATCCTAACTGACAAAGACCTCTGCCATCATCGTTATTGGCTCATTTTGTACAAACATTTGCTTCGTTGTAGGGCATCATTTTGTGTCCTACAACGTGCACGGGCTGCTACACCTAGCAGATGATGTAAAAGACCGTGGGCTATTGGATTCCTTCAGCGCATTTCCGTTTGAGAACAATATGAAGGAACTCAAAAGGCAGCTGAAGAAACCTGGGCCACACTTGCGCAGTTGTACAATCGCTATTACGAATACATCTGTGTAGACAGAGGAAAAAATCCACGACAGGCAAATGATTCTGGCGTAGGCGGTCCCCATAGTCTCGGACCGCTTCATCCATCGTGTATGGCACCACAATACACACAATACACCAGGTTTGAGACTGCAGATTTCACGTTAATAAAGAAAGGGCCTGATCGTTTTTGCGCCATTGATGGGCAAGTAGTATGTGCGAAACATTGCTACAATGTGGTCTTCGAGACAGCAATGTGTAATCGGTCATGCCTTGACACCAGAACGTGATCTCCAGCGGCGGATCTGAGATTTTCCCGAGGGGGGGGGGAGGGTCCGCCGTGGACAAGTGCCACGTGCATGCTGGGATTGGTCCATTGAACCCTATGTTGAAGTCTGGAATTGAGTGGGGTCCAGACCCCTGCACCCCTCCGCCCTAGATCCGCGCCTGGCGATCTCTTTGTGAAACCATTTCATTCTTCTATGATTGCTGTCACTGTGGCGACACAGGAAAGAGAATTGAGAGTATGGCCTCTTACTAATACGCGGAAGGTTGTTTGTTTGCCCTATCAGCAAAAGTGGGTCGCCATGCCACTAAGGCACTTGCAGTACTGAAGTGCATATACTGCAAGCGCTGACTTTCTCATACAGGTGCATAGATGAAACTTCGTTAAGACTGCGAAGAATGGCATGGAATGACCCAAAACAGTCACAAACTACCCATCTTGTTGTTTTTTTCATCTTTTTAAAGTCTCTCAGCATGAAATAAGACGTGCGACAGCTACACAGCTTGATCAGGGATCTGGTAAGAATAAACGTGAAGAACGCCCTGTGCATAATACTGTATACATTATCGCATACTGCTGCCTTTATACAACTTCAGATAGACCATGTACGCCCAAATCATTGGAAGGTGCCATGCCAGAAGACCCCATTCCGCAACATGGTAAACATATGCATGTGGAAGACACCAGTGTTGCTCATTTCCGGAATATTTCACAGAATACCAGCGGCAGGCCCGCACAGGTGGCGCTTTAGTTTTGAAGCGTGATGTCTCCAAGCTTACGCTTTTCCCATCCTAGAGTTGGCAATACGATGTGTATTGGTTTGCTGTGAGATAGTCGACAAGTTCTAGGTGTACCGCTCTTGTTACAGCACGCGTAAAAACAGCGATGTAGCATTTCGTTGACTTGTTGCCTACAGTGTTGTTGAAGAGGGATCCCGCAAAGTACGTTCCAGTTACCTCGAAAGGTACAGTCCTGTTTATTCTATCACGAGGAACGGGGCATTGTGTTGGAACGTCGGTTGACCGCGTTGCCGCTTGCAACACTCGCCCTTGTGCAGTACACTTTTCACAGCTTGACGACCTTGGATTATCCAATAATGTCCCGTTAGCTCAACGAGCGCGTCACGTATACCAGAACCAGAATAGAGCAAGCGCTGATGCGTCCATTCGGTAATAGTCGCATGTAGGTGTGCTGCTTAAGTACGTGTGTAAGTGTGTGTGTCACTGGTGTCAGTGAATGTTTTACTTCTTCGTTTTCGTTGTCTCGTTGCGACCTTCCGTTTATTCGTAGAAGTCCATACTCGTCCAAGTACCTATGATGAAGTCCATTAGACTTGACGTTGATTTTACTGGTGGTGAGGAAAAAAGTGCCTGCTACACTTCCGAGAACACCTCATCTTGAACTTCTTTGATTCAGTACGACATGGTGTAATTATTCTGTAGTTAGGGGCCCCTTCTTTAGCCTGTGTGTGTCTCGCATTCTGCAGAAATCTGTATATCGATGACGTTATCCTGATGACTTTATCCAGCGAAGAATAGTCGTCCAAATTTGAATTTGGCAGCAATTGGTGGAGCTTGGTTGACCTTGGTCCCCCACGCGAAAGCGTGTTAGCATTAAACTTAGAAACCGAAAGTGTCATTGGTTGAGTGTTCTACGGCCATCTTGAATTTGACTCTTCTTGTTCCCTGCCTCTGCTATGAATATATAGGGAAAGACAACTTTACCTTCACATTCAGTTTCGGTTTCATGGTGACGTAAACATGACCATTAAGTGGCCCATATACCAAGACTGCAACTGACTGCAATGCAATAACGTGTTCCTCGTGAATGCCGGACAAGGGAGAGACACCCAGTATTCGAACGCCGAAGATTCGTCGGGGATTTCATGGGCAGCGTTCTGTGGTGTGCGAGCACGACCAAAGCCACCTGGACAAAATAAGATATTGATGTTACCATTGCCTTGAGACAAGACTGGAACAACGCGCGGTAGTGTTTACCCTGCGTTTCACCTCAGCATCAGTTAGCTTGCCTGTCCCTGTTGTGTTCAAAATAAGGTCGCTAATCGACGTGGTGTGGGTGTCACGCACCAAATAGGCGTCAACCAAATGCTGTCATGTATTATGCGGCTGTGGCCATAGAAAAGAACCGCCAGCAGCCACGAAGAGAGCCATTGATAGATACACTTCAAAGCGATACTTCAGGGGGGGGGGGGGATCGGTTCGTAGGTATCTGATTCCACGGGTTAGGTATTTCTTCATTCACCGAATCCCCGTACCGCTTTTCGTAGACTCGTGTTCGCATGATTTGCTGTCGTCATCGTAAATCTTTGGAATCCACACAGTCTGAAATTCGCACATACGAGCACGTACCAGCGACGTCAGGGATGGAAAATGTGGTCGCGGCGTTGTCGCGTGGCTTCCGTGTGTCCTGCTGGAGAACGGTTTGAGTCTTGCTGGCAGAGGATACATGAGGAAGATGTACGGGAGAATACGCTCAGAAAGTCTACGAAAATGTCGCGTGGGCCGATGAGAAATTTCTTCGCTTGCTCCTGCTGATAGGTGCGGTTCCGGGTCGACTGTCACGAGCAATAAACAACAACCTTTTTCGTGAGGTGATGAATGATGAGTTTCTTTCTCAGGGGCGATAATCTACCCCGTCGCTGGTGGTGATGTACGAATTAAATTATGATCCCCTTCACAATAAAGATAGAAGTCCTATGGCGCCCAAAAAGGTCAAAAGAGCTTTGAGGGGAGAGCGTTGATGTGCTGGATTTGGCTAGGGACGAAGCAATTTTGAGAGAGAGAGAGGGGGGGGGGCAAGAGTCCAGCTGATTAAGAGATCCGGAGAGTGCGGTTGAGGTAAATTGGTAGCTTTTTTATTTTTTCAATTAAGAAGAATTTGGTCTAGATCTTCCAGAGCACCGCAGTGCCAGCATCTCGGAGAGTTAACTATTCTCAAGCGGTAACACCACTGACCTGTAAAAGCCACACCGAGTCGGATTCCATGAACTAAAGCAGCATATTGACGAGAGGCGTTTGAAGAGAGAGGTGAGAGACGTGACAAGCGGAACGCGTGCGTTGGATCAACTTTTCTCAGCATAGGTGGGGGGAGAATATGAGTTGTCAATTGGCAGAAAGCTAGGGGAGTCACGAGGCACCGATGTATGAAACGACGGTCTCCTGTCAGCAGCGCAATTCTCGTACTACGTAGAAAACAGCGCAGAGACGGGACACGAAGAAGAAACAAGGGCACACACAGAGCGCTGACTAGCAACTGAAGCTTTACTTCCCAAAGGGGGCAAAACCACAACATAAAGAAAGTTGCTCAGCGTGCCGGCGTTAGCGTTGTATTCACTGCACCTAATAAGTTAGGCAGGTTGTGTCGACGCGTCAACAGTGAAGAAGCCGTTGCTTCCGGATGCAACAAAAAGCATGTCGGGTCTTTCGTCCAGCGCAAAAGTAATGTTATTTATGACACACCTCTGACGTGCGGGAAGTCATATGTGGGGCAGACAGGACGGTGTCTGAATGACAGGCTGCGCAAACACTCATCCTCCTTGCAAACCCACACATGCAGCAACCTGGCCATGCACTGTCGCGATTGCGGATGCCGACCTCGTTTGGAAGACACACGTGTACTTAGAAGCTATACTCGCTCGCCAGGGAAATTTACGAAGGAGCACAAATTTACAATAGACGTGAAAGATGTGTCAGCAAGCTGTCAGTGGACCTATTGTACAAAGAGATTAGTTATCTTCAAGATTGTTCTTGATTGTCCTCCTTTCATTTTCTTCTCTCCTTTTCGGTTTTGCCCCCTTTCGGAAGTAAAGCTTCGGTTGCTAGTCAGCGCTCTGTGTGTGCACTTGTTTCTTCTTCGTGTCCCGTCTCTGCGCTGTGTTCTACGTAGTTATGTACCAACTTGCCCAAATCTCCGCCTTAACGCAATACTCGTCCGTCTCCGAGACGAGAGAGCTGCTTCTGCGGTGCTGTCGGCCTGCCTGTTCATTCCCCAATACACCACAATGGGCTGGAACCCGCTCGAGAACCAGTCTCCACCCTGCTTCGCAGACAACGTGGTAAGCCATTAACACATCTCTAACAATTGGTGACAGATGATGAGCCTCGTATGCCAGAATTTTTAATATGTATCTTGCAGTACAGATTTTGAGTCAGTGAACACTGCTCATTCCCGTCGGGAAGAATCAACGATGTGCTGCCGAAAGAAATATATGGTATAGAGTTCCACACCTGTGGATGAGGTATGATGCCAAAGGCGACGTCCTTCAACTACGCCTGCGGATGGGATGACGAAAGCCGACGCGGACTTCCCATTTCGAGATGAGCCATCGGTGTATGCGGCAGCAGAGGTAGAAAACTTCGCGTCTACGAGAGCATAAAAGTGAGCTCAAAGGACTTGAGGGCCTCCAAAACCTTTTGGACCTTTGTCAGCCGTCATGCGACCTTCGTATCGGCGACCCTAGATCCACCCGCGCCGTCAGTCCCTTTTTCCATACCTTCTCCCATAAGTTGAAAGCGCTTGCAAATAACTTTAATGTCCAACTTGCCTTCTCAAGCTTTTTCGTTTGGATCGCTTAGCCTTCTTCACTGCTCATCCGTCACTTTTTAGGAAACAAAAGTCTTCTTCTCTTCCCTGTCAAAAGGCGGCTGTGTATGAGGTCCCCTAGGCCTGCGGGCTTCGCTATGTGGGTCAGACTTCTAGATGCGTATATGACCGCTTAAAGGAGCATGTAACAAACGTAAAGATAGCCGATCCCCATTCTAAGTTCGACGAGCATCTCCAGTGATGCAACAATTGTAGGGTTGGAAGGAGGCCAGGGTTGTGGTCAAAGAAGCTGTCACAATGAAACGAATTCTACGGGAAACAACAGCGATATGTACTTCTGGGAATGCCATTAGGAGTCCTTCTGTTTCCTACATGGAGCAGTTGAAAATCTTTCTTTCTCCTTCCCTTTCCAGCTTGATGCATATATTTGTGTGGGTGTAAAATAAACTTTCAGCTGTGTTTAGGACTCGTGTATTATGTGTTATTTCCTCAGTCTCAAGGCTTGTTATGAAGATCAATAGTCACCAGCTCGCCTGGTTCCTCGCCGCTCTTTAGGTTTCAAAACCTCAGTCGTGGCTTCCGCGGACCCGAACCACTGGACTATGTCGCTGCTGCCGCTTCTCGGTATACGCGCAGCTCTCAAGACCGTTTCACATACGTTTAGGCAGACCTCGTTTATGGCGCCCCCTTTCACCTTCCAGCCGAGCTCCTTTCTCCTTCTTCAGTTCGACCCACATCTTTTCCACATCATGATTACGTCCGCGACCTCTCCCGCGCCATGGCTACTCTCCGCCCTATCGCCCCTCAGCACTCATCGGCCCGACCAGTTTTCATTCCCCATGACCTTCTCAGGTCGTTTCATGTTTTCTGTCGCTCTGACGGTAGTCGCAAGTCCCTCGAGTCCCCTTCCCCATCAGCGGTCCACATCCGATCCTTATACACTCTGCGAAGCACTTTACCATCCTCCACAATGCTGAGGAAGACACCATCAGCATCGATCGTCTGAAGCCGGCCTTCAGTGAAAAACCCACCCCTTCTCCCTCTTCCCCTGTCCTGGACGCTAACACGCCCCGTTACCGTTCCCCAAATACCGTCAGTTTGTCCCCGTTACCGCCTTCTATCTTGACCTATTCCTTCCGTTCAAGCGGGGGGGGGGGAGCTATTGCGTGACCAGCTCGGCGAAGACGTAACGCTCAGTCTACACACGTGCGCACCTGCATCTGTTGTCAATAAACCAGTTCTCCTCGAGACTCTAGCCTGACTGGTTCTCGTTCGCTAGGCCGCTACAACATCAAAGCCTATCAAGTCATAATATTCGCTGCAAATTTTACGAACCGAATCAAACCGATCGATAATTATTTTGACATATCGTTTCTTAGGGCTACAAACGTGATTTATTTATCCATTTATTTACACAATACTGCAGGCCACTAGAGACCCAGCAGGTACGTATTCACTGTACAAATGTGCACGCGTAATCAGTAATTCTGAAAAACAACAGTGATGACACAAGTAGAAAGTATATCAGTTACATTCATGGAATGGTTAACATGCTATACATGACAAAGATAAGCATTCAAGTTTCACGGGGATATCAGTACGTCCTGCTGTGTCTATTCCAATCTTCGATATTTCTGACAAAAACCAGCAAGAGCTTTTCTCGTCGTTTTTTCTTCTTACAAACAAACAAACAAGAGCTTTTGAACCTGTGAATCTACTTTTCTGTGTTCCTGTCCCTACCACTGCCTCGAACGCAAGGAAATGATACCATCAACAATGTATATGGGCGTTATTTTACTTGCATCCTTACGTCGTGTATGTCTCGTTGCTGTCTTGGATAGGTACTGGATGAGGCGTATGCCTTGCTTGCAGACATGTACGCGTTACCGAAAAAAAGGAACTAAATACCGTTACTCGTTACCTAGAAAAAATGAACTAAATACGAGAGAACAAGAGAGAACAAGAGAGAAACTGATGTTCTGAGGCTGGAACAACATAGAAGGGACAGATACAAACAAAGCCTCAAATGCCTCAAATGCCGGTAATCCAGAAGATGTGGGTTCGATCCCTACAGCTGGCTAACCTTTTCAGCGACTTTCATCTTTCATCGAACTAAATACGTTACCCGTTACCAAAGCAGCAAAAGGAACGCGTTCCTATTACTCGACAGTACAGAGTCACTCTTACGTTACCATGCTATTACAGAGTCAAAATCAGAGTGGACACGTGCTTTACTTGATGCGTTGTTTTATTTAGTCGAATAGTTTGTACTCGAAATAGGAATCCGCTATTTTTCGCAGTTTGTGCGTTTCCTCTGTGGCAAGACTCAAAACTTCCAGTGGAAAGGCCTGGCTCCATGAAATACAGCCACCTTTGCTTGATGTATGCATTGTAAATAGGATGCGCCTGATTAGTAGGGCGGCTGCTTTTCCTTTTTTCTCCATAATTTCGATTGTAAGAGCTGTTTTCCCCCTTTTGCACCATTGGTGCA
The DNA here is from genome assembly GCF_037126465.1 of Ornithodoros turicata. Lineage (NCBI taxonomy): Eukaryota > Metazoa > Arthropoda > Arachnida > Ixodida > Argasidae > Ornithodoros > Ornithodoros turicata. Next base: position 43,073,897 of record NC_088206.1, on the reverse strand, counting down.
CCACCTACGCGACGCCAGCGCGATTGAGCGTTTATGTGAACTGATAAACGCTACACCAACGTCCATAAGCCGTCATATAAGTTGTCTCTTTGCATTGCTCACCTTTGCATTTATTTTTAAGTACACATACCCCCCCCCCCCCCCCCCGTTGAAAACCATGAAATCAGCAAAAGTTTCCGGGCTACCTCCTCACTACACGGCACTCTCTCCACGAGGTATTCGATAGATCAGGGAAACGCAGTATCTTTAATGTATAAGCCTCGATACGGTAACTGCTACAGCTAACAAAAATGTTGAAGACGCTTACCTGAGCACACTTCTTCGAATTCGAACACACACACACCGAAGTAGTTTTCCAAGAATGTTTTCACGGTCAATGACACGACAGAAACCGTTGTGGCATTCGTCATGCCGGTCATCTTAGGAGTCAACAAAAGGACGACTGTGGGCCAAAGGCTCTCAAGAGCTGAATATCCAGGTCAAGTCACCTTCTGTTACAAGCGTATGGAATTTCGGGAATTTCCGCACTGTAATTGACCATGTCGTCCATGTGGAAGCCGAGCGTAAACGAAGAAAAGGAACGAGTAACGCGACTAACGGCTTATAGATTTTTGTGACTGAATACGTTATTAGTTACAATTTGTAGAAAAGTAACTATTTCGTTGCTTCGTTACCAAAAGAGTAACTGGTTGCTTCTTGCTTGCTTGTAACTCTGCTTGCTTGTGGTTATTATGGTTGTGCAGTAGGTACATACATTTAAACCTATCACATTTCCTACGATGAGCCAACGCTGGTAATTTGGCCTCTGACTTCGTCTGTGATGGAGAGCAATACCTATTATATGTACTAAAATGAACCGATCAACAAACCTGGAAATGTTTTCTAATTTGTTTATGTCTGTTTGGGCCTGGACCATGCCCTCGCGGCGTACCCAATAACAATCGGACTGAGTAACCGAGCACCCACCCAGACGGAACATATTGTCCCTCGGATATCCGAGATTGGTCCTTACGTCCGTGTCCGAGGCGGGATACCCGCAGGACGACCTTCGGAGATCAGCCCACGGACAACGAATTTTCGTTAGCCCACGGACGTCCCTAAATGGATGTAGAAATTTCGTGATCCGTGGGACGTCCTTCTATGGGCATTTGAACAGATCTTAATTCATTGACACAGTCAAAATTTGAAAGTCGATGTCCATGTACACTGCTTGCAGGATGAAAAGGGGGAAAGGAACGCTCTTCTTGTTGTGCATTGTAACCAATAGTAACGCAGTACAATGTGCTGCAATGGTGTCCATATTTGCAGTATGTGAACTGCGATAATAAAATCAAAAATAGTTTTCTACTAAAAAGTACTTCAAATAACTTCATCGGAACCGAAAGCATAAATATTTTTAACAATTATTTTGACTAGATACGAAACCCGAACTGATCGAACGGCTGCATCTGCATGGCTGAATCAGTCTAGTCCGGCGCCATCTTTGTTTTTGTGAGCTTCTTGTGTGTTTGCACGTGAGATAACCGTTTTCTTCGCCCACGTCCCCTTTCTCAAAATGTGTTGTATGAGGTGGATTGCGAAGCAGCAGTGGGATATTTTCCCTGAATGGGCTATAGTAGATCCTAGAGTAGGAGCGAGTCTTCTCACAGAATCGAGACAATCAAGATGGCATCGAAAGGCAGCCCTGCCGTGTCCTCGTTGTGTGTTGGATAGAAGAAGAACCTGCGGTTGAGGACCAAATTTCGGTAAGCTTATATGAATTTCGTGTCTTATCGACACCGGTGGGGGGGGCTGCAATAAAAATAATCTCTCGTCCTGGTGTTTCAGCGTTGAAGACGACGAATACGTTGGGGGAACCGGGGCGAGCAGTAACACGCGGGCAAGCAGTATACCTGCTCGCAAAGGACGACTCAAGTTTCAGTGCAGGCCGCGACTTTTACTTGGTGTGTGTGAGCTTGTGCCTTTGTTGTCATCAACCAAGGAACTTCTCTGACACAATTCGTGAGAAAAGAACGATGCGCACTGCACAGCAGCTAGCTAGGTGAGTATGAAATTTTAGGGTTTAACGAGGCATGGTTTAGTAATTATGAGGTGTCGACTCATAATGGTCACATCGGCTAACTCTTCCTTAGTCGTATGCTTTCAAACTCGCGCAATGATACGCCTTTTAAATTTGCAATCTTTCACGTTTTTCTCTACGTAACACATACTGAGTCACAACCTGGTCACTATATATCTAGGTATTATACAAGTTGTCATTTAGCTATGCAATATGTGTAAGTTATACTGTGCTATTTCTCTGTTGAAAAACAGTCTGGTGGAACTGGTACACACCACGTTGGATGCATTACAGGTATTCATGACTACCTGTGCACATGGTAATCATGTACTAAGGTCATGTACTGAGAATGTGACTTCAGTCAGACCATTGCGTACTTCTAAACCCTGCATACATCAGAACTGCTTCACTTCAGGAGGTTGATTATAAACATTGTGTTTAATTTTATGTGATACCACAAGTGCTGTTTTTGCAGTTCTGACCTACGTGTACGCAAATATTTTGTGTGAGATAGTATAGAACTACCACACGGCTACTTAATTAAAATGCAATGATTAAATTTTCTTAACTGCAATAATTAATTAAATTGGAGGTTTTCGTGCAGTACTGAGATCAGCACAATGTCAGGAAATTCTTGTTCAAAGGACCACGTGACACGAATTATTTATGGTCAGATTTTTCTTTTACAATGCCGAAAGCAAGGCAAAACTGTGGAAGAAGTGCAGGCACTACACTACCATTTCTGTTCGAGAGCCAAATGCTTCAACTAAAATATGCGCCAGATTGGTGTGACAGCTGACAGTGATAAACGTTGCTCTATTGGCTGCGGTCCACATACGTAGCTATGCCATGGGGGGTCAAACTGCAATCAGCTCGATTAAACAGCCATTTCAAATTTTGCATTTCATCATTTCCATCATAATTTTTGCAAGTTTCATCAATACTATTTGATGTACGTGGTTGTTGTACTTCAATCACTTGTGTTCGTGTTCGACAGAGCCCAAGTAAATTAGTTGCAGAATTTCTGAAAAATTGGCTCACTTTAAACAAGGACTGCCTCTGTTTATGCTATCACTGATTTGCTGGAAAAGCTTGAATTATAAAATATTCAAGAAATTTCATTTTAATTTCGCATCTAGTGGTATATATATCACAAAACAGCAAGTCTGCCTGGAGTTCACATGCAAACACTGCATCAGTGGTCTCATTATAGCTTTTAGATAAACCGCAACTGAAGGAAAGTAGTTTTCTTAATTGAACTATGTTAAATAAAATAATCCTGGTAATAAAAATTTGAAATCTCAGATTTTTCATCGTATGGTCAGTTCTTGTATAGCTAGAAGTCTGTAGTTTTGTGACTAATGGGGCAGGACTGCATATTTCACAGTAATATTTCAGTTAAACATTTTATAATGAAAAATATCATTTTTAGTACTACGGTGTCTGTCAGCATCAGCCTCACCGGTTTGATTTCAAGAAAAAAAGATTGTCCGGAGCGTGCCTCTGCTAGATTCTACCTTGCACGAAAATATTATAAATTTCATCCGATATTCAAGGTGCAGTTTTTAAGATACTCATATACCATTCGTATTCGGAAATTTCAATATTTACACGTCCCTATTAGTCTCGTAGTACACTGTTGGCATTAATGCAGCAAAATGGTATTCTTACATTGCAAGTGTTTAGGAAAATTAGTCTTGCTTTTTTTTATAATAGGTTATTGGAGAAGTTGAAGGTGAAACTGCCGTCCAATGTAGAACGTGCTACAACGCGGCGTACACGGCATAATGCCCACAAACGTTTCTTAGTGTCCATTAATTTTTGCATGTATCAATGCTTTTAAGAGTAATTATTTTCCCCGTACTGAGCTGGATTGGAATTCTCTACTGCGTCGTTCTGAAATCTGAAAATCTGAGAGAGAGTTGGACAGCATTTTGTCTTGATATTCCGTGCTTTGCTCTAACTCCTGCTAGGGTCAGAGGGCCTCTAGTATATGTTAAAGCAAATAAATAGAACCTTATGTTACCTGGCATTTTGCACGCATCCCTTACGTGGTTACTTCACACAAAGCTGGGCTTTTGTGACTCTCACTAATGTGGCAGTAGGATGTAAATTTCACGCGTAGTGACCATCGAATAGTTCTAAGAGAATTTTGGGAAACTTACTTCACGGTTAACTGTGCTATACCCATAAGCTTCTGACCCAGATTGACTAACACAGGAACTGTGTTCTCTGCATTGTTCAGTCGACTGTTGTCTTTCAGGTCGGGGAGAAGCAGATTCCGAAGGGGATTAGCTGATGAGGCTTCGTTAAGGATCCTGGCCATTTCACTCAGATTCACTCCAAACAAGAGCTCCTAATTGTATTCCCCAGGAGCAACAAGGGAGGTCATGTCTGAACATGCACGTCAGGACCAGAAAGCAGTTTCAGCAGGGCAGCACAGAACAAGATGCTGAGGACCCAGTGACCACCCTGCAACTGAAGTCTTGCCTGTGTCCCATGTGATGAACAGTTGTCTACCCATAGTTTTCTACATTACATACTACCTGCCGGTGGAACCCCCCAGCTCTTATGTACAGGTATCCGCACAGTTAACTAATCTCCCGCTCCTGTGGCTTTGCCCCGATAAGCGCCCAACTAACGGCTGACGACGCAAACACTAGTGAACTCGTCCAGAGGTGGCGGGATTTTTCTTCTACTGCATTCCTGTGCGCACTCGTGCTATAAGACAAAAACATACACGCGCGCAACACAATAGCAGAAAAAAAGATAAGAAGTCTGCAATCTTCATCTTTTTTCTTTGTGTGTGTGTCTCATACCTTCGTTTGTTAGCGTGAGTTTGGCCCACCCCTGGACGAGCTCACTTGTGTTTGCGTCGTCAGCCGCTAGTTCGGCACTTATCGGAACAAAGCCACAGGAGTGGGAGATGGGTTAACTGTACAGATACCTGTACATAAAAAGATTTAGGACATTTAGCAAAAGCTCGGTATACCTGAGCAAAGCTCCCAGTATTTTTACAACTTTGCACAGCTGAGAATTTAATTACTTTTACAGCTGTCATATCTTAGTACTTGCATTTTCGTCAAGTAAATCTTGGTCACTGTTGCAAACGCCCTTGCCAAACACAAGTGCCATGTTTTCCGGTCCATAAAATAGTCTTATTCAGTGCCGGATTTAGGGGAGGGCTGACGGGGCACTTGTCCCGGGGCCCCCACCACAAAGCCCCCAGCACTGTAATTCCGGCACTGGTCTTATTACTGATGTGAGGCCACAGAGACAGTAGTCAGTAATTTAGATAGCTATTTGGATTTCTACCTTTTATACCTTAGATATTTTGGATTTACCTCAAGTACAAACAGTTTTGCTTTTAGGCTGCAGCAGAGCGCTCGTTTGTGTTCCTATTGACCTTTTGAAGGGCTTGCTGGTGGTTAACGAATTTACACTCAGCCTTCTGTGCTGCTGTGCGCACAAAAGTCAAGTGCCATTACGACATTATGTACAGCTTCTATAAAGATTTTCCAATTTTGGAATATGTCCTGTACGCCTTAGCAAGCCTCACACAAACTTCGTAAGTTTTAGTGCTTCACGTTGCTTATAGTTTAGTTAGTCGTGTTTACAACTATTCATCTCGATTGGTTGTGTTTGTTACATCCATTTTACCGGTGAACATGCAGATCCAATTGAGTAACAAGCAATCTGTTTTGCATGCTGTTTTTTCATACCTATTGAAAAAATCTTTGCCAAACAAGAGCATCGTGTACTATACAAGTACGGTTGTCTGAGAGATGCATCTTTTCCAAATTTTCTTGTTGTCCTTTCCGTGTTCTATTCTTTTCCAAGGTGACAATGGGGAATTGTGTGGCCACAGGCTGCAGCTTTTAGACAACTGTGTCCAGTTATTTTGGTCCATAAAAAGGCACAATATATGTGCCTTTTTGTTACCTCAGTGGGTTTTATGCCCGTACAGTTTAGTTTTTTATACATGTGTATGTACTATTAGCATTTACCTAAAGCTACAGTTTTACCGATGCCTTCAGGGCAAATCAGAGGACTCTTTTTTATGATAGTGAGCTTATCGATGATCTCGCCGGTGCCCTAGGTTCACCCTGTACGCAAATATATGTATTGCCGGGCCCATCTTGATATATATCTCAAATTTTTTTTTGTTTTCTAATTTACATTTTATATACGTTCTTCGCAATATTTTGCTACCTTGCCTTACATTTGCTGTTGATGTGTGAGGTTATTTTGCTTCCATCTACTGAAGGTTTTAAGAATAAACCTAGTTATTCTTACATTTGCATCCAGTGTGGCAAGTGGTTTCATAGTGAACACGTGCTCTAGTTGCACGAACGGATATAATTAGTAATAAAAATCAATAAAAACCCTCGGAGTAGCCACGTCCGTGGCTCGTTCTTGATCGGACGTATTTCGGAATGTCCGAGAGGTGGCCACTCGGACGTCCGTAGGACGTCAGGCGGAAAATAGCTGATATCCCACGGACATCCGCATGTCCGGCTTCGGATATCCTGTGGGCAACCGTGGGCTTTTTATTTCCGTCTGGGCAGTAGCAATCCGTATGAGGACTACTTGAGTAAACTCAACTAGTGAGAACGGTTCCTATCCTATATCTCCCATGTTCCCCTATGTCATCATCTCCGTTTCTTGGCCCATCGTCGGCTGCACCCCTTATTGCTGGAGCCTTCCCGCCATAAGAGTAACAAGTTCCGGTTCCGCACTGAATAACTGAAGGCCCACCTTCCAACCTTTCAGGTTCAGCCACAAGCACTTTTAGCTCCACCTTGGACGACCTTAACATCCATTTCGCTTTCGTGCCCGGCTCCAGGAAAAGTACAACGTTGCTACAAATGTATCTAAAGCGCCCACTTTGGGTATCATGAGCGATCTGTACGTGGGCTTCACTCGTGCTTTTACGGAAGGCTTATCCACCAAAACCAGCTCCGCATGCGCCTCTGTCATACCCTCCGAAGACAAAACTAACAGTTCCCGTCTCTCGCATCCGACGTCTGCAGTGGCTGAGCTGCATGCTTTCCATTTTGCGGTGTACAAGATTGAGCAATGTTGGTGCCATGAGGGACTCCCAGGGTAACATTTTAACTGATAAGTCCAGGATTGCCGAAAACTTTAACAACTACTTTATAGAGGTTGCTGGAACTGTCAGTCGTTTTGCTGCTGTAGATGAACCTGTAGCAATGCCCCCTTTTAGTTCCAGTACTTTTTTTTCTAGCGCCTACATGTCCAGAGGAGATTGATGGTATCATTCGCGGTTTAAAAAATTCGAATAGTTACGAATGTGATGGTATATCTACGTCTTTGCTAAAAAATGTAGTAACGGTCTATCACACCCGCTTGATTGTGTTATCAATGCGACATTTGAAGATGGTGTGTTTCCTGCCGAACTGAACATGGCAAAAATTGTTCCCGTTTTTAAGAAAGGGGACAGGCATGAACTACAAAATTATCGACCTATAGCAATTTTGTCGGTTTTTAGCAAGGTTATTGAAAAGCTTCTATTAAAGAGACTGGAACATTTCTTTAACTCATCTAGGCTACTTTCGTCTGCTCAGTATGGTTATACGAAGGGCAATATCTTAACTCTGGGCATCTTTGTTGACCTGTCAAAGGCATTTGACATTGTTGATCATGAGGTTTTATTGAGTAAACTCGAAAGATACGGGGTTAAAGGACTATCGTTAAAGTTAATTAGGAGCTATTTAACTGATAGGCAGCAGTATGTTTCTATTGATGGCTCATGTTCTAGTATAAAACAGAACATAGTCGGAGTACCACGGGGTTCTGTGTTGGGACCTTTTCTTTTTTTAGTATTTATAAATGATTTAGCAAATTCTTTGTCTGGGAAAAGCATTATTTATGCAGATGATATAAACATATTTGTTTCTGCAACAAATGAGGTTGATTTATACATAAAGGCCAGTCGGGAGCTTGGAATTCTTGGAAACTGGTTAGCGACCAACAAGCTTATTCCAAATATCAATAAGTCATCCTATATTGTGCTTCACTCTGCACAACGAAGATTTGTTATCCCAAATGAGGAATTGGTATTCTGTGGTGTAACTTTACGTGAGGTAAATTCTACCAAGTTCCTTGGTCTAGTATTTGACAAGCACTTGAAGTGGGATCTACATGTGCTTGCTGTAAGGAAAAAGATGTCACTGGGAATTTTTGCGCTTATCAAAGTTATTTCCACTAAAAACATTACTGTCTGTTTATTATGCGCTAGTTCATTCCCACCTCACGTATGCTGTCAAGGTGTATGGATTAGCTTATTTATTTGAAAGATACTGCCGGCCATCTCTTGATGGCCATGGCAGATGAGGTGAGTACACTACATACAACACATACAACATACGACTATACACAGTGCAAAATGTCAAGTGTTAAACATCTGAAGTCAAGAAAGCAAGTTACCCTACAAGACCTTGTAAAAACCGGGTTGGTGATGAAATTTGTGTAAGACAAGAGGGCAATTTGTTCCATTCTCGTACAGTACGAGGAAAAAAAGAAAATTTAAACACATCTTTATTGCAACGAAACTCACGGATTAATTTACTATGTTTCAGTCTTGTGGATCGGCTCGAATTGTAAGTTAAGTAATCGCAGAACTTGAGCCCATTAGTACCGCTAACTATATCGTGCAAAAGCTTGAGGCGCCGAATTTTCCGTCGTTGAGCCAAGGTTGGCAAACCAGATTTAGCATAGAGTGAAGTCGAAGATGTGTGCTGACCATATGCATTATATATAAATCGAAGGGCTTTTTTCTGCACAGATTCTAGCATGTTAGTATGCGTCTATACGTGGGGATCCCACGGAATATCCGCGTACTCTAAAATTGGCCGCACTAACGTAGTGTAAGCCGTCAGCTTCGTTGCAGACGTACAGTGGCGCATCGTCCTCCTCAGTGACCAAAGTTTACGGGATGCTTTGCTAGTAACTTGTTCAACATGCTCGGCCCAGCTTAGGTTTGATGCTATTGATACACCAAGGTATTTTTGGTTCTCCACTTTACTCAACACAGTAGTGTTAATGCTATACGGAAAGGACAACGACGTTTTCTTCGTTCTAACACACATGAACACGCACTTTTTCACATTGAGCTCCATCTGACACATTTCACACCACGTAACAATAGATTGCCGACAGTTGTTTAATTTGACTTGGTCGTTAATAGTGTTTACACTAGAATACAAAATGCAATCATCAGCAAAGAAACGACACTGGATTCCCGGAATGGCGATGCAAAGGTCATTTATAAAAATTAGAAAGCCTGTAGTTAGTAATAGGAAGGGAGTTGCCTCAGGACAGAAGCCGCCGATATTTCGAACAGAGACTGTTCTTCTTCTGGGCACCGTCCTCATCATTGGCATGGTATTTAAAGGGTTAGGTGTGACGTGTTTAAAGGTTCATGCGAATTGTGGGTCAACAGCCCGGAGGGAAGAAAGGTCCGTACGGGTTTTTACGGCGGGAGTGAATGGCTGCTTTGTTAGAGTGTGGAGGGGATTATGTGAACGTAGTGATCTAGGCTACAGACCGGTTGCAGAAAAATGGAAGGCTCACGAACACGTGGACGAAACGGGACAACAGGCAAGAATTCGCAAGCATAGCGAAAGATAAGGAGGTTAGTGGTTACGTGGGGAAAATTCCAGAACGAGCAATTTTTTTTTTAAATATATATCTGTAATACAAAGTTGTGGCATGCAATAAAGAGAGCAGAAAGCAGTGGCCATGCAGAACATAACAGATGATAATGGAGGTAGATGGCAAAAAGCATATTTTATTTGTGAAGTGTTTCTAGGGTGCCTTGTGATTTGTTGATACCGGACGGGTGAAGAGCGTTGAACTTGTATATGATAAGACTCCCTACCACGTCTGTCACATGTGGATCTAAACCCGGTTTCTAGAATATATAGTTTAATGTTGTCAAAATTGTGACCAGGAACGTTAAAGTGTTCGGCGACTGCTTTGGGGAGTTTGTTGGACGTGTCGGTTCTGTGTCCGGTAAGGCGGTTGTTCATTTGTTGGCCGGTTTCACCAATGTATTGCATAGAGCAGTCGCCGCATTCAATGCAGTATATAACATTGGAGCTTGTGCATGTGAATGCGTGGTTAACGGGGTGGGTGTAATTGCTCGCAGTGCTTTTGATGGAGTTAGCGTGTTGAACGTGCTTGCATGTTTTGCAGCGCGGGAGGTTGCAGGGTCGTGTTCCCGTGTACGGGGCGCTCGTTTTGCTGATTTTGGCATTGACCAAGGAGTCTGCCAGGTTTCTTGCGCGTCGGTATGTCACCTGTATGGGATTTGTGAATATGTTGTTAAGTCGGTCACTGCTTTGGAGGAGGGGCTCGTGCTTCTGTAGAATGGCTTTGATGTTTGGAAGTGCGTTGGAATATCTTGTGATGAAGCTTATTTGGCACGCGCCGGGATTTTTTCGGTTTTCCAGAACCTCGTTTCGATCGAGTGTGAGTGCCTTGCGACGGAATTCGGTTAGGAGGGAGACAACGGCAACCTCGTCACAACCCTGTACAAAAAGCCAACTGACAAACAACAATACCTTCACTTCAAGAGTCACCACCCGCGTCACTGTAAGGTTGGAATTCCTAATGGGCAGAGTGTAAGACTACGCAGAGTTTGTTCAGACGACACAGATTACGCTGAGAAGCTTGACGAACTCTGCAGTACACTTGCCCAAAGGGACTATCCGGACTCCCTCCTAACCGAATTCCGTCGCAAGGCACTCACACTCGATCGAAACGAGGTTCTGGAAAACCGAAAAAATCCCGGCGCGTGCCAAATAAGCTTCATCACAAGATATTCCAACGCACTTCCAAACATCAAAGCCATTCTACAGAAGCACGAGCCCCTCCTCCAAAGCAGTGACCGACTTAACAACATATTCACAAATCCCATACAGGTGACATACCGACGCGCAAGAAACCTGGCAGACTCCTTGGTCAATGCCAAAATCAGCAAAACGAGCGCCCCGTACACGGGAACACGACCCTGCAACCTCCCGCGCTGCAAAACATGCAAGCACGTTCAACACGCTAACTCCATCAAAAGCACTGCGAGCAATTACACCCACCCCGTTAACCACGCATTCACATGCACAAGCTCCAATGTTATATACTGCATTGAATGCGGCGACTGCTCTATGCAATACATTGGTGAAACCGGCCAACAAATGAACAACCGCCTTACCGGACACAGAACCGACACGTCCAACAAACTCCCCAAAGCAGTCGCCGAACACTTTAACGTTCCTGGTCACAATTTTGACAACATTAAACTATATATTCTAGAAACCGGGTTTAGATCCACACGTGACAGACGTGGTAGGGAGTCTTATCATATACAAGTTCAACGCTCTTCACCCGTCCGGTATCAACAAATCACAAGGCACCCTAGAAACACTTCACAAATAAAATATGCTTTTTGCCATCTACCTCCATTATCATCTGTTATGTTCTGCATGGCCACTGCTTTCTGCTCTCTTTATTGCATGCCACAACTTTGTATTACAGATATATATTAAAAAAAAAAATTGCTCGTTCTGGAATTTTCCCCACGTAACCACTAACCTCCTTATCTTTCGCTATGCTTGCGAATTCTTGCCTGTTGTCCCGTTTCGTCCACGTGTTCGTGAGCCTTCCATTTTTCTGCAACCGGTCTGTAGCCTAGATCACTACGTTCACATAATCCCCTCCACACTCTAACAAAGCAGCCATTCACTCCCGCCGTAAAAACCCGTACGGACCTTTCTTCCCTCCGGGCTGTTGACCCACAATTCGCATGAACCTTTAAACACGTCACACCTAACCCTTTAAATACCATGCCAATGATGAGGACGGTGCCCAGAAGAAGAACAGTCTCTGTTCGAAATATCGGCGGCTTCTGTCCTGAGGCAACTCCCTTCCTACATCTCTACCGGTTCGCTGGATTTCTACCCATCTATGTAGTTAGTAATGTTTGATTTACCACCGCTTTTAAATATTGGTACCGCTTTGGCTACCTTCCAGTCAGACGGGATTTCATCCGATCTTAAACTGGATTGGTAAACGACACAAAGAAACTTTGAACACCACTCTGCATACCGCTGTAAAAAAGCATTGGGTATCCCGTCTGGACCACACGCCTTCTTCGTGTCCAGCCGGAGGAGCCTATCTAAGACACCCTCTGTGAACACTTCGACATCGCTCAGACCAAAGCAGGTAGAAGAGAAAGGCGTTTCTGTACAGTCGTCGTTGGTGTACACAGAGGCAAACCACCCGTTGAATTCATCCGAGATTCTCGCGCCGTCGACAACTGCCACCTCACTGAGTTTAATCTCTTTAATCTTATTGTCCTTTTTAACCAGATGACGCCAGAACCGTCTTGGATTATGTTTAAGAAAGTTGTGCATAGTAACATTAAAGAAGTGGAAACGAGAACGGCGTACTAGTGAACGCAATTTTTGACGCAGTACCGTGAGTGGAGGGAACCTGGATGGAACCTTTCTATCCTATTTATTTTACGTTTCAACTGTAAAATCTCACGCGTTACCCAAGGATTACGCTTCTTCCGCTTCACTGTGCGCAAAGGCACAAACTTTTCGATGCACTCCAGGGCCAAATCCTTAAAGAAAAGCCACCTTTTGTCAACAGAGACTGCGATATCCTCACAAAGCACAACAAATCGGTCAAAAGGTTCTTCCAGCATGTCCACAACATCAGTATCACTTGCCCTGCTGAAATCACGATATTTGTTGGTCCCAGTATTTGTCCCCCAGTTAATTGACATGTTCAATGTGCAAACAACTGCATCGTGGTCAGATATTCCGTCTGCGATCAATTAGCGTATTTGCTGCAGCGTGAGATAAGAAAACGAGGTAAATCAACTACTCGCCATCATTGGCCCTACGCGTGGGAGCATCTACCACCTGCGATAAGTTGTTATCAAAAGCGATATCAGTTAAGAGCCGACAGTGTTCACATCCAGCTGCAGGCAACATGTTTTTCCAGTCTATTAGCGGGAGGTTGAAGTCACCAGCCAAAATCACAGGTGGAAATTCCTTAGATTTCGTGTCGAGAAAGTGGGACAATTCATGAAGTACATCTGTACTTGCTCGAGGGCACCTGTAGAATCCTCCCACCAAAATCGAACAAGTGTGACTCTTTACAGCAACCCAAACCATCTCGCGCCCGTGGTCATGTTCAACAACTGATGCAGAAAAGCACTCCTTAACAAGTATGGCTACACCGCCTCCACGTGAACCACGGTCACGGCGGAAAACGCTGAATCCATCAGGAAAGATGTCGTTATCTTGAATGCTTTCGTTCAACCAAGTTTCAGTCACTACTGTATGTCAGGATCGAACGCAAGTGATATTGACTCCAGCTCTGCCACCTTGTTGACAACACTCCTCGCATTGATATTTAGCAACCTAAAGGGGCGCCGTCAACACGTGTCGTATCAGACGTCAGATTGTCGACATTAATTTTGGCACCAAAGCGAAGCCGCCCAAGGAAAGGCCTAAAAAGGCAGCATTCAGGCCATACAATGGTGGAAAGAAGCCTATCAAAATCAGCCTCCTGTACCGATATGTGGAATGAAGCGTATGACGCATGCCTCGCGGGCAGCTTGGTACATGTAAACTGCTCGTTGTTCAATGCGTTTGATACGACCTCAGACAGGTCTTCACTAGAGGTCGAGGGATGCAGCCTGGATACAAAGATGGCTTTCTCCCGCGGAGGTTTTGCCACAGCTCGCAACTTACTGTCTTTGGATGAGCCGATCGATGGCTGGACGCGCCGTCTCGGTAGGATCATACGAAACCCTTCATCGTCCACTGGCCCCTTCGAAGTATCTATACTCCCTGACTGATCTGGAAACTTGTTCCGATCATTAGTAGCCACCGCGTTGGGAAGCTGCCGTGCGATGCGACGTTGACTACCACGCTGACCAACCATTTCTTCCGCCGGCGGTACCATCGGTGCAAAACGAGTCAAGCTTGTCGGAGAAGCTGTGGTGGATGTCGACGAAGCAGCAGCACCATGAATTAGTACTCCCGCGTATCTGTCACACGGCGTCTTAACAGCGTCTTCGACGGTGGCTGACTGCGACATGTACCTTCGAAGAAGTTCCGTGTTGTGTGAAAGATGCACAAACAGGGCACCATTTTCCGCTCGTACGGACTTGACCTCCCTCTCGAGAGCGCTAACCTTTTCCAACAGTGTCCCTAGCAACTTGCATGCGTTTGCTTGCAAGGTATTAGTTGCTAATTACACAACCTACAATGTTACATACGAGACAAGAGTATATAAGTATGTTTAAAATCTTACTGAAAGCAGAAACCCGGCCTTCATAAATATTGCAAGCGACCCTTTGGGAAAGCCTGAGCACACAGATGGACTCTATCTTTGAAGGCGTGCAAAGCTTAACTTGAAGTGAAAGACACATTTCTCTAATATTATACATCTCCCTATTGCACATGTGCCATATTGCATTGTGCACCTATTGCCATGTACACACATGTACATCATACATCTTCCTATTGTAGATAATGTTGTACATTTTCCTCTTATCCTGGATACCTGTACTTTTCTCAGCAACTTCCACCTCTAATGATACAACAACAGTGAAATATTCGGTACATGACAGTTTGTGGTGCTTGTTTTTCATGTATGTTCCACCTTCAAAACATCGATTTTAACAATGAACTCGTAATCCAGTAAGTACAGTATGTTGCGAACAAATTCGATCCAATGCCAACACACTCACGCTCGCAGTACGTTTGATCACTGATCACTGAGTCTCTATAGCTCTACATATTAATTAACTTCAAAAGACTCTCTCATACGACAAATACGACAAAACATGTTGGACTCCAGAGTTCTTATACTTGAAGTACTGCGATATAAACCTAACCCTGCTGCGAGACACACTACACTTTCATGCAGGTGTAGCCGATCTGGCAGTATATGCTCTTTTCGATGCTAATTAGAACTTTTAGTAAAATATGTTTAGTTAAAAATCCGTACTGTTATAAGAAGTACCATCATTATTGTGCAAAAGAGGGATTGCTAAGAAATTACTTCCGACAGGAAAGCGAACCATTTTACAGTTCAATTCTTCAATACACCAGCACAAATAGCTAGACTGCAACTCACTAACAAGGTATACACCTATCCTCGATGACGGCACCGGAACAGTGTAAAAATTTTCGAGACGACGGAATGATTGAACTATGACTGAAACTTTTCCTCTTGACCTCACTATGTTTTTGACAACCGCAATACTTCCATTAGTGAGCTGTACTGTAGAATCGGAGTTGGAACCAGCAATCAGACAGAATCCCTGAAATTGAATTCTCTTGTATTGTTCCGCATCAGATTCCCCACTTTGTACAGGTCCACTGTGATGTCTGTACTTTAAACTGAAAGGTGGCAAGTTAGGCTTGTTCATTAAGAGTGCATGTGCTTCGAACAATCTGTTGGGAACAACAGCTGGGACAGCGGCTTGTGAGGGGACCGAAGTAGCTGCTTCAGCTTTTGTAAGCAATTTTCAAACGGGAAGCAGGAGAAACTATCAAGCATGCCAAATTAGCGTACATCATCCGTTATATGTATTAGAGAGTGGAAGTTGAGAACATAGATTCCTTTGCCATAGACTGTACCATGGGAAACAAAGCGATATAACAATGATTCAGCAAGGTCTAGCATTTCGGTGGTTGCATATGGCCTATTCAGCAATGAAACTGCAATGTTCAAGGTCAGAAAATGTTCATATATGTTTTCTTCAACTATTTTTTTAAGTACTACAGGGCCTGCATACAAAAGAAACTGCCTCCATTCCGTGGCCTTCCACATGCGCACTCCACTAGTGCCCTCGGCTTTCTGTTAAATTCACGAGGAATATGTGTTTTCATGTTTAGAAGCCTTTCAGAGATCATGCGCCTCGCGCTGTGGGATAACTTTGTTTTCGTTACACTTGTTGCAAGCCAAAAGCTAGTAACGATTTTCTTAACAACACCAAAGTACACTACATGCATGCTATCTAGTGGTACCTGAGAAACCAAGTCAATTCCCAGGTTGAAAAGTGGCGATTTTCCATTATGGTGTGCAGAATTTGTTTGAAGATTAAAGCTGTGTCTGGTTCGTTTAATAGCAGTTTGATCTCTGTAAATAACCTTCTTGCCTTCTGGATAATATTCCCCTTTAACTGCACATCTTTCACAGGCGCTGTAGCCTGTGTGACCCTTGATGCATTTCACAAAAGCGCGTGCAGGTGTGTCGCACACAAGTCAGTGAAAAGCTACCGTATACGACTTCCCACGGTACGTGAAACCCTCACTGGTAAGGGTCTTCATTTCCAAAACAAATCTGGCAAAGAATGTGCCAACACACTCAGGCTTTGCAAGTCCACAATAGACTGCGGCTGGGAAGGGCCTCAGAGGAAGACATTCCCTTACAGCGATAAGTATGGGCCAAAGGCTTACGTTCCTGCTTCGATTTAACGGCAGACCATCAATGTTTACCTGGCGGCTAAGCAAGTTTGATCTGACAAGCCTGGCTTCTAATAGCTTTTGGATTCCACGCAAAATTCCGAAGTAGACGAACTCCCCACCGCACATCTGCTCCAAGCGTACAGATTTTGGTGTTGACAGCAGGGTTCGTCCGTCAAGTGGCAGATCAGGGTGGTAGTTGTGAAGAATTTTTAACAAGCTTGACAGGTGTTGCAATGGAATTCCAACTTGGATAGCCCACACTGTAAGCTGCACAGAAAGTGTTGCCTGCATGGTAGCTGACTCAGCACCTCTATTCTCCGTGTTCCTATAAAACAAGCATAGTTTTCTGTCAAAACATAACCATCTTCATGGAACTGTCTACTAAATAAATGGTAGAATGTGGTACAACAACAACAACATATATATTGTGATGATGAAGGGGGAGGTTTTCCACTCTAGGAGTGGAACGCTACCCCATAGCTAGGGGTCTAATATGAGTGGTGACAAGGATGAGTAATGACGATGAGAGATGACGGGAATGATCGAAGTGGCGATGACGATGCTGGACGTGATCGTGATGGTGGGAATGTCCGAGGGTGCTGCTGGGGTCATAATGAGTCCTTTAGGCCTGTCGCCTCAAAGAAGTCAACCACGTGATGTAAGGCCGCCCTGGAGTCGGCCGCGGTGTCCCAAGGGCCGAGGATGGTCGACAAGTTGAAGGGGCGGCAGCCAAGGGTGGCAAGCTCTGACTGCAGTATACGCCTCTCGCTGACATAGGTCCGGCAGCGGAGGAGTATATGCTCAACGTTGGCAAGTACGCCACACTCGTTGCACATAGGGCTAGCCTCACAGCCTAGCTGGTATCGATAGGACAGAGTGAAGGCCACATTCAGACGTAGCCTGTGGATGAGTGACTTCCGAGGACGAGGAAGCTTTGCAGGCAGCTGGTATGACAGCGTTGGGTCTACATTTCCCAAAGAGGACATAGTTGGAATGCCGTGTTGCCACTGTAGGGTAGACCAGGAATCGGACAAATGCCTGAGGAGGGATCTTCTGTCTCCTCTCAAGGGTATAATGGGCATAGAAGGTCGTTGTTGGTGTGCAGCGGCAGCGGCAGCGTCGGCCTCGTGGTCCCCAGTTATTCCGCAATGCCCTGGAACCCACTGAAAGGCAACGTAGTGGGAGCGATCTTGTAGGGACTTCAGGGCGCACAGGATGTCTATCACCACTGCGTCAAGGGAACCGCGGATGCCCATGTTTTTAATGCACAGGAGAGCTGCTTTGGAGTCTGTGTAAATTACCCAGTGCCGCGGTTCACAGTCTTCCGCATATGTCAAGAATAACAAGATAGCATAAAGTTCAGCGGATGGCGATGAGGTACGGTGAGATAGACGACACCCACGTGTAACAGACTTTGATGGAATGGCAAAGGCTCTAGATGAAGTATCACTGGTCGACGATCCGTCCGTGTATGCAGCGGTACTGTTGCGGTATTGAGCCTCGATGAAGTCAAGGGCAAGTTGCCTAAGAACAAAATCAGGATACTTCTTTTTGTTGTTCTTGAGGCCGGGGATGGAGACAGTGACAGGCGGCGATGGCAACGTCCATGGAGGCACTTTGGGTGCCGTCTGGTCGACTATGAATTTGGGGATATGAGGTCTGAATGATGTCACAGCAGCATGAACCGTCGCGTTCCGTCTAGCGTGAAGCTTGCGAGTCAGAATGTGATGGTTATGATGGCACGTGGACGCAGATGTACAACAGTGCGTGCAACGACGCGTGCAGTGGTACAACAAATACGGCGTGCTCGTATAGCATGTGTATGAAAATGAGAATACAAGTTATACCAAAGAGACCTTATTTAATGGTAGCAAAAGGAAAAAATAAAATAGAAAAGAACGTGAACTGGGGACACAGCTTGTTATGACGAAGTCCCATTCTTTTCCGGTATGATGAAATGCAATTGACGTCAGATAGTTAGAAAACCCATACATATAGAAACGTCCTGTGTCAACCTCCATGTATACTACATCTTATCTGCCCTCAAAGTTATGAAAAATGCTGCCACGAGGAACATAAAGCAAGTGATACTTACAACTCATCTGGGTATGTTGGAGAATCCACATCAGACCCACTCAATGCTTCGTCCAAGTCCCATATTAACTGCATGTCAGATTCGAAACAAGGGCAATGACATGAAATAGAGAATAAACACTGGTAAAAGGTATAGGCAGCTTCTACTTCTAGGATAGGATAGGATGCTTCTGACCACTCCATTGGCGTGGGACTGCTATAACTGCAAGGCAACAATAATGTAAACCTTTAGAATAGGGTGGGGGTTACAAATGTAGTTGTACAATATGTATTATTATTTAGCTGGAAAAGAAGCCATTCTATGTACATGATGCGGTTGTGAATACTGTTTTTGTGGAAAAAACGGGTCCTTACTCTCAGAGAAATATGCTATAGAACAAGAGATGGACATGAGAACTGCAACATAGTCCATATGCAGGCAATGAAAATGGCTCACTCACATTTAAGTGTGTACTTACAGATCATTAGCAGAATCCTCCCATGGACGTGCAATAGCCTCATGGACACTGCAAATAAAATGTAGGAGAAGACTGACACATGCAACACAGCTGCTGTTAAACATGGTACAATATGGAACTGAATTTGTTGACCAGGTGCATGCACTTATCTGGTCAGGCGCAGACAGAGATTGCAGTAGAATGCACAGGAGTGGCAAGTTTCTTGTCAACACGTATACGCACACATCCTCCCCAGATACCTCAGAAGAATGGTCGTTATCAGGCTCGACAACACTGAAGACAAAAAGAAAAAAAAACAGAATGCGCCTATTAGGAACCGACTTTACTGTTACTTATCATGAGCATATGATGCTCGTGCACAGACGGTGTCGCTAGTTGTGCCGCGAAGCGAACTTGAACGCTCCTGTAACAGTATAAGCTTCAGGTGAGACGCATGAGGGGTCTTTTTTTTTCTATTATGGCATGAACAGCGAGTCCTCGTCAATGTGACCGACTGCACCTCATCGTAACGAACATGTCGCTGTGTCCATATGTGTCATAATACCTTTTATAATTATTGGGCATATGAATTGTTTGAGATATACCCCGTTACGTGAAGTAAATACCAGATAACCGCGGCATAACCTAAGTGAGCAGCAGGTATAAATCGGATTTAATCCGATTATCCGACGCAAACCATTTTACCGCGTGGCTGTGGTTGGATTGATGCCTTAACGACTGCTTCACTTAAGGCTCAGAAGCATGAGGTGAAGCCCACTTGCAATTTGCCGGCACCAACTTTTTTTTTATTGCATGTTAGCGCCGCGAAGCAACAGTGGCTATGAGCGGTGTACAGATGTGGACAGACGGAGAGAGGACAGCAGGAAGGAGTGGGGGACAGGGGGAGCCGGCACCAACATTTTAAGCGCCTAAATAAAGGCGACATATCCTAAAATTCATAACTTATCAGCTTACTACGCAGGCTTAACATGCAATACGATGTTGCATGCAATTGAAATTAAAGGACTGGTAAAATTTGGAAAGGTTAGTTTCGAAACGGATTTCGAAAGGCGAGGCTAGCTGTCACATCCGCACAAACCTAACATAACCTATCACTAAACTACCCCAAGATATCATAAACTGGTTGGTATAGTTTTAGGTTAGTTTAGTGCGGCTGTGGCAGCCTGCCTTGCCTTCGCAAATAGTTTAGATAATGAGGTGAAGCCAACTTTCGAATGGTGACGCCTGCTAAAGGAATGCCGCGGTATTATATACTGGATACGGCTTTCACGGTCATGGACCAATATCCGTAGAAAAGACTCCGCTGATCTGTGAAGTTCCCCAACAAGCATTTCTGAAGCAAGCGCAGAAGCGTATACTGTGACAACCGAATTTGAGTGGGAGCGCTGGGACAAACGCATTTTTACCCGATTACGCCCCGGATTTTCACAGAAGTATCACCGGACTTATACCCCGCAAATTTTCTACAACAAATAAATAAAAGCCAAAATACTCAGGTCTTTATAACAGGAGACACCACATTGCTATGACAAACTTCATTTGCAGAGACATACCCAAAACTAATTTGCCCATTACGTACAATTCAGTACACTTACACTTACGTACACTTCAGTAAGCCTGTGAGAGATTTTCAGTTCACTTTTCACAAAAAGCGCGCGATATGTATTTATAAAATCGCTGCGGGCACGTTCGTCTCGAGTTCTCCTCGGGAATGACACTATTTTTAACACACAAGAACGCTCTGGTGACTGCAAATGATTTGTTGATGTGTTACACTTTGATCACGTGACGGCGGGGCTCTGACTGCGCGATATTCGAATATCAGATTAACAAAATTGTCTTGTAGGAGTACAAAGAAAGGTGGTTATGGAAGACCTGTCAGTTTCAAGAACTCACCGGCCTCCCAATATGTCGTCTTCATCAGATGTGGCGGTGCCATACACTTCCCGAATGTGACCATCAACACGTTTCTTCCGTTTTCGTTGGAGCTGGCGAGATGAGGTTCCCTTTTGCTGAGCGTAGCACATGCTGTCTCAGTAAGTACGTTCCAAGAACGTATGTCAATAAGAACGGCCGAACGTTTTCCGCCGATAGGAAAGCTCACACGTACAATGATTCTGTGACGACGGGTAAGACGTTTTTGACGCCGCTCATGGGACATCATTGTGATGCCACGTGACAGCGTGAAGTGCGATAAAGTCCTCCCCACTACCCAAGCACTCTGTGCGCCCCGGCTGTGATCGTTTGTTGTTCTGTTGTCACTCTCACTCAGGGGGCGGGAGTGCCGTAGGGTGTTCGAACCCCTCCCGAAGTCGTGCCTCCAAGTGCATTCGGAAAAGAAAAACTAGAGAAACAATCTCTCTTCCATGTAAGGTTCGGCAGCCCCTCCAAATTATTTTTCTCGACTGGATGCCGCATTCATAGTTATAGTATTGCCGGCTTTTTGGCTATCGCCTGCAACTGAAATATGCTGTGTGCCAGTTTGTGAAGTATGCCACGCGGCTGCTTTTTTTTCCTTTATATATGCTATTTATCTGGTGTTCAACTTTTTGTAGTCTATATATCTCAGACAACAACTAGCCAGACCTGGGAACAGAAAAAGTGTCCGCTGAGCAAAAATGCCGCGCTATTTTCTATTCACACAATTTAACATGAAACTTGAAAGCATTGCCCTCGTTCCTTCCCATTTTTCATAGTAACTCATTCACCAAGCCTTCGTACAATGTATGGAAGCTTACATGCTTCGCCCTCCGATGCTCGTATTGTTCACACATGACACATCTGGTCAGCTAAAGAGGTACACTATGTTTTGCTGTTTTTATTACTTTTCAACTTTCCTATTTTGACGCATCATTTGCGTAACATAATACGCGATTACACATTGCATTGACATATATAATTATCAACTCATGTACACGCAAATAACAAGCGCCGATTAGTAACTTTAATGTTCATGTATTCGAATGCTCTGCTCAAGGTGATGAGGTAATTATTTTCTCGTGTTTAGGCTACACCTTCAGTAAGCACCAAAAAGCGCAAGTGTGTCGGAACATTCTAACTTCCCGCCGTACAAAATGATTCAATGTCTCATTTTAGCGTGATCAAAATCAAGATCCGCTTTTTTATGACAAATGATACCGTATGGTATCTCCAATTGTGAGTTATTGCGTGCCAATAGTCAGTACGTGCATTAAATTGACCCACAGGTTTTGCGTGCCACTAATGCACTCTTTTTACTTTTGATGTCTATTGCATTTAAAGCAGCACTGCGGTCACTGATCAGTGGAATGGACGTGTCAATTCCCCTTCATGTAATCTAGGTCAATTCTATTTCAAGCGGTTAACTGTATCTCATATTTGTATCAGGGGAGGGAGGGAGTATACTTTTCTTTATTTGTATCAGAATCGAAGTATAAATAATTTTGTGTATTTCGAGTGACCAAGATTCGGTTTTATTGACCTCGTAAGCAGTACTTGTACTTTTGAAGCGGCCAGCACACTCGCGCCATACGTACTGCAGGCATGTGTGCGGCTCCAAAAACGTATCGTGGTGGAGAGGCTCCCAAAAGAGAGTCCCGCCGCAGGGTTCCGCGTCTTGGCGGCAACAGGTTGGGGATCAGCAGTGGGCGACCCGGCCGATGAAAGAATAACCCACTCAGAAAGCCTTCCGGCAAGGACGACGGATATAGATGTGGAGATGTATGGATTTGTAGACTTAACGCGAAAGAAAGTTGAACGAGTGACTCATTAACCAACTCTAAGAAGACACTTCAAAGCATTTATCAACAAGTCAATGTGGCCATACGTGGGAAACCACACATCAGATGGTCGCAATGTTGGTGAATTTTGAAGAGAATGCGGGAACTATCGTGTCTTGGAGGAGAACTTCTCCGTTTTCAATACAGAGTGAACCTGTTTGTGTAGCCAGCTAAATGTTTCACCAGTTCGGAGTGGGCTGAATAATTCGATTTGTTTAATTCATGTTCTCACAGTCGTAGAATAATCCGCCCACCAATTTGTCCAAAGTCTGTGGCACCAAACAGACAAGAGAATTAAGTAAAAAAGAAAGAAAGAAAACAACAAACAAACGAACAAATAACAACTCCAACGTGAACCTTGTCAGCAAACAACGCGATCGGTGATATCGGTGACAATATTTACGAATGAGCACCACTATTTCTTCTTAGTCGTATGTTTTACACGCACAGCTTGATACCATGTTGTCGGAGTTTATTTTAGATTGTTCCCTATCTTGAACGGCTATTATTTCATTGTCTCTGTTTCATTCTTTTTTATTATTATTATTTCTGTGCGACACGCCATGATAACACAAGTGTTTCAGCTGCTTCATAACAACGAGAACGACGCGCGCAGCATAAGCATTTGTTGCCGGTCAAAAAATGATTTCTCACTTCGCTCCGCAACTGATGGCTCAGGCTCCGCATTTACGGGATTTGCGGAATATGCCGAAAAACACCCGCCGAATGAAATGCTAAATCAGGTGCTACGTGTCGAAAATGTCGGTTCCCAAACAGACTCCTGTTTTCCTCCGGAGTGCCAACTTGCTTTTATCCATAGCTTGCTTCTCACGTGGATTGTACTGCGCTGTATCCACTAACCTCTACGTCAGGGTAATGATTCCAGCGCCAAGCATAACTTATTGCGCGCGTTCTCCAAGATCTATACTGTCAACCAAAAGAAGGAGCAGCTTGCTGTCGGAGTGAACGTTAAGTAGTGATCTACTACTTGTAGCGTTAAACGAAGTGCGCGAATGTGCTGTAAATTGTAGTTTGTAATAAACAGTCCTTTCTTTCAAAATTAACTTGGTGTGAGTAGCTGCCAACTTTCGGCGTCTCTCAAATGCTGAAAAGATTTCACACACATACACACACACACACACAAAACAAAAAGATTAGTGCGGAAAACTGCGGAATGTGTGCAAAAGTGCCAGACGACCTGAACAGAATTGCTTCGGTTTTTCACCAGCAGCATGGCCATGTGTTGTAAATATCATAGCCCACATTAAAATGCCTGAAAAGGAAAGAACGAAAAAGAAGATTGGGGGGAGGGAGTGGTAGTGGCATTGTCTACTGGGCTAAGCGCTTGTTACTCGCGCCAGGGACGATGGGTGAGACGGGTTTGGATCTTACCGCCAGCAGTGCTGAGTGTCTGGTTTTCCCCAGACGATAACAAGCGTGCCGGCACAATTCCCTACGAAATCTGCTCGCGTCACACGTCCACCTCCGAGCAACGTGCCGCGTGGCACATCGTGAGGCAGGGCGCTCGTAACGAACGTACGATATACCAGCATCACGATTCAATTTGTACTGTTCCAGTCCGCTGGATTTGCGTTCATAGTTCTCCATTCCTCCACAATAGAAAGGTAGCATGCTACTCCTATAGAATAAAGAACGTCCCTATCACGTGATCAGGTATAACTGCTGTTTTTGTTCTTCCTTCCCTTTGGTTTCTTGCACATAATCGCAACGAAGTATCTAATATAAAGCTTTTGTGCTGGCTCCACATACGTCTCTCCTCTCGTTTTTTTTTTCAACATATTTTCGCTTTTTTCGCTGAAGTTGGTCGGAGAAGTGATTCCCGGGAACTTGAATTTCGCGACTGCCGACAATTGCCTGTAGATCCACCATATATAAACGAACATATACTGGAGAACTTGCATGGGAAAACGCCAAAACATATTTCCACGCGAAAAAAAAAATAAAACTTCTACATTAGTCATTCGAAATTTCTGGTTCCGTATGTTGATCGCCTTCACAGATCATTTTCCAGCTCATCGTGGCATCGAAGAGTGTTGCTACGGGTGTTCTTAAGAGTGTTCTCTCATTTTGCTCACGGGCTTGACAGCTCGAGCTTCCGCCTGTCATTTGTTTTTCGTCACTGAAACATATCAGGTGAGTGGCAGCTATTTCCCGTGCTACCATCCATTTTCGTTCCTTTTGTTATTCACTCCCGTTTGGAGATATAAGAACACCTGCTTGACCAATCTCATGCGATTAGTGCTACCGGAGCATAATTGAAAGTGAAACAGGACTTTGGGTGCGAGAAAGGTCTGCCATGAACGAAAAGTGATGGCAGCTTTAGTGCAAACTTTTCTTTCTTACAAAGTATCCATTCCTGAACACGATCCAGTTTCGACACATATTTTACAATTCTTTCAATGGTTTGTTCACCGTATTTCCCTATGAAATCATGGTTTCCAATTGCGTCATTATGCGAAGGGTGGGACCTGCCGTGTGCTGACCTTTCACACTCTCCCAGGGCCACAACGAATATATGCACTTTTCAAAACACATACGAAGTGCTTCAGTTTTCACTACTCGCGTGTAGACATACACAACAATCACGCAGGTGGGCGAAACACACGAGGCAGGATAACATAAAGCAATAACTGAAAATACAGTGCATTCTACGTTCCTATAACCGGCTCCGCTCGAATGTCCCTTCGCCTTCGGATGCTTCGAAACTTATCCTTCGAATGTCCCTGAAGTGTTCGTACAATGAAAGAACGAAGTCACCGACATGGCTAGATTTCCTTCTTTCATTATTCTTAAGCACTTGAGGCTTTGTGTGTTGTGCTTTCATCTGTGTTTCTGCCTCATAACATCAATTCCCATCGCCCGTTCGTACAAGTCACCGCCCCTCTCATCCCATATGCTACTTGCCGCTTTACTGACCCTTGATGTTGCCGCTGGGCGGTCGGAACAACCCTGTAGGGTCGGCTGCAAAGCTGCCGCCAAAAACTTCAAGGACACAAGGATACGTGACAGGAGCTTTCGGGAACGACGGGATCAGAACATCGTCAACGTTCAACGTGCCGCGTTCACAGTTCTGTGCTCAGATTTGCCATAGTGTTTCGGAGGACCAAATATCACGTAAGTTACTTGTTACAGATCATGTTGTTCTCGCTTGACAACAAGGAGAGGGTTTGCTTTATTTGGCCACTTAGATTTGTATAGAAGAAGGGAAGGTAGTGTGGATTAGGCTCCCTATTGTGGATGATCTGAACAAGGCCTGAGCTTGGCCACACAAATGTGACCTGCACAAAGTTTGTATTTCCATCCCTTGTTCGCATCTGCCCCTCTTTGCTCATGCGTTCCTTTGCGGCTTTTTCACTGAGGGCTTATTTTTTACCTTCTCAACTGCGTACGGCCCCGTGTACTTAAAAAGAATCGTGTTGATAGAATATCTGTGAAGTAATATTGTAAGAGTAAACAACTGAAGCAGAGGAGCTGCCTCAGTACACCCACGGACTGCAATGGCTGCCCGCGTTCTGCTCTCACCAAAAAGAAGAGGATATCTGTAGGATTAGAAATCCACGTTTTGTTTTATCCAGGGTGTCGAACCGCAAAAAAATACGGGTTCGGTTCGGGTTCGGGTTCGCGTTGTTTTGATTTCGTTCCGGTTCAGTTCCGGTTCGGCCAGGCCAGAAATCGAACCGGTTCGCAAACCGGTTCGCAGCCCCGAACCGGTTCAACGCTTCCGTTATATATGTTCCATAAAACTGCTTTTATCAGGAAATGCGTGGCTAATAGCTTACTGCTGTTGTCTGCATTGACGTCTCTAGCGGTGAGGTAGCCCTTTAGTGAGAGAAATGAGAAATGATGAACACTTATTGCAACTAGAGTTCACGCTGTTGAAGCGGTGTAGTCCTGCTACTTTCTGTTCCCAAAATATCTTTTTTCACACGCACAGTGTCAGCAAGATACACTTAAAGGAAGCTTAATAAGATGGACAGCGTGTCATAGACGACAGTACTTGCCGGCACACTGCCTTCGCAGCGTGAATCGATCTGAAACCGTACTGAAGCATGTCGAAAATAAGCCTGCAAGCCTTACTCTGTCCGAGCTCACAGCAGTGTACTTGTTAATCCACAACACAACGGCAATATGTCACGACGATACAACTGCGCTACCAATAAGCAGAACCACATTTACTTTTCAAAGCACGACCAATCAAACAGGCACCGTTCTGCTTACGCTCCTTCTCCACTTCTCATGTTTCTTACTTGTTTAATTTGTGCTGCTCACGTGTAAAGGGAAATCTTGGGCGCTTATTTGATCACATATTCGTCCTGTAGAGCTATATAACTGGCCTACTCCATTCGTGTTTCATTCGTCCGCGTGGCACCTGGTCTCTGAAGGGTAGACGCCGCACCGCGTGCGTGGGGCGCTAGCCGCGGCACTCACAAGGACAACTGCGCTTCAACATGTTAAAAAGACGCTGAAAGTATACTTACTATACGTCGTCGTCTGACTGCTAGGTGAACATTTCTGAAATTTATGATATAGGCGCGTGATGATGATACCAATGTGTCTTCGTTCGGGGATAGAGAGGAACTCTTATGCTGACTTCTTTTATGTGCGAACCGTTTTGTTGCGAACCGGTTACCGCTATTATTTTTTACGGTTCTGCTCCGGTTCGGGTTCAACAGTGTCATGAAAATTTCGGTTCGGGTTCGGTTACGGCAAAAATAGCGGTTCGGGTACGGTTTTCGGTTCAGGTTCGGGTTCGGTTCGACACCCTGGTTTTATCTGTTCTGTGAAGAATCGGCGTAGTCAAGTGCCATGCACTGTAGAAGTGTAAATTTCGCGGTGTAAATAATTAGCGAATCCGCCTGGTGGATTATTTGGGAAGTATCCTGCGGGACCTGAATTCCGCGGCATGTGTATGATAAGATATTATACAATGGGGCGACTGTGGTTAGAATGCTTTAAGCCTGATGCTGTACCGGAGCATCTGAGACGTTTTTGTGGAACTGGACTCCTCGTTTACAAAATAAAAGCATAGTCAATAAGATACCCCAAGGTGTAACTGTCACTAAACTACAGTTAATAGGTGCTAATTATACTTCGATTAGATTTGATACGTGCAGCCACATCCAGGACAATTTTGCAGCTCCCCCTTTCAAAGTTAGTCTTATTTTATGGTATATCGCACATACCAATTTTGTGTTTAAAATTCACTTAATTTAAAGGCAGATACACAATTGCTGAAACTGATTTTAGGCTTTGTTTGACACAGCCCCCAAGACGAGTATAGAAAGTGGAGAGTGTGCGAGGATCAACCACCGTAAGTATTGTGTTGCTAATGGTGTGATAAATTAGTTTTTCAAGTCTTAAGAACAGGGCTGCGATGTATCGTTAACTCACGGGCTTTGAAAGCATCTTATTTAGGCTTGAGGGTTGCTCTACTCGTACTAACACATTATATTATTCCCTGCAATGACATGAAAGTCATAAACAACTACTAAGGTAATTTTCAAATTACACAAAAGTGTGCACCCGGGGCTGTGGTTGGTAGATGTTTGACAGGATCGTATGGTAGCCCCTGAAACCACCGAAGAGAGAGGGAAAACATACACACTTTTGCTGCGCTCTTGACTGGAATGGCTTCACCTACACGGAAAACAACTATTTAAATGTCCCACATAACTGCGTGAAACTGCACAAGTCCATAGCATTGCTGATTCATCCTGATGAAGTATAGGCTTCCTGAATTAGAACGCTGAATATGAGTGTTGGCTTTACCTGCAATCATATTGTGCTTGAATGTACAGCAGAACATCTACAATTACGGCAAGGGATGGCCAGATATCCTGCCCTGATGTTTATGGAAGTCACACGCTTGTGAAAGCTTGTATTAACACACCACCCTCTATCATTCAACAGCTAACAGAAATGCAGTACACACATACATATGTTGATTGCAGCATCAGGGTTGCGTACTGCTTTACTGTTAGCTGTGGAATTACGTTTCACTAAACTGGATGGTGTGCTAGTATAAGTTTTCGTGATCACGCGACTTCTCCGGCAGTACATTTGACCACTGTCATAATTGTGGATGTTCTCCTACATCCAAGGATACATACAGTTACAGGAAAGGCTAACACCAAGATTCGAACAGAAATGCAAGAAGTCTATGTCATCAGGATGAATAAGCAATGCTGCGTAAATGAGCCTTCAATTAGATTGCTACTGTCGACGA
Source organism: Ornithodoros turicata (assembly GCF_037126465.1). Lineage (NCBI taxonomy): Eukaryota > Metazoa > Arthropoda > Arachnida > Ixodida > Argasidae > Ornithodoros > Ornithodoros turicata. The sequence continues at coordinate 43,044,762 of NC_088206.1, read as the reverse complement.
TAGAAGATATTGCTGGCATTACGTTTCACTGCTTTAACTTGTGTGGCGTCTAATCAGATGACCGAACATTTAGAGTTTTTTCGTGTGTAATATTTTAAACGCAAGAGCAGCAAAAGTGTATGCATCCTTACTCCCAGCTACATATTTCACAGCCTTTAAGTCGGTGTTTTGTATTCATACAGCAGTGGTCATAGATGCTTCCTTTCTCAGGAAATAATAGATCCTTAGATTTTGCAAAACACCTTTCTGTACGTTGTTTTTCAAACGGCATATTTCCTCAATTTTGACACCGTTGAGAACAGGACTCTCTCAGTTGGAAACATCTATCCCATTTATCTCCTGGTCTACTGTACCGTAGTGTTCTGTGTGGTGTGTTATATGCTTCACTTGGGAGTGATATTGTTAGTTCAAAGAGGCCTGGTACAGAGCATTTATGAGATGTTTTATATGACGTTTTCATATATCTCTCATTTCAGGCATGTTCAGAAAGATCATGCATCAACTCAAGGGCATTGTGGACGATATGAAAGTTGTTAAGAAAGATATGAATCAAATCAAGGAAATTGTGCAGCAACTGCAGAAGCAGCAGGAGGAGCTAAACACAGTTCCACCACCCCCTGCTGCTCTGAAAATCCTCCCAGTGACAGGAGATGATGATCTGGAGGCGGTAGAAACATGCCTGGTGACTCAAGAAAACTTTGACGCATTTGTATGTTGCTTCTTCTTCAACACAATGACGCTAAGTTCATTCACATATGGTAAGAAACTTGGACACCTACGTGAGACATCTCTTTTCTAACAGGTCAGTCACTTGTGGACAACTGGCGGGTCATCTGTGGCAGAGTGCACCCTGGAAACGTCCTGCGAAAAATAATGACGTTGGACGTAGCGGGTGTAATCTGCTACTCAGGAAAAATGCGGACAAACGGACTTTCAAGTCACTGAAAATGTCCGATCTGTTGCATGGTCAGCGCACTGACTTTTCCTAAAGAAATAAGCACCACGTATGTTTCAGAATTGTAGCCAGTCATCAAATGTGGTAGTTGCGATCAGGACGCGCATCTATCAAAACACTGAACTGACGAGAAACATCGTAATTTATTGCATGAGTCTTATTATTCTTTTCATTTTCTTCTTGCAGATTATGCCGTCAGTTCATGGACTTAATTTAGTATGTAGGGGCAGTAGTATTCAGTGGCACAAGTAACTCTTTAGATTACATACAGCAATGTTCCGTCTGCATTTCACTTTGCTGTTCTAAGAATATCTATTGGAAACATACTTCAGTGACAGCGATGCTTTTACACCAAAATAAGTGATGTTTAGCTCCAGTTGTTCCACATAACTCCATGTTATTGGATCAAAGCACTTTCACAAGCACATTGCTTCCCACAACAGCACTCAGAGTCGTACGTGGCTATGCATGCATCGCCTGTGCCAAAATTTGTATTAGATATGCAAAGAACGAAGAAGTTGGAGGCCCTCTGTGTGGTTTGTTTCGTGCCCGGACTCAGGCTTTCTTAGCTTTAATAAAAAACAATTGAAAGGGTTAAAATGCTACTATCATTAGTTTCATGACTGGGCAGCGGCTTGCTATTAGGGGCAGATCTGGAGGGAGGGGCGGAGCTCCTGGGGTCCTGACACCCTCAAAATTCCCAACTTTAACATAGAGTCTAGCGGGCAGATACTCAATACACACTGCATGTGCTGCCTCATAAGGGGCCCTCCTCTCAGAAAAATCCTGCGTTGCTTCCGATATGAGCTTCGAGCTCTGCTTTCCGAGTGCGTACTTGTCACAAGCAGGAAATTATTCTCGTACTTTGAAGTCATATTCAGTGTCACAGAATATGAAAGCCATTATATGATTTTTCGCTAAAATAGGTATCTCACTTTTCAGCTTGTGTCAGCAAGCTATTTCCGTCAGCCGGGGACACAGAAATCGCAACTGTAGCGCGGAACTTCTTCAGGTTTGCACCAGCGGTGGTAAAAAAGAGGCAGCGGTAAGTCATTATAAGGGGCTTCCTGTGCTGCCTTGTCTGGTTCATCTTGGGTGTTGACATAAGAGCTTACATGTAGTGTTGTGCTATTCACCGCCTATAAATGTCATTTAGCTCTCTATAGCTGTTGAGCATTTTACGTGCACTTGTTAAGTTAGTCACCTCGTGGTTTTTACAAGTTCACACTGACTGAGTTCACTGAGTCTATCTTCTTGCATCATGTTTCAGTGAGGTGGTAACTTTGTAGTCATCCATTCTACAGATGAATTGGCGCATTACGGCCAGAGTACATGCTGCGCAATTAAAATCCCAATCATTATCATCGTCATCATGATATATGTGGTAGTTGCTTGAGCTGTACATATGAAACAGATAATTATATATTCCAGGGGTGACAATGCTGATGTGACTGACTTTCAAGATGTATGAGAAGAAGGCAGCCGAGGATTCACATGAACTCCCCTGACACAAAATATTCTGAATCTTGTACATAAATAAACGCGCATAAAAACATCATTGATTTTCTTCATGAATGTCCAATCACACATTATAGATGGTGTGTCAAGAACATAACATGCAATTAACCTTACAGAAACATTCTAATGAAGAAATGTAGAACAAGAACTATACATTAATTACAATGGGACGATGTGATTCACCGCAACATTTGCAGTACCATACCTCAGTGCATGTGAAGAAATGTAGAGAGTTCTATTGAACCATGCAAAGAAAATGTATAAACGTGTGCTGAAGGGCAACGTCGAACAAACGTAGAAAGGTGTACTGAATGGCAACATAGAAAAAATGTAGAAAGGTGTACAGGGAAACAACGTAGAAAAGAGACATATCTCGAATGCTGAATCAATGTGAAAACAAAGTTGGTATACGTAGAAATTTTGTAGCAAAATCACTGTTGATCCTGCTATTGTACAACGCGACATTTTCTACGCAAAATCTATGTTGTTTGCTGACATAGATTCTACAGTGCTACTGTAGAACATTCAACGTTTTGTTAACGTAGATCCTACATATCGATGTTGACTGGGATGGTGGTGTAAACAGGAAGTCCAACACGAGAGCGAATAAAGAGGGAGAGGAGGGTTCTTATATATTTAAGGCTTCCTTTCTCAAAATAAAAATTCTTTGGTTGGCACTTCAGTGTGGTGTCCTCGTCTTTTTTGTGTTCCGTTCTCGTCTTTTCCTGCACAGGGGGCTTTGTCGTTTTAGCTATATTAGACGTAAGATGTGAAACAGTGATTACGTTCACAAAGCATATGCACAAATGAAGTTTACTTTGTTGTAGATCACTGATTATTGATTTCTTAACAAAATTTGTTTGCTTTGCTTTCACATGAGTCGAGGCATGCATACAATTAAGAAATCTGTGCAGCAGTAAAAGATAAGTAAATCGTTTGTATTACACGTTACTAATATATGCAAAATTCATATTCACCCACCCATATGATTGCTGCCTTTTCCACACAAACACTTCATGCTTGATGGAAGTGAAATGTGGAACACCGTAACTGCGTACACAAAATATGTGCACACATAGTGGCATTACTTTGCTGGACGTAACTACTTATTGTTTTGAAGTAAAATTTGTTTATGTATGGACGTGTACAACATATCTGGCCTGAGCTCTGTCCTGTGCCATGATCGTTACGTGTGTCTGAATGGCACGTCGTTCCGAGGAACTTTGAAATCACGTGCACTGCGCCTTCAGTAAAATATCTCACTTGTGCACTTTCAAAGTGTTGTCTCTATGCGAAGATCTAAAATGCACAGGTGACAAGTGGTTGCAAAGCAACATATGCGCTTTGCCAGTATGTATGATCAACACAGTGAAGAAGATTTTCTCCAATAAGGAGGGATAAGCAATATCGAGACTGCTTTCCATAAGCAGAAGTATGCTGTTCCCACTGTGGTCAACCATCATACCAATATACGCTTAGTGTAGGCTACTCGTTTTGGTGCAGGAAGAGGGCAGGCTACTCACCAGTGTGCTGTGAGGGTTCGTCACCGTTGTACCTTAGAGATGAGCTGCTTGATAATCACGATAGAGGAAAAGAGGAAGCATCGAGTCATTGATCTGTAACATTTTGGTAGATGTCTTCTGTTTTTCTTTTTTTGCTATGCCTTCCCTTCTGGTCCATGGAGGCTTTACATCAGGATTATGCCATCGAGGTGTGGTCACATTTCGTGATCTTTGGACGTCTGCATTTATCAATTAGGTTTTACCATTAGCAGCATTGCAATGCGGAGTGTTTAACATTCCATCCTCCCCCTCCTTTGCAAATATATCAAAAACATTTCAGAAATATTTTCGTTCAACATGTAGTTCCAGATGTGCCTGCATATGATAGATTTGTAGCACGCCAAAACCCGCAACCACGAAACCGAAAGTGTCATTCTAGCTTGTGCATGCGTTACAATGCGAGCGTTACAACAATCGCTAAGATTGTCAAAGACAACATGGGTTAGTTGTTACTAATTTTTACCTGTTTACTGCATCATTTTTCAATAAATTCCTTTGTTTAAGGAAAGATGGCATAAAGACAACAGCGGCGTTTTGTGCCGCCGTAACGGGCGAACTTCGGGTTTCCGGGTCTGGCAACTGCGTTCCACAAGATGGCAGCCTCCGCTGTTTGACGCTGATTTAACGGCAGCTTGACCCACCTGGCCACTACATCAGTGCTGCTCTTATCACGTGGCACAGGGTGTGCTACCACCTTCATTATCAAGACAGAAAAGCAACCTAGTGGTGTGCATGGACTGAGAACAATTGCAACAATAAAAACCAACGTCCGACATGCATGGGCAGGGGAGGCAAACGTCACTGCTAATCCAAGACAATGTGCGGTCAAAGATTTAACACACAGCGGAGAACAGCACAGTGTCGTCTCTGAGACAGACGCATCTGCGAAGATGTGCAATGAAGAAAAAAGAAAAAAATGGTGTTCCTTCATAAATTGTTTGCAGACGATCTACCGGACGGATTTTTGTTCTGAAAACAGCTACATATCAGGTGGCCGAAATGAACAGATGTTCTCATTAGGACAACTTCGTAGGTTTTATAATTAACTGGTTAAGCAACGATTTTTAGGTAATTAGTGATTCGACGATTGAGCAACAGATGGCCAAGAACGTCCGCCGGCCCACACATGATAAATGTGAAAGCAGGATGTCTATTGCCCTTACAGACCCATTAGTGCATAGAGTTGAATTGTTGATATGTCTGGCTCAAGTGTTGAGGCATGACGTAATTGTATAGAAATTACACGGAACAAGTCAATTTTCGATTTTTTATTCTGAAAAACAAATGATATGTAGCGTCCGATATATCGGACACTATGCACTATGCAGTCATGCGGTGTGAACTACTCCCGCTGAAGCTACATTCCGAGCTGGCTACTTGGTGTGATACTCCTCAAAACAGTTAGGGTGAAGTCCCTTGTCGCATTTCGAACAAACGAACTTCGTTTTCAGGGTGCAGAAGCCACAGCACCCCTCCGTTGAATTCAGTCGCGGCCAGTGGCATTTACCATCGTACCGAACGTCAAACGGGAGTGGTGCTGAGATTTTGCCCTGTCGAGAAGGCGTACCGTGTGGCATGAGCAACGTCAACGCAATATCCCTGCGGAAAGCCAGGAGGGAGCTGGCTTTTTCGTGGTCAGGGTGCACCCTACGAAAGAGCAGCCACGCGTTGACGACTGAGACGTCGAGCAAATAAGCAAAAATTGGCCACTCCATTTACTTTGTCACATCTTTATGCGATAGGTCGCTACCTGCTGGTCTATGTTGTCCACTCCGCGCATTCCTTTATTGTAGTGTGCGACCACCTTGGGCTGTGGCACCGTAGCTTGTTTTCGCTCCTCACGTGACCAGCGTTTTGTTGCACCCACATCTGTCCCATCGTAATTGGTCGCCACAGTTACAACGCTGTTATCGATCCATCTAACAACCAGTACGTTCTTGCGAGTCCTGTAGTCGTAGCTGGCTCGTTCAAGCTTTTTCACCTGGGACTTTGGCTTCAGGGGACAGCCATCCACTCGATTTTCTCGCACAGTACCAGTTGCACAGTATCCCATCTCAGAAAGATGTTCCAAAAGCTTGACTGACGTAAAATAGTTGTCGAAGAATATCTTGTATCCGGAGTTTGGTGGAATTTCAGCGCCTGTCAGAAGTGACAGGACGGTATCCCCTCCGAGTACGAACTTCTTTGCAGGATCTTCAGTCTTCCCAACGTATATTTCGAAAGACAGCATATATCCGCTTGCTGTGCAGATAGCTCAATTTCTGAAGCCGAACCTTATGGGCTTGCCTTGAATAAACTGTTTTGCGAAGTGCCTGCCATAGTAAGGTATCATACTTTCGTCGATAGACAAGTCTTCGTCGATTGCGCCGTGACGCTTGAATTGGGCCTTCAAAAGCTCGAGAAACGGTCGAAGCTTGTACAAACGATCCGTGGTGTCCAGCTTGCTGCTGTCGTTTAGATGAAAACAGCGCAGAATAGACTCAAAGCGGTTACACCGCATGCTGTCAGCAAGGATCGTTGGAATGTCACTCTGTCGACACCAGAACATCCTTTTGTTTGGGTACTTGGCATATCCTGATAACAGAAGACCTCCTAACATGACTAAGATTTCATCATCTGTAACGGACAGGTCCGTGTTCTTCTGTGCAGCGTACAAATTAGTTTGCTCGCGAAAGAGGCGCATTATATCCTTGTTCAGGAATAGTTCAAGGAACTCGTGACGTGGAACAGTTCTCTGCTTCTTTACTCGGTGGTCTTGGATTGCACTCTGTCACTGTATCGAAAGCTGGCTGCTGTTTGCGCCAGAGTTTCGCTGACGAGGCCTCACCCTGTGTGTTTCCAATCGTCTTGCCTCTACCCTTTTTATCTTCTTGAGACCTTACAGGTTTTGCTTTATTGGTTGATTCCCCCTTCTTTCTTAGAGTTTCCTCAGTAATCTCCCTCTTTCGCTTCAAATCCACGTCTGCACTCCGAGCTCCTGAACTCCCCTTCACGGAGTAACCTTCATCTTCATTGCGGCCTTGAGAACGAGCTGGCGTATCAGTTGAGCTTATTGACGCTGTGGATCTGCACACTTATCCTCACCTTTCTCCTGCAGCTCACAGGTAGTTTGCAACATCCGCCGAGCGAGATGATTCAAATTTCCTTCATGTCCGTCCTCAGAGTTATCACTGTCCTCGTCTGTAGTGTCATTGCTGTCAAGTGGAGGAACAGCATAAATCAGGGCCTCTTGATGATCGTCGTCTTCCTCAATGATGGATAGTATCTCGTTGACGCTTAGTCTGTAAGGATAAAGCATCCTAGGTTGCAGATTCTGTCGAAAGCGGAGAGGTGGTGTACATAGCGCATGGCGTCCGATTTATCGGACGCCGTGTGAAAAGTTGATTTTACCATAAAACTATCTAACATTATGCCATCAAACCTGTCCTACAATATGCAGAGAACCTTTACGTAACGAAAGTCACCATGGAATGTCCCCACTGAAGCGACATTTGCATGAAACAAGCGTCGAAACTTACCCGGTCTTGACAACGTGGTACGTGGGGTCGTCCATGTTGGACATGAATGCCTGTATGGCGTGCGCGCGGGGATTTGAGGGCATCGGAGCGCAGGGGTGCTCGGCCGAGTCAATGGGGAATTCAAAATGAGCAAGAATGCCGTCAAAAAAGTAAGCGAGTCGGTTTTACACGTTAAAAAGTCGCCGTCCGATATATCGGACGTTATGCACTAATGGGTTAATGAAAAATTGTATGAAAAACACACTCTGTATATACCTAGCACATATTTCTGTTGAATCTACATTGTACCTTCAACATCTTGTCAACCTTTACCACGGAAGTTGTGTCTCCAGTGAACATACTGCAAGGTATATCTAAACTGGTAGCGAAAACAAGCGAAAATACCAAATCAGACCCATCGGCAAGGCAACCAGCAAGAGCACGAGCGATCCTGGGTGTCGACAGTAGAGGTACGGTTGTAAACAGAACAACTTTACAACATGGGTGTGGCTTGTGTGTGTTCTAATAGGTTATTCATAATTTCAATGTAGAAAAAGCTTTCTGTTGCCCCGCTCGTGCACATATACGAGATCATCTACCACTCCAGTACATTTCCGTATCCTGCTCCTTTGCGCATGTGTCACAGTTGGGTCTGTTTATCCGTGCGTCTCTGTATCCGTACCGTGTGTCCGTGCATTGTAATACGGAGTTCGTACACTCTTTGGGTTAAACAGGAAGCGACGTTCACATCTCCGTGCTGTAAACCAAGATTAACGCGAGTGAACAGATGAATACAATGATCCCATGTTGCTGGGCCCGCGAAAAAAAAGATTTCGTCATGGGACGAGCGGCCATGATGGTGTGAGTGTTAGCAGGAACCAACTGTGTACCAACGATGTCGTGTTTTGTTGCAATGGACCTATAACGGCCACTTATTGAATAAATGCAAACGTCTAATCACTAGGTGTACGTATAGCTCTAGGTGAGAGATGGGCCTTATGTGAGCCTTCCTAATTTCTCTATGGTCATCACGATGCTTTCTGTTTGGAGTTGTCAAAATCTGTGATAACTATGCATTTGGAATTGATATGATTCATTATATCTGATATGCTTTATTTTTCTGTGTTCTCGTCTGGTATTGTTGACTGGGCGCGGAAAAGGGAATACAAGGCAAGCGAAATGGGCCGGGCCAGTGTAAACGTGCATGGATAATTATGCACTACTTATTATTCATACTAGTGACGTCGTCTCTGACGTCATTTATTTACAATCATAGTAGTCCGCGCAACAGATGGATGGCGCTGACCGTCTCTATCATGGCATCATTCTGAAGACACGGGCATATGGGAGTTATGCTACCTGTTTAAATATACCTTGCATACTGTGCACCCAAGTTGTTCACACTCTATTTCGTTTTTCATTCTTATGTACCGTTCGCATGTAGAGTAAGGCCTGTTTGATGTGGCATTTATCTCACGCATGTCTCCATTAATAATAATATTTATTTGATACCTTCGTAGTCATACCTGCTTTTAGTACATCTGTAAACGACTCATCACGTATCGTACGATAACCAATAAACAAAGGAAAAAAAATACATTTTATTTTTCACTGCAATTATAATGATCAGTCACGTACGTTGAGAGCTATAACAAGAAATGAAGTCCCCAACAAGCGCAAGCCAAACCTTTTGTCTGCCTCATCGTCATCAACATTCTCCAACCACCATTTCAAATAGGCGAGGCTTGCAAGTGACGAAGCGCTTCGGCGGGGCGGTTCGGTAGGATATGACATTTTGTTATACGAAAGGTCTTAAGAACGTAAGCACCATGCGTATTTTGCACTCGAATCTCTGGAGCATCAAGACAGTACTGGCCAATACCGTGAAGAACTACGCGGAGCTAATAGCCAACACCGTGGTGGGTGAGAGGTAGCATTCCTTTGTTCTCCGGCTTTCAAGTTGAGGTGAGTTTTCGCTCTTCCTATTTCCTCACGTAAGATTTGTGCGTGGTCATTTTTGTCAACAATCACATGTGGTAGGGGTCTGACACCTGGCACCTAGCAATGACACCTAAGTATGCAAAGTATGCAGCTATCCCTTTCTTTACCTACAGACTGCGGTGCGCATCACTGATGCATTCGCGCAAACTGTGGGACTATGTTATGTGTGTGTGTGCATTATGTACTTTGGTGTACGTTCAAACAGTACGTAGTGCAGTTATTTCAGATGTTGCATATTGGAAATGCAGATATCTTCACATATATTTGATTCATGTACTGTTTGGTAGGTTCTTACTCGTATGATATCTTGCATTGGTAAAAGCAACGGTGACGTGTTCTATGAACAATGAGAATCCTGCTAGTAGACAAGTTTGGCTCAGCAAAAGGAGCCTTTGATATAAAGGACCTTTTCACATCTGACTGCGCTGTTGTCCAAAGTTCCTTGTTTTTTGTACTAATGCTAATCTTGCTCTACAGTGAGCTTGTTGTGTTTTTACATTGTTTATCAGAAAGCTTGAAGTGCGTGAGTTTTTTTCACATGCATGTGATATGACTCTAGACTGATAAAATATGAATGTTTTACAGAATCCACACACACACACCCATCTGTGATGCACCGGGTACTTTACAACAGTGAAGAGCAAGGCATAAACCAGAAGAGGTTGCTTGGGTCTATCAATGATTAGGCTGCTTCCGCATCAAACCATCTATACTCCGAACGAAGTAGTAGTTAGTCACTGTCATCCATTTATTCCCACTTGTTGCAGAGTGCCTGTTCTTTCACCTATTTATCTATGTATCTGAACTGCTATCCAATATATGGGGTGAACAATCCACACAAATACAGTGACATCCCTCACTCAACCTGACGATATCACTGGAGGACAGAAATGACATCCTGGAAATGTTTGCACAGGATCCCCAATGTGTTATGCAAGTGTTGGAACCAGAATCCAGAGGTGAACTTAGAGACAACGCCCAGGGGCAAAAATTGGAGAACTAAAAACAACTTTACTGCGAGATGATCGATGGGGAGTTTCATATAAAAACCAGGTAGTCTAAGAAGCACTACAGAATCTTGTTCTTCTGCGTGTAGCTGTGGCGATAGCTGTAGCTATTCTTTTATTTCTCTCTCTTTTAGAAGTGAGCAGACGTTTTCAGTAGAAATCAAATATTTTTTGCAGTTTTTCAACCTGAGCCACCGGCCTGTGATTTCCGGTTACTCATCTTCATTTGTTCAGTGTATTTTGGATGACGGAGAATGGGTGCCGCGGTTTAAAAAGCAAAATGCAAGAAATATAAAAGGTCCTGTGCCACTGAGTCTAAGCGAGCCCACTTGTAAGAAATATGTGGCAGTGGCAATTCCTTCTGCAGAGAGAGCAGATACCATATATAGATTGTCTTGTGAACTTCCACAGCCTGAGACGTCAGACGTCAGACGTCACTCAGCCTGAGACATCCTTTCGGAATGAGAAGATCTCTCAATCCATAACACGTGAGATTGGAGAGGTTTTTCGTGATATCTATGACCCCAGTTTGTTTGTGATTAGCACTGACGTTTGTCTAGCCTGCCCATGTATGTGGGACGTCGGTTGTTATCATTGCAATGCAATTCTTGTCTTCCCACTAGTATGTTTTTCTGTCGTCCACACAGCATACTACACCCTGGGCCTCGGGCAACAGAGTAGCGCCTGCATGATGACAAAGTTCTTAATAATTTTGCAATTAAATTACTTGACAAAGTAACTGCTAGAGGGCTAGAGGGGCATATGTCTTTTTACAGGACAAAACAGCAACATGATTCAGTTCTCTACCTTGTTCTTGAACAGTGAGGGCATACCATGCTGCACTCCATGTCCTCAATTTATTTCCGACTAAAACTGATGTTTGTCTGGCCTTCCTGTGCATGTTGAATGTTGGTTACTATTGTTGCAATTCTTGCCCGTGCATGTTCTCCAATAGCATGTTTCTCTGTCTCCCATGCAAGCTGCCACAACAATAAGAGTTTTGCCACACCCTTTGCCACAGGGCTGAAAGTAACCCTGGCATGACGTCGATGTTCTTAATAATTTTGCAAGTGAACTACTTCACAAGATGACTGCTAGGGTGAACACATGTGTGACTTTATACAGGATAAAAAAGCATCACGGTTCAGTTCTCTGCCTGGCGCTCGAAAAGCGAGGACATGTCATACTGTGATCTTCCTGACCATTGCTGTGCTGGGCAGTGGGCCAATTTGTTGTGTGTCTAGGCCTTATTCTTGTTACCTATTGATGGCATCTATTACCTTTATTACCATATTTGTTCTTTCTTTCACAAAAGTGTGCAATGCTCTGTCTTGAATAAGTGTCTTTCTTTTCGCTTGTCCAGCTGTCATGTCGATCCTACTGTCGTGGCGATGGCCAGCGGAGCTGATATGAGCGGTGGTGTCCACTCTCTTTACATTTATTTATTTTTCTATGACAGCTAGTTCTTCACAAGCAACAGCCCACTGGTTCTGCATTGACTCACGCAATATATCAAATTTTCAAATGTGTAATTTAAATGTTGAATTGAATAATTCAGATTTAAAATGTGTTGAACCAGTGGGCAGTGTCCTGAGAAGAACTGGCGGTCACTACTTACTACTAGCATTGGTGTGTCAGTAGATCGGAGGCACGCTGCGAAGGCGATATGCTCACTGAAGGTGTCAAATCAAAGATAATCTCATACCAGCATAGGCGTGTGCTCGTAGGTGGGTGCAAAGGTCGTGCTGAAGGCTGGTAAGTGGTGGGATGCCCGCCCAGCTCTGTTGGAGCTGAGTCAGTAACGCGTTCGTGTGCTGATCTCACGATCGTGGGATCGATCCCAGCAGTAGAGGACGGTAGGAAAGTGTAGAACATTAACATTGTTTCTAGCACGGTAATTTGGAGATTTCCGGCGCACGTCAAAAGAACCCCAGGCTGCCGAAATTATCGTGCAGTTCTGCCCTACTGCACCTGCAGCATCTCGCCACACAAATAGGCTGACACAGCTTATGTGTGAACGTACTTTGTTTACCTTTGTCTGGTGGTGCGTTCGAGCCCTACCACAGACTGCGCTGTCTGAAGTTTACTCTAGGTTTTCTAGCAGACTCTCCGAATGAGCGTTGGTACAGTTCCCCTTGAAATCGGCTCAGGACTCATAATAATCCCTCTGTCTTCCACTCCTTCCTCCTGTCCTCTCTCCGCTCGTAGCCAACATGAAACATAGCTGACATGAAAAGATCAGCAACGTCTTGTCATCCATTTCCAACGAATAGGGCAGTTGTTTTGTCATGTTTTTGTCATCATTGACCATCACTGTTAATAATTTCCCATTTCGTATGCCCATATATCCTGTGCAGTAATCCCTCAACTACGTTTGCTTCACGAGTCTTGCGAGACAGATGGCCACGCTATCCCCCTAGAAGTCCCCTAGAAGTCATTACAGCACGGTTAACAGTCCCTTTCCCACTTCCTCCTGGTGTCCCCGTACGTGTGCTCACGTTTATACACATTCACTTTTATTCATAGCGACAGTTGATTCGTGGTGTCGACAACGGTTACAAAAACAGCATGAGATGTATTTACTGTTTCAAGCTCGTGTAAATGCGGGAGGTATGGGAACTGCTATTCAATGCTTACGTTCATTTACTACAACTTAGTGTGCAACTTGATTAAAGTTGGTTTCGTTTCTTTTCACCTAAGATGTAATGCAAATGGCACGCATGAGTCGCTTCATCACAGGGATATTAATGGACTGCAAGGCCGAAATCATAGCTAACAACATCAGTTCTTCAGTTCTCAAGGTATGTGTGGACACTGTACTGAGCCAACTTCTACCTAGAGTTATTGAGATGGACAGATAGGTTGATGAGTATTTGATTTGGCTGAAGTTGGACTTAGCCCTGATGAACAAGCCTGCAATATAATGAGTTAGCGAGAAAACTTCTGGAGGTTTTCGACCAGGAAAGCAGAGGCCTCACCATTACGTTTCAGCTCCCACTTCTGTCGGCTTATTGTTAAGTCCCTGAATAGTCCCACTTTAAAATAGCAAAATTTGGAATTGACATGGCGCTAAGTCATGCACTGAGCTGATAGCACAGTCATAACAGTCTTAAGTTGGGGTAGTTGCAAATATTCATGTAGAGAAATTCAAGCAACAGAGACTCCAGACAGAGCCACACAAAGAACAGACTGGACAAGCAGCAAATTCAACTGAAACGTTATTTTTCTTCCACTTTATTGATCATTCTGCAACTCTCCCCACGCATCCGCATAAGGAATTATGGAAGAAGTAGGGGGTGCAATGTAGGGGAGTCGTGTAGTAGAAGTGAGTAAAGTGCCAGTTGTGCCCAGTACCTGTTACTTGTGCACCTGTTGCACATTGGATACGACGTGGTCTGTTCTGTGCCATGTTTCTGACTCGATTTATGTTTCTGCAATATTATCTTGGTAAACATTCAGCAGCATCGTATCACTGCCGATGTAATATTTTGCTTATTTTGCCTGGTTGGGAAATGCTATTCCTTGTGGTTGAATATCTGTCACATAGATTATAATCACCTTACAATTTTTGTTGTAATTACGTAAAGGAATTCGAGAAGCTTTGCGTCGGAGTCCACATATGTTATGCCGTTGCTGAACCATTTCGAAACGTAAGTATGCATTTGTAGCATGCTCTCGTAGACGTGACTTATCTGAGTGTTAATGGTTATGTTTCGGCAATAAAACCTAACGTGAACCTCACTTTTGCGACGTGATATATATTGTATATTGCTCAGAACACTACAGCCTTCAAAGAGACACTGCTGACTTGCCTAGAGAAAGGGATGCGTTCTGCAGAGGCCTTGTACCCAGTAAGTGCTCTGTGGCTTTGTGGCGAATTCCGGAGTTAACACCGCAATTCTTTGTGTATGTGTGGCCGGCACATTACCATCGCGATCGTGTTTACCATGCAACAAGACGGACAGGCGCAATCCGGATGTTTCGCTGAACGCAGTTGATGTAATTTGCTATCAACTCATCAACCATGAACTCTTTAATTCTCTTCCTTACCTATACCATTGCGGCCACGTCCTGTTCACGCTGTCTTGCGGTGTGAAGCTGAAATGTTATTCTAAGCATAAAGAATGACACAGAGGAATATTGAGACTGAAAGGTTAAAGTTAGTCTCTTAACGAAGTACCGCCACTCTGCGGAAGCTTTTCGACTGCGTTTCCACAGGGCTAAAAAAATCTTAACTGCCGGAGGGGGACGGGGTTGCCTACGACTTGAAACATAATCTGTTGGCAGGCTAAAATGAGGCGGGGCGTACAGAATGACAAAGACATCGAGTTCGTCTATTTAGAGCAGTTTCATAGCTGCTGCGTTCATAACTGCGTTCCTCAAAATGGGATATTCTGGAATCAGGATAAACCGAACGCAGGAACAACGCAGTAAGTGTCTAGCAGAAGAGCGCGTTGTGAACATCGAGGTCGGCGGAAGGCAACTAGTGAAAACGACACAAAGAGGATAGATGCATGCTACATGTTTCATTTGCCAAGACTGAGTCCACGGTGCAACGGGATGCCAGAACCCCTGCATTCTAATTTTTTTCAGTGTCAATGGAAACGGAAGGCGTAAGACTGTTAGGGGCCGCACTTTTACGGCATGCTAGTTCGGGTTCAGGGTTCACATTGAAAATTATAAAGTGAGGCCCCCGATGTCAAACAACCTCTCGTTAAACATGATGGTCAGTAACTGTTCTGACGCTTAAACACACAAACCTCAAGGTGCCTAAGAACAGAATCAATTGAAATATGACAATCACACAGCGGCTGGAATCGAACCACACACCTTTCGATTGCCGATCGAGTATGCTAACCACTACGTTGCGTTGGCATATCTGCTTTCCGACGACTTACCAGGGTGTCTCATTCAACAGATGGGGCATTCCACACTCACTCTCTTCATGTTCTTATTTGTTTTCATACAGAAACACATTCTTCAGTAGCCTTGCATTTAAACCCACAGTATACCTTCGTTATGTTGATGGCACATTTACGCATAAACATCAGGCATTTAAAAATTTTGCACCTTTCCCAAACACCAAGTACCAAAGTCCAAATCACAATGGAGCCAGTCAATCAACTAGACAAAACAACATCAACACTACAGAACGGTGAACTAGTCACAGCTTTGTACAAAATATATTTCAGAGCAACAATCCACGCCAGCGCGAGATTGGAGCACCTAGTGCACAAAGCTTAAAACCACGTCGTTTTTGCACAGACGACTCTTAAGGCGCCAATATACTCCGACGTAGCGTCGGCGAGCATTGAAACACTATACTCCGGCGTCCCCGAGACGCAGCGGCGCCCGGCGCCGCCGGCTTGCCTCCGCGGGGTCGGCGCGGAGATAGAACTTGTTCTATTCCAGGCCGTGCTAGGTCGGTAGTCGCTAGACCAGAGTGCATTGCGTTTCATCATGGCGGCCTCCGGCGAACCCGGCGATCAAGTGCAAGCATTGTCTGCAGATGTTGTCGAAAAGTTAATAGAGGCAGTTCGGCAACATCCTTGCGTTTACGATACAAAGCGCATGGAGTATCGCGACCAGATGAGAAAAAACAACGCCTGGGAAATCATCAGGTCGTCATGCGGACTTCGCACAGGCAAGTTGCGCTTCGTTTCTGAACACAATTTGTTGTGAGCCTTTGCTTTTTGGCAGTGTCATAATAACATAGCACACCTTTTTCGTTTGTGACTGTAGCGGATGAGTGTCAGAAAATATGGAAAAGGCTGCGAGATCGCTACAGTCAAGAGCAGAAGGCGGTTGAGGTAACACAGGCAAGTGGGAGCGGTTTTTTTCCGAGGCGGACATGGGAATATTTCCAGGCCATAGAATTTTATAAAGACTGCGGACGTCCCCGAAAGTGAGCATATATAGCGGTCAGGCTAATAGGGAAATGGGGGCAAGTAAAACATTTCTTTAGAAAACCGTCCTAACAACTAAACGTACTTGGGGGTGTATGTGTCTCAGTGTACTAACTGTTGTGTTGATCCCTCAAGATACTTCGGAATAAAAACGACAAAAATATTTCATGACTATATGACCAAAAACTGTTGATATGCAACAGGAGGCAGAGTGTTTCAACATATTACATTATACATGTAATATGTTGAAACTCATACATTATATACCCCCTATAAACCCCTACATTATAACAGACTACCAGTATTCAAAGAATTGGGTATTGCATGAGACAGGATTTACAGATTTGCTGTGCACAAATGTCAAATATATAATGAGACTCTGTTACTACAATCACAGTGTGACCAGCATTTATAGACCTCACACCGAGCCCATTCCTGGTTTATTTCGTACTCTTGGCACACCAGAGTGTAATATTCCGTGGAGTCATCCACTGCAACATTTGGGCTCTGTTTATTCCTCACCGTCCTATGCTTTGCTTTGCTCAATGTTTGCTGTTCCTTGCTTTTCTCTGTGATGTAAATACCAAAAGTTGAAACACTCGTTGCAATTTGCCCTGTAGCAGCATGTCACCGGTAAGTGCCATTTTGTCGCCGAAGGAGACGTCATAAGTTACTAGAGTTTGAGAACCTGAAACTGCGAAAGGACTTCCAAGGACGTGCCAACTTTCGTGCTTCTTGTGTGAACATTCTCAAGCAAAGGGAAAATAAATGTAGACAGAGAAAATTTGTTTCCGAGGCCAGAAATCACTTTTTGTTGTCTTGGGGATGACTCGCTCTGAGCAGCACTGTTCTGAATGGAGCAGAAGTATGGAGCTATGCTACGGCCGAAAGGTGGAGCTGCTTGGGCCAGAATGGAACCAGAAATGTTGACTATTTCAGTGTACCCCCTGCTTCAATGTGCTCCCCTTTACAGTTACTGATCGTTTCTCCTTGTGTGCTTCAGGACAGTGTCCAACCTGGAGGCACCAGGACCGAGTTGTAACGGACCAGACGAACACACGAATACAGTACAGCCGACGGCAGCATTTATCCTGAACTCAATCGTACGTGGCGAAGCATCGCATACACCGCCACCCCTAATGGACTCCGCGCCATCAGATACAGAAGCTCTACCAACGTCATCACGACCTGTTGAAACATTTCCAACAACAGTGGAGCGGGAAGGAACTTCGCAGCACCAAAGGAAAAGAAGAAGTAACACAGAGGCATTCGAGGAGCAGCTGCACTGTAAAAAAACTACCGTAAAATTTACGTATATTTAATGGCAGCTATGTTGCCGGGCTTTTCCCGTTAAAATTACGGCCACTTCGGAAGAAGTACTGCCGTTAAATTTACAGTAATTTTGATGTAACCAGAATGCTGTTTTTTTTTCGTGAAAATTACGGTGTCTTACAAAAATGCAGCCGTAAAATTTGCAGGGATTTTAATGGCAGCTATGTTGCCGGCTCTTTCCCGTAATTCTCACGGCCACCTGAGAGAGTCGGCTTTTGTTTGAAGTCCGGAGTGCATTAATTCCCACAAATTTGGGAACAGCACCGAAGGATGTGTAATTGTGTTTGTCTTCCTTTAATGGAATTGCAAGTCATGCAGTAATGTGTGACACAAGTCACAGAGTAGAGGACCGAGCATTTATTGTACATACAGAGAAATGGTGAAAAATCTGTGATGTCTGTTGAATCTGCAGCGATAAAAAAAAAACATCTTAGAGTTGCAGAGTATATTAAGTATATCTGGTTAACAAGTAAAACGTTCCCTTACACTTGTGCTGTTTTCGAAACAATCCCCAGAACTTCTTCATAGGTTCTGGGTCTGTTCTTCAGCTTGCTGCCCCTGCAGGGCTGATGCACAGTATACTCCTGCAAGAAAGAAAATGCAGGATATGTAGTACGACAGTTACTACCATTCGAATGCAGGTCCACATGCACACACCTCTGCACATTACACATTCAGTATGGTGGCACTAGTACAGACACCTTTATGGTGCTGGCTGAATACTTTCCAATACAAGCGAAGAAATATCTTAAGGTCTTATACTGGTCATAAAGACCTTCACTCATACTGGGATAGTACATATATCGATGATTTCATGTGGAGTGACTGTGTAAAGACGCAATGATCTTACAGTGTTTGTCATTATAGATGTGGCCTAAAATTGTTGAAACGAAGAATATCTTTGGTTATGAAATAAGCACGCTTCACTCGTATAATCACAAATGTCACTGAGATTATTCGAGGAAATACATGCCAAGCAATTCAACAGGTAGTTCCAATCACAAAATACGTTTTAAATGAAAGAATCAGCAATGCCATCAGTGAAGCAAGTACACATTTTTACTTTTGATGACTAGTGACACGGGTGATGTATGCAGGAATGAGATGGTTAGTTTATGGAAAATCACTGCACTAATCTCACCATGCACCAGAGAATTGCGCGCTTGTGTTTTGTTATAAAATATGTACCACATAAATTCGCTGCACCCTAACGTCCTTCATACTGACACATGTACGTCCCGCACCTGTACTACTCTTTACCGAAAAAAAAGGGGGAGAGAAAGCACACAATTTCCATGTTGAATCTAACACTGATTTCTTTGTTCCGCACACAAATCATGATTGGAGCTACCTCCCCGTTTGCCTCGTATCCATTCTACCCCCTAATCATTTTGAAATAGCATACTGCAATTATGTCGCACCAGTATAACATTTTGTGATCAAAGTGGGCTTTCTGTACCACTCAGTTTTTGGACTATAGTCATAACAAAGAAACAACTTTGTAATGCTTCTTGCATTCTGGATGAATAAATACTCTGGAGAGCAGAGCACAGCATCGCGGCGCACCAGCGTACAGAGGGCACCACACTTTCTTACTGCTAGGGAGAAACAGAAGCTCAACCTCTCCCATTTTTTCTTTCAAACATATATTAAAGCCTCGTCCCTAGGAAGCATACTGGCGCTGAAAGTAGTTGAAAATAATTGGTGGTTATTTTTTAAAAGAATTATCATTCAGATGTGGGCATTTCGACCATTGCAATTCGTACGCAGTTCAACGCCACGTCTCTTCATATCTATTTGACATATTCAGCTGAATTTGTTTTCAAGTGTTGTGTCGGGTGGGTAGCACTGCGTCCTATGCTCTGAGAATCCTAAGGTTTGCCTCTGAGGAGATAAAAAATCGCAAAGTTGCCTCATTTGTCAAATATGATACGTTTTGAGAACCTCACAACTCGGCCCCCACTTGTGATGCTCGAAAATGATCTACATCATTTTGTTCGTTTCGAAATGACCTTTCTCCGCATAGCGAGTACATCGTATCGCGAATTGAACCCCCAACGGTCTTTTTGTGAATGGTATCTACGGAAAATGCGTATACTCGACATCGCACATCCCATATATTCCCACTCGTAAACTCGCAAACGTTCTTTATGACGACTCAAAACAGCACATAAAAAATTGCTTCAGAGATGGTCGAAATTACTTTGCGAATGACATTGAGTTACGAACATAACTTCGACCATCCCTGAAGCAAATTTTTTTATATGCTGTTTTGAGTCTTCTCGAAGAACGTTTGTGAGTAAAATGAACGATGTCACGAGTGGGAATATATGTGATTCGCGCTGTCGTATTTACGCATTTTTCGTAGACACCCTTCATAAAAAGACTGTTGGGGCCGTTGCCGTAATTCACAATACAATGTACTCGTTATGCGAAGAAATGGCATTTCGAGACGAACACAATGATGCGGATTATTGTCCGGTATCACAAACGGGGGACGAGTTGTGAGGTTCCCAAAATGTACCATATTTTACAAATGAGGCAACTTTGCGGTTTTTCACTCCTCAAAGATACAGCTTCTTAGAATTTGCAGAACTTCGTATGCAGTGCTACCCATCCCAGACAATACACGGATAACAAATTCAGCTTAATATGTCAAATAGTTATGAAGATACGTGGCGTCAAACTGCATAGAAAGCGCAATGGTCGAAATGCCCACATCTGAATGATAGTGCATTAAAAAATAACCACCAATTATTTTCAACTACTTTCAGTGCCAATATACCTCCTAGGGACAAGGCTTTAAAATATGTTTGAAAGAAAAAAATTAAGAGGTCGACCGGACCACCCTGTCTGACCCGGCGTGAGTCACCCAGCTTTCAATATATTAAGATAGGGAGCTACACGTACTAGCCAGCCACCAGTAGCTTTACTCAACGACTTTGTTTCCGACAAAAAATAAGGAAAGGGACACCGAACATTATCCGCCATGCTATGCACTTATTGCCGCAAATTCTAAGTGGGTAAGAAGGCGCAATTTCAATCGCAAAGGAATGCTAATGTTCAAGGGGGGACAAGCAGCTATGCCAACCCAACAAAATACCTTAATTTCATGTGAAGTTATAAGGGACACCAGCTCCTTATGTTCTACCTTTCGAGACATTGGTGTGACATTTAAGTTACTAACACAACAAGCATGTGTTACAGTCACTAAAGAACAGCAGTGCAAACGGCTAAATGAAATAAGCCGGAATAATATCAGTTTCTAGTTGAAATGTGCTGCTGCAGAGTGAAGGATTGAAACGATAAAGTGATGCAAGACTGATTGATGATAAAAACTGAAATACTCAGTGTCACGAGAAACCATGCAAAAGAGATGCCCCCTCCTGAGTCTTCTTGCAGAAAGTGATCCAAGGCCAAGCGTGTCTTGGATGCCTTTCCACACGACTTGCCCAGGAAGGATGGTGTGCCCAGAAGTGACCATCTCTGCTGGAACAGATTGGAATCAAACAAATTATACAGGGTCAAGAACACGTTAAACATGTTCAACAATCACGACATCATTCAAGTAACACCACATTGACAAGTCATATGCATATGAAGCACATGATATGTCATATACGCATGTTCTTAGATCTTTTCAACTAGAATACAAAATTTACAGCAGAGCGGTTTAGCATTCAGTATCCTGGAGCACTGAAGTATGCAAAGAAGTAAATCTAACGCATCAGCAAGATAATTTACCTCCAGGCTACATCAGTGGGCATATGTGCACGGAGCTTGCTCAGTTTCTTTTAGCCGGCAGCAGCTTCAAGTAACGGTGACTGGAAATAGTACACAGGATCATTTCCCTTTTCGCGTGCAATAAGGCGAAAGTACGTGTCTTCTCGGAGTACCCAGGCAAATTTTTTTTAACTGGTACCAGTTTAACTGTGTTATCGAACAGGGACCAGTGCAACCAGTTGCAGCTCAACTGGTACCAGTTGGGACAACTGGTCCCTGTTCGATAACACAGTTCACCCAGTCCCAGTTGCAACTGGTCCCAGCTGAGACTGGGACCAGAAATCAGTTGGGCCAACTGGTACTAGTTGTGACTAGGACCAGCCAGAAACCAGTTGGCCCAACTGGTTTCTGGCCAGTCCCAATCTGAACTGGTTTCTAACCGGTCGCAGTCTCGACTTGAGCTGGTTGCAAACCTAATTGTTGAATTGGGACCAGTTGAAGTGGCTTGACTTACAGTGGCCTGCTCGGACAGAGGCTAGCTGGTAGGCAACCAGTGCCACTTTGCAGGATCGCTGTTCCCAGCAACGGCAGATCCAAAGAACTGCAATGCAAAATTACATTTTATTTGTAATCAAACATTGCACATATTCTAATGTACATGTAGCGTAACTATAATGTAATTAAACTATAGCAGTAGAGGAACTACAGAGTTACATAGAATAGATAATATGTCATGGCTGATGGGTCCCTTGCTTGACTACCTCGTGGTCATCTGGAATCATTCAACGAAGTATGTGAGATGTTCTTAATAGCACACGATGGAGCGACATTTTCCTTTAAGCCCAAGCAGTTCAAGGTTTCTGGAAAGTTGAAAAGCCACAAGTAAATATGCATTCAATTGCAACATGTAATTAGAGTGTGCCTGGACAGTCACTCAATTTGAGCAGTCGTGGCCCCAGAAAGCACGCAAATCTCTCAACATTTCTGTTGTGGAGTAGTTGGACATTTCAACTTAGAGATTCGCCGGCTTTCGGGTGCAATGAGTAGTACTCATTGCGCCCGGAAGCCGGCGAATCTCTTAGTTCTACGCTAGTTCGAGAACACCCGTGGTGTAAACGATCTAAAACACGAGAATGAACGAAAAAATACAGAGACAAAAACACGAGAAGTGCCGTATTAATTACACTACTTGGACCGTATTTCCAATTACGGTAGCATACCTGTACGGCAAAAAATAGATTTTGACCGTAAAATTTACAGCAATTTTTTACAGTGTGCTGTGCCGCCTAGACAAAAAATTTCTGAGAATGAAGCATTTGGACTCTCTGTTGGGATGTCACTCGACAGGCTAACAACAAGTCAAGCCTCTCAGTGCAAGGCAAAGATTACGGCGCTCATTGCTGAATACGACGAATGAGCTGTGATTATGTGCTTTGTTGTTTTGTCAGCACCTCGATACACAGAAAGAGGACATGTACGTCATTATCCAGTTTGCCATTTTGCTGTCTCACTTCACTCCCATCATTAATGGTTATTATGTATTGTTAGATTTGTATACGAGCAAATATAACACTTGCTTGTGTGAGAACTCTTTAATTGTAGTTTAATAGAGTGCAGAGCTCAAAATACATGTGTAAGTCAGTTTTCAGTTCGTTACACTTCACAAAGTTCACTTTTGTTTCAGCTTCGCCTTACAAACTTGAGCTGCCATGGCAGGGAGCCCTCTGTAGACACGAAATAGTTAGCGATGTTATCCCTCAACGCCATGGCTGCTGGTGCAGAGCGGTTACACGTTGATCGGTTGTGACTGACAGTTTCTGTTATAACTTGTCTCCAGGACCCTTCTTGCAGTGCCTCACCGCACACTGTGTCACCATAGTCGCTTGGACAGTACACACTATCTGACATAAGGAAATTGTGAAGGCACACTGCTGCCTTGATCATGCTTGTCAGCAAGTCCGGATCACCTTCAACAGTTCCAAGAAATGAACGCCACCTGGATGCAAGAATCCCAAATGCGTTTTCCACGCAACGTCGAGCTCTTGATCGACGGTAATTGAACACTTTCTTCTTCTCTGTCAGGTTCCTTTCAGGGTAAGGACGCATCAGGTATGGGCGCAGGGGAAATGCAGCGTCTCCAACCAGGCACAAAGGCCACCTGGACATGTTCGCTGGCAGGTCAAGAGTGCTTTGCTCAAAGCTTTTCCCTATTGCACTGTCTCTGAACACAGAACCATCTGAGAGGCGGCCTTGTGGCCCGATATCCACCAGAATAAACCTGTAGTCTGCATCTGCAACAGCGAGCAGGACCACTGAGTGGAATCCCTTATAGTTATAATAGTCTGAGCCGCTTTTGTCGGGCCATCTTATGGCAAAATGTTTGCCGTCTATGCTTCCGATGGCATTTGGGAAGTTCCGCTTTGTGTCAAAGCCATTTCGTATGTCTTCCCACGCAGCTCTCGTGGGTACCATGTGGCGTGCCACGCTCCCCTATCTTATCGGGTGAGCCACCACGAAAGCCGCCAGGGGGCCGCAATCACTGGGAGGGCGTGGCGTTAAGCTACATAAGAGGCCACATGCCTCTTCGGAGGCTCTGTTGTTCCCCGCTGGGAATTGAAGCTGTTGCTAGCGAATAAAGCCGGTATGGTATGTTGGTTTGAATTTCTGGTTGTGCTGCTTGCTTCCTCGCGCACGGAACGGACGGGCTGACGCCCCGAGGTTGTGGAAACGCGGGTTTCCACAACCTTCAGTACGACTGGTGATAAGCAGTCCCATATTGCAGGCAAGGTCTCCTTCAGGATCATAGAGACAGTTGATCGGTGCATTCGGTAGCTCATAGCAATGTCCTGCATTGACGCTCCGGTCGACAAAAACCTGGTGAAAGATCGGAACATGGTGGTAACGGCCTCTGACCCAAAACCACCCAGGAGAGAGAGAGAGAAAAGAAAGAACAGAAAGTAGAAGAAAAACGACTACAGAACCAAATTTACCTCAGTGCTACTGCAAGCCTCTCTGCAGGGAGGACGGGCCTCCTATGTGTAGGTGCATGGAGAATCCGGTCGCGTACAACACCAAGCAAATGGTCAAATGATGCTTTAGTCATTCTGTAAAAATGTTAACAAACCAGTCCAGGCAATTTGCGAGGTGTCATTTACATTCAAATTGGTGCAGTAGTCACACTAACGCACTTTAGCTGCAGACGCAAAGTTTTCTGCAACGTTAATTACCTGAAATATTTGAAATGGTACTCAGGGTCGTCATTTCGTTGTTCCTGCACGGGGTGGTGGTTTTAATTCCTGACAACAGTGCGTTTGTCAAATAAATCCCGGATGTACATCGTACGCTTCCGCTTGCGCCGCAGACGATGAATCAGCAACGCTCGCAGGAGATTTTGCCGTAGAGGATGGGTGGTCCAGGCTGCTCTGTCGCCTGTCAAATTCGGAAAAATAATGCCGACTCCATCGCATGCCATCCCGCACAAAACCAACGTTTGGATAT
Source organism: Ornithodoros turicata (assembly GCF_037126465.1). Lineage (NCBI taxonomy): Eukaryota > Metazoa > Arthropoda > Arachnida > Ixodida > Argasidae > Ornithodoros > Ornithodoros turicata. Next base: position 43,019,763 of record NC_088206.1, on the reverse strand, counting down.
GGCGCGCGTCTGACAACTTCGTCGCCTCGCCCACAGCTGCCGCGTATGTTGATCCATACACGACGCATGCGCGGGCGTACCGTTTCATGATGCTTCGCGTGGGAGTGTAGCGTGTCGTGTTCCTGGCCTGGCGTCGTTCAGCTAACTTGGCGTAGTGGACTTCTGCCGGCGCGCAGAGAACGTCGGAGTATATTGGCGTCTTTATTCAGTGGCGTAACATCGGCTGGCGGGAGGAATAAGGTGTCACGTGACGTTCTGATGCCACACGTTCAAACGCTGCCTGCCTGCGTACTGCTGACGATGGCCCAATAAGGCCGAAACAGCTGTCGACTGCCGGCATGGCGACGTTCGAGCTATTACAAACATATATTTGGGTGTGCGTGTGTGTGTGGAGGGGGGGGGGGGTCCGGTGTGATGATCGCGAAAGTTTTTGCAGATACCGGCCTTTATCTAAGCAGCATTCTTGAATACTTCAGAAGTTATGAGCGTTTCAAGCTAATTCCAATCTGGCGCGGCAAGGCCGGTCATGACACCCCATATGGAATCGCATTATTGGACGTTCCAATATTCTATATTTTCATCTCTTCTCTTGCTGAATGCACACGTATGTGTGTGTAGGCGTCCTATAATATCAGTGGGGGTTGGGAGGAGACGGGCAGGTTTGCGTATCGAGCCCGCCCTACCTTATGGGTCTGATTACGGCACTCCCAGTTCACGCTAGGAAGCGTGAGGAACCCTGCAATTCCTTCTCCGGAAGGAGATTTTGTCCAGAAACACACTTCAAATTGAACACGCAGTCAATACCGTAGCAACGTCTGCGAGGCATGAAAATGAGCAGCCGTTCGTCAAATCAACTTTACTGTATAATTAAATATTTCGTCACTTTGAGAAACGTCAAAACTATCTTGCGGAAACACAAGTGTCGACTGTACTTCCGCCACCGTGTGACGAGGATTTCTGGCGCACATAAAATAACCCCAAGGAAGTCGAAATCGCTGATGGAAGTCCTACCCTGCGGCACGTAAACATGTAGCCACACAGGTGTAGACTATCCAACTTCACGTGTAAATTCGGTCTCATTTATTATCACAAGGTTACGGCTTCGATCTCGATAAAGGACGCCGCGAACTTGGTGGTAGGGTACAAGTTACCGAGACATGCAGTCTTCCCCGACGGACGTTAAACACGTTGTGCAGTGTGCTGAGCTTTCGGCGCACGATAAACAACCCTCAAGTGGACACAATTAACCGACCACTGCGTCGTCTCTCATGGTCATAGTTCTCTCGCGATATAGAAAGCCACGTGTTATCATTATCAGTTATTATGAATATTATAATAATTTTAGAGCACACTTCTTATTGCACGGTTCATTCGTCACAATATGGTATACTAGCTCGCGTCTGTACCTCCTGTCGAACACGTTTTAGAAATAAACATTCGTATTACTAATAATAATATGCAGAGTACAGACCGGCTGAAAAGCGTATGATACCCGTCTGGCACAAATTACATACCGACGCGGAAGAAACCATGGTGGAATCCTCGTTAACACTAAAATTAAAACGCAACAGCAATGGGACGGACCACACCCCTACAACGACCCACTTTGCAGAATATGCATATATGCAAAACACACAAATTTTAACGCACGCGTAAATAAAGCTAATAGCAACATCCACTCTGTTAAACATACATGGTGTTTTTTACCTTTATGGGTTCTTTTTTTAAACCTGCCAGAGCAGCCTTGGTGCAATCTTTGCAGGTGTCTTACGCAGCCAGGCGGACATCCCGTTGGAATGCGTATGAAACTAATGGATATCTGATTGCATAAAGTGCAATTATGAACTTTTTAATCTCGTGTTTTTTGGCAAAATGCGAGACAGTAGAATTGGAGAGTGCCATTATTTCAGTCCACCCTCAGGTTATAGAAATCCTGAAAAGAGCACATACTTTGAGATCTAAATCGCCTTCGGTACTCAAAAGAGGGCGAAACCAGAAGCAGGCACTTCTCGACCGCAGGAACGACAGCGTTCCTGCTTATCTTGACCGGAAAGTGGTAAAAAGGTAACCGGTAAAAGGTACATATGTACGTAAGGTATGTCAGCCTATTGCCGGAAAGCGCTCTAAAGCGCTAACCGCATACGACGAATTCTCGACGAAAAACCGGCCACCGTCACCGCTTTTCCGGTGAGCCGACGCGAGCAATGGGAACTGCACCGATTTCTCGACGACAGCGGTGGACAGAAAAATCCGCCGAAGAGAGGAAGTGGCCGCTCGACGTCAGCCAATAGGACTGCTCCACGCGCTATCGTTCCACGAGTGGACGTGGCGGGCATTTCGGGTGCCCGTATACGACCAACCTAGGAACTGGCAAGCATGCTGTCGCCCGCCCGCTGCTGTCTGAGGGCGCCTTTGTAGCGCTTGTCTCACGAATATGCTTTGACCGCAAGAACTTCTGTGTGCCACTATAACTTTTCTATGTTTAGCAAAATATTTATGACTTAATTTGAAGTCAAAATTTAACACGGACTAACGAAACACTCGCTAGGGCGCCACCGTCCGCCGTAGTGCAAATCTGTGCATGCGGTTCGTCCCGTCGTGCCGGTGGGAAGGTTGGCCGTTTTTCCGTCGAGAAATCGTCGTATGCGGTTACTGCTTAACTGGGGATCAGGTCAGCGCGTACCCCATTCAGTTGGTGGTGGTGGTGGTGACATAACTGCTTCCCGTAGACGGTCACGCCCAGGCGGGTATCGTCACGACTATCGCACAGGGGATCGTGTGTACCGGGCCGACTTCACAAGGAACCGCCGCCACTTGTCTAAAAACATCTGAGCAAAATCAACCAGCTCCATCGGTACAAACACGTCCCCCCGATGCAAACGGCCATCTCTCCTTTTGTGCCGGAAAAGTGCGTGGTTTTGCCTCATTTAGATACAAAAGTTTCCCTATTTATATCTCAAAGTACGTACTTCTTTCAGGATATTTAGAAGAGCTTGTGGATTTAAATCACTGACTCCAATTCTCTGATCTCTCATTCCTCCCAAAAAGTTTGATTGATGGATTTTAGGTAATTAGTGGTGGAGTAGTTACGTGCGCCTTTTGACAGCATGTGCGCCTGGCTGCATAACCCACTTGTGGAAATCACATCTAGATAGCTCATATAGTTTCATTAGAAAGAATTACGTAAAGGATAAAAAACGCCCTGTATATTTACATGAGCGAGCTGCAGCGTGATATACTGATATATCGCATTTAATACGATGGTTGTTCAATGCGACGGACTGGTTAAATTAAACAGCAAAATAAACTATCGCGTTATCTCTCGCAGAACTGAGAAACTTCCCATTGACGTTTCTGAGCATTTGAACAGCCCAGATCATATGTTTGTTCGTATTAAATTACACATAGTAGAAACTGAATTTGGGTCAGCACATGACAGAGGCGATAGGGAAAAATTTCTGGTAAGTTCAACGCAATGCATGTACTTTAAATACATAAAGAAAAAAATGAACTCTGAATACATCTCACAAGCAGACTCTCCTCTATAGTTCTCCCTCAACTTTTTTGTGCATGCACGATGCTTCATTATCTATTGCGTCCACGTCCTTACCGTAATCGCACAAAAGGAAACGGCTGGATATACCTTCAAACTAAAGTATACTCCACAACGTTCTTAATCAGCGTTAATCAGCTTTGAGGCAAACACGTATTCGGCACTAATCCACTTGTCCACCCTTACGAAGCGCTCCCAAGGACGAAGATTCTCCATATTCATTCCTAGTGCCAGTGTTTGAATTTTCCCGTCAACGCTATTGTTGACCCGCAGGGTGCTACACGTCCCCCGACGCATCGTAGCCGGCTCTTTAAACGGATGGTACCATTCGAAAACTAATCTAGGAAACAGATACCACTATGATCGGCATCGGCCGACAACCTACATGGCAAATTTCAAATCTACATAGTGCTTAGATATTTAAAAAAAAAACACTTTTAAAGATCAGCTCTCGACGGCAAGACATCACCGTGACGTTACTCCCTAACAGAAGGTGTGAAAGGGCGGCGCTCAGAGCAGAAAGTCTCTGTATTTTGTGATGTATGAAAACAGGTATGAGCGGCTAGAGGTCCTAACGAAAAATACAAGGACTGCTAAAATTGATCCCGTTGAAGGCAGACCATTTTCGTGGCCTTATGGTAGGCATCGTTGGATCCCGTCCAGCTACGTAGTCGGGCTAAGGGTAAATACAGACGGCTACAACGTTCCCAGAGGTAATGCCTTTACAGAGACGAATTCGTGTCAGATAGTTCTGGGTTTGGTCAATGTTTTTCCTACCACTCAGATTGCCCCCCACATCCAAAGTCACCAGTAAAGTGTATTCACTATCGCTCTGACAACAACATTTCTAGAACTATGTGAAATTTAAATGACGCGTAGCTCACTCTATCCTCCGCGAAGCAATTATACATTATGCACTAATAATGCTATTGAGGGCGTTACTCGTAGGCCATGAACTGGGAAAACCGTTTGCCGGCAAACAACCCAGGGCCTTTTACATGATAGGCGAACGATCTGACGCTGAGCTATTAGCACTCTGATATGTGCCGTTCCAATGAACTTTAGTTATCATCGACCTGCCAAACCCTTTACATCCGGGTACGTCCATTGCGGCCTATGTTGCCCAACTGTGTACAAACTTCCGGGACCATAATAGCAATGGTATGGAGGTGGATGAAGTTTCCCCAGTGGTGCAGTAGTGTACTTCTAAAGGCTAGGTCCGAAATTTCGGCAATGGGTGATGCGATTTAAATAACACGATGCGTGTTATTTAAATTGATTTGTGGGACGCCTGCCATTTTCACACATGTTTCATTACGTTTAATTCCAAGGGCATGATGCTTCGTACAACGTTAACATCACCCGTGTAATTGCAGAGCATGAGGGTAAGTAATACATCAGGTGATACGACGTCACAGAAACGCGTGCTTCTTCTCGCAACTACAAGCGCTAGCGTGAAATTTCGTGCATTTTGCCGGGAAACATTACGCGTGAAAACTGATGTTCTTTTCAGTGACTTCCTGCTTTCTTCAAATATTCCGCACTTCGTTGAGGCAGTGAAATGACATTTCCGGGACATACTCCTTAACTGTGACGTCAGCTGCAAAAATGGACAGCGCATAAAGTCATGACCCACGTATGTCGTGCTATTCGCACATCCGGTGGGTTCGTGCCGATTTACCAATGCATTCAAAAACATTATGCAATTCAAAAGTATCGCTGCTCCACTGCTATTGGCTGAGAGTCACCTAACAAGCACATATTCCGTTTCATGCAACCTGTACTTTAACGGTAACTCAATCTCATCCCGAGATGCTATGAAATGACAAAAATAAGCGAAATATAATTATTAGATGACTACGGCTATTTCAATTGCGGCAGCGATTTTGTACCAATCACCATCAGCAGCCGCGTAGATTCGCCGATAGCAAAGGGTTTGCTCGTGCCGGAAATGCGTGGGAGGAGAAGAAGGCTCGGAAAGAACACGCGGTAGAAAGGAAGAACAAAAGAGCACAAGCACGGTACTGTTGCCATCACATACGCAGCTACCAAGCGTTCATCGTGCCATTAATTTAAATGCGATAGCATTTATGAGCGAACCCTCCAAGTTTTCTTTAGGTGATAATGTTGCAGCGTAAGCCCTGCACTCATTAGCTGCTGCTTCGAGATCACGTGTCCAAGCACGGATACGAAACCTTCTAGACAGTTGATTTCGAGCCAAACTCTTCAATTACTCTCCAAGCATCAGCTTGGTAGAAAACTTGAATTAACACAACGTGCCTGTGACTGTTAAGGGATACTTCACATGAAGAAGCCCAGGGGTGCTAGACTCGTCAACGATGGACTAAGTTCAATAGATGAGGTCGCCGCGGGGAGGACCTTTGAACTTCGCGAAGTTTCAACAGAAATGTTGCCCCTTCCCGGTTACTGAAGTTGGGCCTACATTAGCACCGATAAAGGAAAAAATATATAAACGGTCGGCTCGTGAGCGACACGCCCAATGGCATGCGAGAAGATAGTAGTAGATAACGTGGAGTGAAAGAGTGAATACGAGAAACTGCAGTAATCCTTATCGTGTATCCTTACAACTGAGCAACTGTGAACATATAAGTGTATTAATTGCGATGACACTGTAGACAGCTACGTCAAAAATTACGGAAGATTCGCGGTGTCCTCCGGCGAAGCTTCGAAAGACCCTGGGTCCACGCGCTTCCGACGCTCAGTTGGACGTGCTGCTCAACACCATGGAGCAGCACCAATTCCTGGCAAGACCTTGCTCTGAGCACGTTTCGCTGTTCACCAGGGACCAGAAGTGTGAAAAGCAAGGAAAAGCAAAGCGAAGTGGCAGCAGCTCTGGGGTAGAGTGCGGAGAGCAAAAAAAAAAAAAAAAAAAAGAGCGGCGAAAATTCGTAACGACGGCAAAGGAACAGGCGGAGGACCTCCCTCCGCATCTGTAACGGACGTCGAAGATCGAATTTTATCGGCTGTCGGCCGTGTGTTGATCGGCTGATGATGTGTTATGAGCTGAAGCTCTTTTTTTTTTTTTTTCAGAATGTACCGATCGTGGAACAATGGTGTTTCTGAATTCTTTGTAAATTTTAGAAGATTACGAGGTGCTTTCTCACCCGGTTCCGCATGAAGTCCCCTCAGCTCTGCTTGCAGTGTCCCCGGCACCGTCATGCCGCGGGCGCAACCGTCGTCCCCGGAGGCCAAGGGCTCGACGTGATGAACAAATTAAAGCCTCGCGTGGTGTTGCTTGCGTCACCGGTAGGCGTCTTTGGTGATGGTTCCAGAAGTTCCCTGTGGCCGAAGGATTGCGATCAGTGCTGCATCCACTGCCACTACGGCGCCAGCGAGGCGAGAGTCCGTCGCGTAAAGGAGTCCTCGCTGGTCATTCTGCCAACAGCATCCCGTGGAAAGCTCCCCCACTCATCGTTAAGCTCCTCTACGCCTACAATCGCTGCGGAAACCACTCGAACCGCTCGGCTCATAGTTATCTGCGACACAGACAGGTTTCGATCTGTGGCCACAATGCCCTGAAAACTTCCCGTTCGAAGAACCGAAGAGAAAAATGAACCTGTTGCTTCACAGTCATTCCGGCGTTCGCGCAAAGATGGTCGGACAACCACCATACAGTGCCCTGTGATAACCGGTTATCCTCCCGAAAAGTGTGGTCAGACACGTAGAACGCGTCGCTATGGTCACAATAAACACGCCATCGGCGGAAAAACAAATACAATGCAGCAAAAGCAACGCTGTCTTCTTTTATGAACTTCGATGTTCTCTACAATCCGGTGTTTTAAATTTTTATCAGCCTGAAGTAAGTTCAGCAATGTCATTTTGATGTCACGCCAAAGTTCAAAAGACACATTTTCAGTCGCTTTGAACTTGGTTTCATTGAGAGTCACGCGCCGTCACGTGAGCCACGTAGAGCTCCCAATCGCTGGCTTTATCCATATCAACACAATTCGGCCTTGACCATTTTTGGGCCTGGAATAAGGTCAGCAACGTCATTTTGACGTCACGCCAAAAGTTCAAAAGACACATTTCCAGTTGCTTTTGAACTTGTTTTGATTGACAGTCACGCCCTGTCACATGGGCCACGTGGAGCGTCCAATCGCCGTGCTTCTTCGCATCTGCTGAACGCAGTTGTGAACTTTGCGGCGAGTTTAACACCCCAGGACAACTGGCTCGAGGACTTCATGAGGAAGTCTACAATTTGCATCTAGCCAGTGACGATAAAAGTCCCGCACGTACGGAAAGTGTTATAAATTGTGCCTTCCTGAGCGGCATAGACAAGCTAGTGGTCGCAAAGTACGTCATTTGCTCCAGTCCCCAAAGGTCTCTACTGTCAACTGTTGGAAAATGCCCGCGAAGAGCCCATAAATGTTATCCCATTTCAATGACTGTCTGCTCAGCGATTTCTGCCGGAGTTTTTCTCCGTCTATGTGTTTGTGAACGACATCAACGACACTCCTGCGGTAGGCCTGTGCGCTGAAATCTTAGCAGGCAAAATAAATGTATTGAAGATCATGCCGACTGGTAGCATGCGGATCATCCAGAGAGAGTCCGAATCCATTTCTGTATTACACGTGATGCTGCGATGAAGGGAACTGATACCAATTTAGTTACACTTGAATCTACATGGCAGCGTCAAATTTTTTGTCTTTTCAGAATTGCGCCTATAAGCACATCCCGATGGAAGCAAGCTACGTGCTGCATGGAATGCATTACTTGCGTGACTTTGTGCTGGGATAAGATGCAGAATAAACCATGTCCGAAACATAACGACAACTTGTTATACTTCAGCTCTTCCCTTTGTTGTGGTAGTGCTTACAGCAATCTTCGGTCACAACTGTCAAACTGTAGCTACTTACTCCTTCAGGCAGTTGCCACATGCTAAAATGACACATTTCTGGAACAGTAACTTGCAATTGTGCTTATTGTTGCCACTCTCGGTGAATGCAGCTGGAAAATTTGAGGCAGTCAAAGCGTCACTAAAGCGCGAAAATCCCTCCTCGCGGAGTGAAATATGCCTCTACCTTGACTCCAACACAAAGCGGGATTCATCGGTGGCGTCGGACGTGATTTATGAGGAAAGAAACCGCAGTTTACCCTTTCCATCTCCCCTCCTTCTCATGGAAGCCGAGGATGCGCAGCGCTCTCATTGGTCGCCATATATGATTTGTCCCGTCAGAGCGGGAGATCGAGCATCTCGATGCTTTTGTGTTGGTGTCAAACTAATGGCATCTTTCATTCCAGAGGATATTCTTATACTTTAGCGCCCCTTTAAAATATCCAAGTTAGTGCGATGTCATGCCCGGGGTCACTTTCCAAGCGTCGTCTTGTCATCTCTGAAAAGGTTATGGCGAGAAAGCTCCAGATCTGCTGGTGAACAACTTTTCAGCATGGAAAGAAATGTGTTGTGATCGAAATGGTGGGAGCTTATACGCAACACCTACTAAACAAAAGATCGAGTCTTATCTCGTATACAAGTTCAACTCCCTTCACCCGTTCAGTATTAACAAATCACAAGCCACCCTGAAAAAAAATAAGAATACGTGCAGACCTTTTTACTCCTGCTATTCTATTCCCTTCATCGTTTATCTACACTGTTATGTTTTGCATGACCACTACTTTCTTTATTGAATGCCACAACTGCATGTTACAGGTATATAGGAAAAAAGTATAAAGAAAGGATATACAAAAAAGGATAAAGAAAGAAAGAACAGGAAAGGAAAAAGTGTGCCTTCAAAATTTTGCCACGTACCCAAGCAGCACAATGTACTGAAAATCGAGTGCAATAGGGGTGGACGGTATGTGTCTTATCAATGTTCTTTAGTCTCACGGGTCTGTTCAAGGCGTTCCACCTACCCGTCCACCCCTATTGCACTCGACTTTCAGTACATTGTTCTACTTGGGTACCCACTAACCCCGTTATCTCTCGGAATGTTCGCCCATGCCTGCCTGTCGTCCCGTCTCGTCCCGTTGTTTGTGCACTTCATTGCGAACTTCGCAATTTTGTGATAGGTCTGGTGCAAAGATACCTGGGCCATTCCACGCCAAGTGGTCCAGAGGTGCTGCTGGACCCCCCCCCCCCCGGGATTTGGATGAGGATTTTTTCGGTGATTGCTTATGGGTCACAAAGAGACGAAACGAATGTCCCCAAATGAAAAAGTGCACAGTGTTGACGGGACGGGCGCTCGAAATTTGGCTATCTGTCGGAAACCACCAATGCTTTAATGACGTGCTGCGAACCAACCAAAGCGCGGATCGTGTCGGGAATGGTCTCATTGAGAACTAAGAGTCCGTTTTGTCATATATTACACATTTTGGTCGCCAAACCCGAAGCGATCGATCCGCGACTTACGACTGAAATTTGCGAATTTTTTCAAACTTCACGAATTTTTTTAGAAGGGTAAATAAACGAATACCTCATTCGAAATTTTTTTGGGAATAGTATATGTGCCCATAAACAAACGCTGAAAAAATCAGCTCGAAATATTGAGCACCGCTTGCAGCAAAAAATCGCAAAGTTGGGAATTTTTACAAAAACTGCTGTTTTCAACGCGAAATTTCGTCAGGAGGAGTAGAAACGTGGCGATGGTGCCATTCGATACGTCGTCTTGCCTGGTACAAATTAAAAAAAAATATCCAGGGTACTTTTCCGTAAAATCAAGTAATAATGTTTTTCCCGCAAGTTGTATTAGGAGTCGTGAACGCGTACGGCGGTGCGTGACCGCTCGCGGACGCGCGAAGATAAGCATCACGTGTTGCAATTTTGCTGGCTCCACTGCAGATGTAGTGCCCACCCAACATCTGAGGACAACAGGACTCCGCTTGCCACGAGAAATATGCAACTTGCATAACACATAAGGGTGATAAGGAGGATAACACACAATCCCTTAAGAGTATCTTGAGATGACTGGGCGTCGTTTATAGCGGTGAAATTACCAAAAGTTTTGCCAGTCTAGCTGTCATGAATCTAGACGACAGACACCAGAAGACCTGGAGACAAAAAAGAAACAGCGGAGCACAGAAATTACTGAGTATAAAGCTGTAAACTCAAGTTGCGGCATTTGCTTACAATACAGGTTGCCAAGCGTTTTTGCTGTTGAACGGCTTACAACATTCCAATCTCACAGGATTACGTAATCTACGTTGAATTCCTGGCTTATTATGGCTTCATGCACCCCGCGTGTTGTTGCCACCCATACATTCCCCAACCCTTTGTTTCAAAGTCGCTTGTACGTGAGTGACTGTTTACAGCGCTTTATTTCGGGTGATTACACGGGACCAAGGACATGCCACCACAAGCTTTAAAGTTAAGATATGACGATATGATGTTCTTTCCGGCCATCGGTAAGTTTGGTGACGATGGTTGTTGTACCTGTCTGTCACTCGAACCGATATAGCGTTCCCCGTAGCATGGATGACGACAAGGCACAACCTGGACCGAGCAGAGGTCTATGCTCAGATAGGTGAGTTACTGCGGAATGCTTTTCGTATTTGTTGTATGATTTGTGTTGCCTGGAGGAATGTGAGGAAATTGTCGAAAAATTTTACTGTATATCACGGTATGTACGTCGCCGCTGTCAGGGTGCTGCTACCTTGAGCGAATAATCAACGTTGCTTATCTATAGTCCTTTAGAGTACTTAAAGCTGCTTTAAAATAGTCCTCGACCTCACAATGCATTCATGTACCAATAGTCATCATGATTATAAACGTTTTTCGCAAAATTGGTCTATTACGCCACTGCTTCCGTTACGCTAGGAATCACGTAATCACCCTGCAAAGTTCGAAGTCAAAAGTATTTCCTTAACTGGTCTGATTCCTAAAATAATAATAGTAATAATAATAATCGTGCTGCGTAGTTCTTTGTGCCACTTCCTGACCGACCGGCCCGGGGTGGCTTGGTAGCGTACGCGCCTTACAATCCCAAGAACGCGGGTTCAATCCCGGCCGAGGACGCGAGCAATTCGGTGACGGGTACAAATTGCTTGCGTCAGTTCGTTTGTTTCAACATGCTACGGATTTCTTCACATTCAACACTGTGTACTTTGTGTACACACAATTGTGTACACAAATTGTACACATTGTGTACACACTTACTGTGTACTTTGATTAGGTTATCATTAGCGTAAAAGCGTTCGAAGCGTTCGCCATCTGCTGCAATGCACAGATGGGCTCTCCGAATTGTATCTTCCACGGTCCTTTTTATTTCAGATCTGGAAAGCGACGAGCAGAAAGCAGTGATTTTCCCCTGCTGGTCAGCCGGCGATCGTGGTTCGCTTTTGTATACTTCGTCTTTGATGCGACCCCAGAGGTAAAAGTCCATCGGCGTTAAGTCAGGAGACCTGGCGGGCCATGACACTGGACAAAATCGGTCAGCCCACGGTCAGCCCCAGCCCCGGAACATGTGACGGAGCAGCTGTACTGCACGCCGCGCGCTGTGAGGTGGAGCCCCATCGTGCTGAAATCACACGCGGGTCTGTTCAGCAAGAGGCAGTTCATCAATAAAGCTGAACACGGCATCTAAAATTTCGCTACAGTAGCGGTTGGCATTTAGGGGTCCCGTGAAAAAGATTGGCCCAATAATGGCTCCGTTATAAATCCCGGCCCATACATTCAATCCCCACTCGTACTGATGCTTGCAGTCCCGTAGCCAGTGTGGGTTTGTTTGGCTCCAATAATGCGCGTTGTGTCGATTCACTTGAGCGCTATGGCAGAAGTGGGCCTCATCAGCCCAAATGACCCTGTTCACAAAGTTTCTGCTTTCCTGGGTCCGTCATCGGATCCAGTTACAGAAATCCATCCGTTTCTGGTTGTCGCCCGGCTGGAAATGTTGATGAAGGCTCACGTGGTATGGGTGGAGTTTGTGCTTGTGTAGTATCCTCAGCACACTTGACTTTGATGTATGTACTCACTTTGCCAGGGTGCGCAGACTTTACGTGGAGATCATCTCCTACTTCTTTCAGGGCTTGGTCTGTTTGTGTCGACTCGCTGGCAGAGATTGGGTGTGACCGGCTCTGGGTACCGGAATGGAAACTTCCTGTTGTGGACAGTCTCACAAATGCACGCCTTGTGGTACAAGAGCTCACCACCCTAGTTCCTGGAAGCATTTCACTGTATTTGAGGACTGCTCTGTCATAGTCCAGACCTGCAGCCCCCAGAGCAATGATCATCCTTGTTTTTTCTTGGTTGGAATACACGGTGCTTGCCATCGCTGCCGTTTACTTGTTCACTGCATTCACTGAGACCGGAGTGCAAAACGGTCCAAAAATGTATTTCCTTCCCTACCTGTCAACACGTCGGATGACCTCATTTTTGATCAGATAGCTCTGATTCCCGCACTCACCGCGGGTGTTTGTTCTGTGGGTAAGGCTTGTAACCCTTTCCCCCCTCGTGTGGCGTGTCAATGTAACCTCCTTTCTTCGCAGCTTTGGGCTCAAACCTAGAGCCGTCAAAAAAGAGGCGGAGCCAAGGGCTCATCTCCACGAATTTTCGACGAATTTATTTCGGCACTTGCCATTGCATTACGAGTGGGATTATGTGCTATACTGAGAAAAATGACCACGGGGAACCCATTTCCGCAAAGAAAACGGCAGGTGGCCTTGAAAAATTTCGGAGTTCAATTCAAGAAATTAACTTTCTGTCAATTAAAATGAAATAAAAATGTTACCAATATGTGGCAAAAGTTATTGGCAGAAAAAAAATCCCTTGACCGCATGTCCCTCCGAGGAATGAAACCTAAGAACGGAACATGGCGACCCTCGAAGATCTTCGAATTTCCATTGGCCCTTCGCGCAGAGTGATGTCATCTGACGCACACCTTCTCCAAGCGAGGGGATACAGTGGCTTCCCCTTCATCCGTGAGGCTCTTCACGAATGGACCCATGACCTCATCCGTGCGGTACCTCACGAAAGGCCTCATGGCCACATCCGTGAGGTTCCTCAGAAAGGTCCTCACGGCCTCAACCGTGAGGTGCCTCACAAAGGGCCTCATTGCCTCATTGGTGAGGTTCCTCACAAAAGGCCTCACGGCCTCATCGGTGAGGCTCCTCACGGAATACGTTGTACCCTCACGTATTGATGGCCTCACGACGACTGGCCTCATGAGGGCCCTCACGGTGGGCCTCATGAGGGACAATGCCTCACGACTGTCCTCATGAGGAACTTTCAGCGTGGTCTGGCCTCACTTACCCTCACCTCATCGTCGTGACGTGAGAGTGAGGCCGCCCAGCTATGGTGATGCACAAATATCCAAGCAGCACGTCAAGATTGGACGTTGAGGCATGTGAAATGCCCAGTTCAATATGTCGTTACATCCAACAACTTCCCGAAGATGATGCACATTGTTCGAAACAGTCAACATACGTGGCAATCCCACTATAAGATGACTAGAACTCAATAACACAACTTTCGACATGTTAGAAGCAGCCGCCATGTTGCTTCGCTATGCCAATGCCAATCGGTCGAACCGACTGAGAGTATGTTCGTTTGAGCGAAATCACGCGTCCTACAACTAACGCGCATTCGCGACAGTCGGATCGGACGTTTCATGTGGGCTCAAGTGTCTAATCAAGTTCTCTAATAATAACGGAATTGCGGCAGGTCAAGTAAAAACACAATGATGGGAAGGGATGTCTCCTCCATAAAGTCACCCAAGCAGCACGCCAATATGGGTCCAATATTGGACCAAGGTGGGGAGTGCAAACATGCTCCATATTGGACCAATATGGGCTGCCCATATTGGCAAGCCGATTTTGCGCCAATATTGCTAAAATTTATGTGATAACGCCAACGGGCAGGCCGTGTAATAATAAAACATTATCCGGTTTAATATCCACCACTGATATTACTTCTGTCTTCTTTTGAGGATCTTTGAGGATCTGGAGCATATTCTTCATTGCCCTCACTACGAACCTTCCCGAACCACACTCTCCGAGTCTCTTCGTCAGCTGGACTCTCGCCCTTTCTCCCTATCGAAATTGCTTGGTCCCTGGCCCAATCCAACCCAGCAACGCTCTGCGGTCAAAGCTCTTCTGACATTTCTGGACACCATCGGACTTCGATCGTTATTGTGAAGGGGCTCGTTATTTTATTCCCCCATTCCATCTAGCAATGGGGTAGAGTATCGCCTGTAGCGATGAAACTCCCCATTCTCCAAGGTCGAAAAAAATAAAGTTGTTGTTGTTTTTCGATTTTGATACATTCTTTGTTGGCGGCATTCTGTCTGTGGCGGCCCGTGGAAGACGACGACGACGCGCCTCTGCTGCCACGTGCTACGGCGCTGGCACGGCAGTTCTACCGGCACCGTCCTAGCGTGAGGCCACGCACATCTGCCCGCTGGGACATCGCGACATGTCCATAAGCGTGAGAAACGTGTACCGCTGTACCAATGAAAGATGTGATGATGAAAGAAGGAAGTCACAGAAAAGGCTAGCCAGCTGTAGGACTCGAACCCACCTCTTCTGGGTTAAAGGAGGCGTGTTAGCTTAGCTCTATTGCTAAGAGCCCTGGTCGGAAATCTAGAAGATGTGGGTTCGAGTCCTACAGCTGGCTAACCTTTTCCCCCCAGTGACTTCCTTCTTCCATCATTAATTTCTTAGGCACTTGAGGCTTTGTATGCATTTGTCCTTTCTATGTATTCCAGCCTCAGAACATCAATTCCCACTGTGTTCAACAGATGCCGCTTGCGTCGCCCGTCGTAATAATGTGTATGCGAGTGAGAAAACATGTTAGAGTGAACAACGAGGAGAGCTGGGCCTGTTGGTACGAGATCATAACTTTAAAGCGCTACAGAGACAAGGATGGAGAGAAATACACAATACATATAGGCGCATTTCCAACAAAGGTTTATTGAAAAATACACAAACTGTTTAAATGCTAACTGGAGCCACCCCACCATGGCCCTGCCATCTGTCGGCACTCTTGCATACATGTGTTTAGAATCGCTAGTTGTTTATCAGACAGCAGGGTGGAGCGGTTACTGATGCACGCGTGCCCCATTCGTGAGATCTTAGCTGCTTCGATTATCTCACGCGTGGTCCCATCGGTACTGCCTGTGAAGCAGACGCATTGTTTCAATAGCGGTTCGCAGCCACACTGATTACAATGTAGAGCCATCCATCCATCCATCCCGTTTGCTGTCGACATTAAGCCTGTGTCCCCGCAACCAACCGATCATTTATGCAGCGTCCAGTCTGTCCCACATAGAGTTTACCGCACGACAAGGGTACTTGATACACAACCTGTTCCTTGCATTCCATATCTGGTGTTCTGTGTTGTTTTTTGCATCCGCGTTCTTCCCGCTCAGTGCAGTTGACAACACGACAAACCTTCCAGATTTTATTTGGAGCAGAGAAGGCCATTTGAACAGCAGCGCGCCCAGAGATCATTTTTAATTGGTCTGAGACTTTGTGAATATAGGGAATGACTACAGTGCTCTTTCGTTCTACTGGCGACCTTGATTCAGAAACATTACGGGGGGACAACCCCTTGAGCAACGACTCAGCGACCGCGGAGAGCAAGGCTAACGGATAGTCTGGTTCACGCAGCCTGAGAGCCTGTTGCTGAAGGCTGGCATTCATTAAGTGCGGACACGATTTACACACCGCGTTACGGAAACACATTGTAGCGATGCCTCCCTTTACTAACTTTGAATGAGCCGACGCCAACGGGAGGAGCGGCTTCTTAGCCCTAGGCTGGTGCATCCAACACGTGTGGCTATCACTGAACATCACATGCATATCTAAATACTGAATGCCATTGTCGACAGGCAGCTCGTGAGTAATCTCAAGCGGTCTGACCATATCCCGTACCTTGAGAAAAACCAGAAAATCGTCCACGTACCGAAATATGCGTGCTATGTCCCTCTGCTGCAGGCGTGATGAAACATCACTGTCGAGCTTGGCCAACACAAGGTCACTAAGCATGCCCCGTCGCCCCGTCGTGTGAATATGTATGCGAGTGAGAAAACATGTAGGCGTGAAAGTGGAGAGAGTGAGTGTATGTGTTTATCCATTCAAATGATACAACCTTGGAAGGCACGGGAGATGCGTGTTAGCTTAGGCCATTTGGTAGGACCCCTGGACCGGTATCCAGAAGATCTGGGTTCGAGTCCTACAGCTGGCTAACGTTTTCCCCAGTGACTTCCTTCTTTCATCATTAATTTCTTGGGCACTTGAGGCTTTGCATATATTTGTCTTTTCTATGTGTTCCAGCCTCAGAACATCAATTCCCATCATGTTCAACAGATGCCGCTCGCGTCGCCCCGTCGTGTGAATGTGTATGCGAGTGAGAAAACATGTAGGCGTGAAAGTGGAGAGAGTGAGTGTATGTGTTTATCCATTCAAATGATGCAACCTTGGAAGGCACTGGAGAGGCGTGTTAGCTTAGGCCATTTGGTAGGACCCCTGGACCGGTAATCCAGAAGATCTGGGTTCGAGTCCTACAGCTGGCTAACGTTTTCCCCAGTGACTTCCTTCTTTCATCATTAATTTCTTAGGCACTTGAGGCTTTGCATATATTTGTCTTTTCTATGTGTTCCAGCCTCAGAACATCAATTCCCATCATGTTCAACAGATGCCGCTCGCGTCGCCCCGTCGTGTGAATGTGTATGCGAGTGAGAAAACATGTAGGCGTGAAAGTGGAGAGAGTGAGTGTATGTGTTTATCCATTCAAATGATGCAACCTTGGAAGGCACTGGAGAGGCGTGTTAGCTTAGGCCATTTGGTAGGACCCCTGGACCGGTAATCCAGAAGATCTGGGTTCGAGTCCTACAGCTGGCTAACGTTTTCCCCAGTGACTTCCTTCTTTCATCATTAATTTCTTAGGCACTTGAGGCTTTGCATATATTTGTCTTTTCTATGTCTTCCAGCCTCAGAACATCAATTCCCATCATGTTCAACAGATGCCGCTCGCGTCGCCCCGTCGTGTGAATGCGTATGCGAGTGAGAAAACATGTAGGCGTGAAAGTGGAGAGAGTGAGTGTATGTGTTTGTCCATTCAAATGATGCAACCTTGGAAGGCACTGGAGAGGCGTGTTAGCTTAGGCCATTTGGTAGGACCCCTGGACCGGTAATCGAGAAGATCTGGGTTCGAGTCCTACAGCTGGCTAACGTTTTCCCCAGTGACTTCCTTCTTTCATCATTAATTTCTTAGGCACTTGAGGCTTTGCATATATTTGTCTTTTCTATGTCTTCCAGCCTCAGAACATCAATTCCCATCATGTTCAACAGATGCCGCTCGCGTCGCCCCGTCGTGTGAATGTGTATGCGAGTGAGAAAACGTGTAAGAGTAAAAATGGAGTGAGTGAGTGTATGTGTTCGTCGCTTGAAATGACGCACTCTTGGAAGTCAGTGGATAGGTGTTAATGTGTGTGCGTGTTAATGTGTATGCGAGTGAGAAAACATGTAAAACTGAAAATGGAGTGAGTGAGTGTATGTGTTTGTCCGTTCAAATGGCGCACCCTTGGAAGTCACTGGAGCGGTGTGTTAGCTTAGCTCTCTTGGTAAGAGCCCTGGTCCGGTAATCCAGAAGATGTGGGTTCGAGTCCTACAGCTGGCTAACCTTTTCAGTGACTTTCTTCTTTCATCATGAATTTCCTAGGCACTTCAGGCTTTGTATGTATTTTGTCCTTTACTAATGTTCCAGCCTCAGAATATCAATTCCTATCATGTTCGACCCCCGTACCGCCTCCCTGCCCAGCCCTGCTCCGACGCGCTCTCGTACCTGCACTAGCAGCTTTTCTAAATCGCCGCCACCCTGCTGTAAAAGGCAGGCTCGAGCATATTCAGCGCCCCCATCAATTTTAATGAGTTGTTTAAATAAGAACTGATGCACCAAGTTCGTGTAATATGAATCAAGCAGGTATTTCTCATTGATGTAATGGG
Organism: Ornithodoros turicata; assembly: GCF_037126465.1. Lineage (NCBI taxonomy): Eukaryota > Metazoa > Arthropoda > Arachnida > Ixodida > Argasidae > Ornithodoros > Ornithodoros turicata. Next base: position 43,001,312 of record NC_088206.1, on the reverse strand, counting down.
AAGTGTTGTAGGAAAGCTGACTTCATGTTTGAGCGCTCTAACATGTGTTGTGGTGAAGGAGCTCCCTGGAAATCAGGAGCTAATTGGTCCGATGAGAAACAATGACTTTCAATGAGAACTGAGGCACCGAATTCGTTTAATGTGAATAACGCAGGTATTTCTCATTGAAGTAATAGGAGGTGTTGATGGAAAGATGGCTTTATGTCTCAGCGCTCTAACAGGTGTTGTGGTGAAAGATATCTCCAGGAAATCTGGGACTAATTCAAGTAATTGGTCCATTGGATACCAATGAAAAACAATGATTTCCAACTGAACTAATGTGAACCTACCTGTCCTGCATTGAAGATCGCCTTCACAGAAGAGGAACGAATTGGAGCAATTGGTTTAGTATCGAATCATCATCATGCTTTTCTGAATTTTGTGTTAGCGCCGCGAGCCAACTGTGGCAATGAGCGGCGTATACAGACGTGGACAGATCGAGAAAGGATAGCAAGAAGATTGGGGGACAGGGAGGTTAGTATGCGTCCTGGCTCATTTCAGGGGGAACTGTGTCCACATTCGTCTGGAAAGTCTTCGGAAAACCCAGCGAAAACCTCAGACAGCACAGCCGTTGACAAGATTCGAACCCGTGTCACCTCCCAGTCTCGGCGTGGAGAGCGGTCACAAATTCCACCAAAAGAGCAGTGACACAGGGATGAGCATTTTGCATAGCTTTAACCGCACTGCATACGACAAACTTTCTCACACGGAGCAAACGTTCCGGCGCCACAACTGAAAGCTGATGCGTGTGAAATGCTGCACTGAATACGCTGCTGAATTGTTGGTTTCAGAGCTCACACTACGAATAAAAGATCGATAGCAAAAAAAAAAAAAGAAGCGGTTGTACCCGAAAGTCGCAAGGGTATCAACAAGCAATAGGGACCAAAATAGAAATTTCCCACTGAGAGTCCAACTCGGTCTGTTAGATTCAGAGTCCACATTTCGAATAAAAGATCGATAAAAAAAAGCGGTTGTACCCACCCTACCGCACAGGATAGACGCCGTCGGCAACAGTAAACATCTGGCCTTCTCACTGCAACTCCGGTACTGCACACAGCTGGGTCATTCCAGGCCAAATCACCCAAAGGTCGTGCTCGAGTCCCCCCCTATTTGGGTTCCAAAAATTATCATGGACTCCTTATTGCAAATAAAGATATTTTCCTGAGTTTTACTGGACGTTGTTGATCCGCTGTCGATGCTGGGTCAAAGTTCGTCAGAATCGCGAAAACCATGCTGCGAAAAAAAGTGACCTAGTAAGCAGCGTTTTAGGTTTAGGTGGATATTAGTGGCATAGAATGAAAGAGCGTGGCCCTAACATTCGGCCTATATCAAGTTCTTCTCTCGTGCTCCATTTTCTGTCAGCGAAACAGAGCTGCTTTTTGGCGCTATTTCTTACAAGTTTGCACCTTGACAAGGGCACTTTTCGCGCAAGCTGGAAGGGCAAGACAAATTCAGGGCATTCGGGACCTTCCATACTTCAAAATCACATTTTTTAAAGAACGAGGACATAATACTTTTTGTCACATTTAATCCCAAATGTCGTACTTTTGGCAAAGTTGGCCGTTTTCAACGCCATTTTTGAAAATGGCCGAGTGATCGACCGAGAACAGTCAAAATGGGTGGAGATGACAGTTCCAAATCAATACTAAGGTAGGTATATAAAAAAATTAAGAAGGCACTTTTTGATAAGCGCGAGGATATATTTTTATGCCCCACGTGGTTGCGCGAGGGCCGTACGAGACGACGCCCAGTGGGGTGCGCTAACAGGTCAATCAGTCAATCAAGCAAGCAATTTACTGTACTCCCAAAAGTCCCGTACGGGCGTTACATGGGAGGAGTGGGTTACAGGAAGTGAGGAAAAAATAATGCATAGAACAAAAAGGTAGTAAAACAGCAACAACAAATGGAAACAACAACAACAACACTATACAAGTAGGTTACACAAGGTACCGCAAATGACGCAAGATTTTGTTGGGTTTGGAGATAGTCACTTACCTCGCGGCCGGTGCAGCCGCTTATCGTCCGTTGATATCGTACACGTGTAGTAGTAGGGGGCGCTGAAGACTGTCATCGATACCCTTAAAAAGGCGGGCGTGTTTGTATTTTGGCACTTCCCGGGGGATCCTCGAGCTTGTCACGGGTCGTTGGCATCGCAGGGTATGCAAGTATGGTAATAAATTGTTGTTTCTCTGCTATTTGAGTGGTTGTTTCGTACTACCTCCGGCGAGGCGAACGGATGCGGAAGGCCCCGGGAGTGGGAGCCCAGTGCCCAGTTGGGCAGATGCGGTAGTTTTCCCACAATTTATACACTGGAAATAGAATTACGAAGGTCAGTTATGGTAACGATGTGGGGCGGGAGGTTATTCCATTCAATGGCAGTCTTGGGGAAAAAGGAATTTGAAAATGATTGAGTGTTAAATTTTAAGCGGGCAACTTTGAGCTCGTGGTCGATGCGAGATGATATTCTGTGAGGAGCATTGATGTAGAATGACCTGATGGCAGGAGAAGTGATAAGCGTGCTGCCCTCCTACGGACGTGCAGTTCGGCCAGGTTGATGTGTTTTTTTTTTTTTTAATGAAGAGATACTTGCATATGGTGAGTAGTTACTAGTGATGAACCTGGTTGCGCGGTTTCGAACGGCTTCGAGGTCGCGCGCAAGGTAAGCAGTAGATGGATCCCATACGGCAGAGGCATGCTCCAACTGAGGCCGGACTAATGTGATGTAAGCCAGCTGTTTAATATTAGGGGGAGCAGACGAGAGATGCCGTTTCAAATATCCTAAGGTGCGGTTAGCTTTGTTAACGAAATGTTTTGTTAAACAGATCGCATGCCCAGCTTTCAGAAGCCGCGTCCTGTGGCCGGATATGAGCATGCCCCCTTTTTCCCAGCGCTCTTGTTAGAAAACTGTGTAGAGTTTGTTGTTATCAGTGCACTACAACAACAACAGCTTTATTGCGAGATGATGAAGGGAGAGTTTCATCGCCAGGGGCCATACTCTACACCATTGCTGGTGTTGACACGGGGAATGAAATAATGAGCCCCCTCACAATAAGGTTCGAAGTCCTATGGTATCCAGAAATGTGTAGAGAACTTTGAGGGCAGAGTGTTGGATGTCGCCAGGAACCAAGCAATGTTGTGAGAGAGAGGGGGCGAGAGTCCAGCTCGTTAAGGTATCCGGAGAGTACGGTTCAAAACGCACACAACGTGCCATTGAATAATATAACAAATGCTCTCGACCAATGGTCAGCAAATGCGCGCGCGCAAAATGAAAGACTGCGATATGCGAGTGCGTGAGACGGACGGAAACTTCATTCCGAGTAGCGTTCAGGACCAATCTTTTTTGCGGTACGGAGGAAGTTGTAGTGGTCTCTTTTAATGAGGTACCCTATACCAATTGTCGCCTTCGCTTTTTAACGTTTGAAAAGAAAATATGAAATAGTAATCAAAATTTGTGCATTCATTTATGTGGGTATCTTTTTGTTCTTACTTCAAACTGTTACAATCGCTATTGATCGCTACAATTGATATAAGTTGACTGTCTCCACTGCAAAATAAACTGTTTTAATAATTCCAGCCTGCTTGGGTGAGCATGAGCAGCCAGATGCTGTTCGGTGTGGCTAGATTAGCAAGTACCACATGAGCGTCTCGGGCTAGTACGCGGTAGTAGCATAGATGTGATTTAGCTGTAAATAATGTCTGTCCTGGTCCTCCATAACGGATAGGAAAACTTCACCACACGAAAAAACGTTATTCGCCAAACCAAGCCTCGCGACCCAGACGCGCTCACCCAGCGTAACTATGTGTGGAGTGGGTGGGGCATAAAAAAAATATTTTCTCGCGCTTATCAAAAAGTACCTTCTTAATTTTTTTATATACGTTAGTATATATATTGATCCGTGATCTGTACCCATTTCGATTGCTCTCGGCCGACCGCTTAATTCTGAAAAATGGCGTTGAAAACGGCCAACTTTGCCAAAAGTACGACATTTGGGATTAAATGCGGCAAAAAGTATTATGCGCTGGGCATTCAAATCATGCGATTTTTAAATATGGAAGGTCCAGAACGCGCCGATTTTTTTTTTTTTTTTTGCCCTTCCAGCTTGTGCGAAAAGTGCCCCTAGCAAGGCGCAAACTTGTAAGAAATAGCGCCAAAATGCAGCTCTGTTTTGCTGGCCGAAAATGGAACACGAGGGAAGAACTTGATATTGGCAGAACGTTAGAGCCACGCGCTTTCATTCTGTGTCACTAACGTCCACCTAGACGCAAGACCCTGCTCACTAGGTCACTTTTCTCGTAGCATGGTTTTCGCAATTCTGACGAACTTTGACCCCGCCTAAATCGACAGCGGTTCAACATAGTCCAGTAAAACTCGGCAAAATATCTTTATTTGCAGTAAGGAGTTCATGATAATTTTCGGGTCCAAAACTGGGAGGGGTCGAGCACGACCTTTGGGTGATTTGACCTGAAATGACCCAGCTGCCATCTTGCTTCACGATGTCAATCGGTTGTGCTCGCCGAATACAACGAAACGACTTAGCGCGAGTGGCTCGTTCGTACGGAACCGCGCTCCCAACGACTCGCTCACCCATTCGTAATGCGCATGCGCGACACCCGAATCGGTTGTTTCGTTCAAGCGAAAACGATTCCTCCGCGATATGGCGTTCCATAAAGAAGGGAACGGTAGCGGATCAGAAGCGGCATAGTATTTACGTTACTTTTTTGGTAGGCGCAGCCGTATGTCGTTACTTTTTCAAATTTGTAGGCACGCTAGCATTGCGTTAGTTTTCTGTAGACTAGCGTGAGCGGTCTTTCGTTACTTAGATTGGTAGCGGGTACAACAGTGTCTCCCTATAATGTCGCAAGATTAAAAGTGTCTAAATAAACATTTTATTAGAGCTAATGTCAAACTTGTATGTACCCAAGCAGTATGTATGTATCAACTTGTATGTACCAAGCCACATCTTGCTGCAATATAGGCTGGATATTAGCAGCACTGGTCTAATATTGGTCCGGTACTGGACCACTAGTGTCAATATGTCAAGCAACAGGGAGTGTTAGTGCCATGAAGTCATCGTACCTACCGGCCCCACTGGTTGCGTGCGCGACTCCCGGTCTTACTCGTTAATTGGGTACTGCATATACAGGGTGTCCACGCTAAGTGTGAACAGATTTTTTAAAAATATATATAACACTTTTTCCAAGATGAAATCAATTGCAATATAGCATATGCTGAAAGGCACTCCATAGCAGGGCATTAGCAAAGTCCAAAGGCAATGTCTTAATTAACTTTCATTAATTAACTTTTTAATTATAAAAGCTACAAAGTTGTCCCAATGAGAACATCTGTTCCTTTCGGTCACCTGATATCGTAGCCGTTTTCAGAACAAAAATCTGATCGATAGATCGCCCGCAAAAAATTTATGAAGGAACGCCATCTTTTTCTTTATTTTGTCCATTGCGCTTCTTAGAAGACGCGTATTTCCTTCATCCCCAACGGGAGAGGGGGAAGGAAACACAGTGCCGCCTCATGCGTCGAAGATGAGCTTTAACTTGCGGAAACAAAACAAAAACAAATGTATCGGGTGACTCTATCGGAACTGGCCTTATCTTGGGTTATCGTCATCTTTCATCGTTGGGTTGCATTTTCTGTTTCCCTTTAATCTTTTTCCAGGACGCGAGAGGCGATAGTGTGCTCTTTCTCCCTCTCACATTGGGGGTGAAAGAAAGACGCGTCTTCTAAGAAGCGCAATGAACAAAATAAAGGAAAAAATGGCGTTCCTTCACGAATTTTTTGCGGGCGATCTATCGAACGGATTTTTGTTCTGAAAACGGCTACGACATCAGGTGACCGAAAGGAACAGATGTTCTCATTGGGACATTTTTGTAGCTTTTATAATTAAAAAGTTAATTAATGAAAGTTAATTAAGACATTGCCTTTGGACTTTGCTAATGCCCTGCTAGGGAGTGCCCTTCAGCATATGCTATATTGCAATTGATTTCATCTTGGAAAATCTGTTCACACTTAGCGTGGACACCCTGTATAGTACCGGGAAGGTCACGTCGTCATCTGCTTACTCTGTCGACCGTTGGGCAATAGATTGTAACGTAAACTGCAGAGGCTGAACGAACAACAATTAGGACAACACAACATTTTAAGTAATTTCGCCACCTACATCGTACGCACATCGTGCTGCACTCTGGTATGTTGAGGGAGAATGAATGGTTTCGAGATATAAACCTTTGAACCAGCGGCGTAGCCAGAAAAATATTTTGGGAATGGGGGCACATGTGAGGGAGGAGGATTTCCCCTCGTTGCCCTCTCCCAAGTGCATTACCAAAGGTATGATTTCGGGGTTGATCGCCCTAACCCGCCTCCCTGGCTACGCGAGTGCCTACACCACAGGTAGTCTTCAAGCTCCGACATGAAAGCTTCAGCCATTCATTTACGTCAGTGGTCCTCAACTTGTGACACTCGAGGGAACCCCTGATCGTACCAGCAAGGAACCCGAAGTAATCTATACGACACTGTGTATGGAAGTCGAACCCAAAGAACTACAATGGCGAACTACACGCTGTACACGTAGCAAATTTTTATTCCGCCTAACCGGACAAAAAACGCGGTTGAACTTAAGGGGCGATCGGAATAGTGGGTGCAGATTGAAACAGTCGTAAACATTAGAAAACGAATTTAATCGAACGCTGCAGTCGGCTGAGCGCTCGCAGCTGAACTTAGGCAACAGTGTGCGGACCGACGTCACTGGAGTCTGTTATGAAGGTAGGCTGCTCGTCACAAAACGTGGTCTTCCAACTCGCAATCTCATGCCGAACAGTCGCTAGAAACACCTGCGTCCACGCTTTCGGTGGTATCGCAGTACAGCCAGCCGGGCGACGCCGTCAGCTGAGCCATTGTGAATCACGTCCAGTAATGCCAATTACGTAGCCGGAAGAGGCGAAGCAGGGAAGGGCCGTTTCAGCCGGTAACTGGCAGTTTGCTTAGAATTCAATGTTTTATGACAAAACACGAACGAATTTTGCGAAACGTGCGGGGGTTTCCTTCTTGGAAGGCATTTCCAAGTGGACCTCACATTCACTTTATCATTACGGATTCCTCGCAAGCACCACATTTAAATGTTGAATTATAAATTATTTAATTAGTTATTGCTTCCTCGCGAGATCTCGGGTAAGGTCTGCTGGATTCGTTCAACTGTTTCACGATACTTCCCCGCTGATATGTCAGTATGACATCTCGCAGGTATGATATTGTGGGCTGCCACTGATGCTTGTAAATCCCGAGTCCATGTGAGCAGGAGAGCAGCGCCGAAGGCTTCTCCGAAGTACGTAGCTATGGCGTTTCAGAGCTTGTAATGCTTTTGAAACACAAGAGAAATGCAAAAGTGTGTTGCGGAGAAACTGTCAGGTTGAGATGCGGGATGAGCCACCCCATGAAGGCCACATCTGCTGGATCTACTGTTTGCAATGACCGTCAGCCGCGGCAAGCTGGCCCTGCGATCTCGGCGTTAATTTCAATGCCAACGTCCACATGCTGAGCACTCCTCGATGTGAAGGAGCGTGCCTTGGTAGACGGTGAAGTTGCACTCGCGGGTGCTGAACAGAATCCTGTTCACGGAACCTCAGCACGAGGCTCGCGGAACCCCGGTTGAGAAACGCTGCATTAGGAAGTCGTAACCACGTGACCTCTCTCGCGATTCCTCACTGGCGGAGTCGCCTGCGCCGTGACGTGTGAGCTCCGTTTCGGTATGCGTGAAGTCGGTTTTCTATATCTCTATTAACGCCTTTGCTGTAAAACTTTGAATGCAGTTTCATATGGATGCAAATAGTTTCTTTCAGAGCAGGGCGATTTCATCTCAATTCGGGCAAGGTTGTCCATTTCGATTGACAGATGCTCATCATTATTTTTTTCATGTGAAAGCACATCGTGTGCGATGAACAAGTTGACCAGAGTTTGTGTTCTAGGTGCTGCGGTTGTGACAGAAAAAATGAAACGTCAACCCACGTGAACAACAGCACGTGCCGAAATTGCGCTCTCCCCGCGCTTTGAGAGCACCTTAGCCGCCCCGCATAGAAATCACACAGTCATTTTTCTTTTCCCATATTCTATATGCATAACAGACTGCTGCTCTATACAAAACATCATTAAAACTGGTGAGTACTTGGTTTTACAAATTATCGCGAAAATGTTACCTAGCGTGATTTCTCTCAATGTGCGCAGTCGGTTTACAAATAAAGTGTAGTGTGTCTCGAACAAACAAATTTAATATCAAAAGGAAGCTTACTTTTGGATCTGTTTAGCGATGCATTTTATTTCCTTATGAAAGCTACTGGAGAGGTGCAATGTGCGTTAGAATAGACCATGCTTCGGAGAAACGCACCGTACTGGTAAGCCTGTTCTTGAAAAACACAAACTCCGATCTTGACTAAAACAATCTCACTTGTGCAGTAGCATGTCACCTTTCCAATGGTAGCACTTATGAAAGAACCGCATGAAGAACCGAAGAAGAATGTAAACCGCAATTACGAAATTAAAAACAACTGCCAGAAGCGTGGGTACTCCCGCTCCCGCTGCTGCATCGCTGCCGCGCAAAAACACGTGTTGTCTGCCTCGCAACAGGGCATTCGCGTTGTGCTTGGCATGGCAAACAAGGCATTTTTAAATTATGTATTTCTCAACAGTTTTCCGGCCTGCTGTCATGTCGCAGAGTTCACACCAGTCGCACAAGACGCCGCAAGACGCCAACAAAAAAATGTGCGCCTTTGTTCGCTGAACGACATTTCCATGAAAGAAGCACAGGTGTATGCGTGCATTACACGCATGAAAATGTACACGAAACACGCACATAAAGAAAAAAGGAGACACACGCGGACAAGTGAGGTACATTCACGTAGAGTCCGAGTGCTAAGGGGCGGAAGTGGCTAACAAAGTTTTTTTGCATTCAGTGTGGTCCATGTAAGCGAAACAGGAACACACGTCAATGTGACGAAATAATATCCATGGCAGTTTTTGTCATTAGAACCTTGGGGTCGGATTCACGGGTGTACCTCGAAATAAACTGATCGAAATCCCTGATGCAAGATAAACTGCTGGAAATAAATGTTATCTGACTATAAGATGGGCTGCCGCACTCGGGAAAATGTCAACAGCGAACTTAGACTACCCTGGATATAGAAATCCAAAACCGATGTTGGACTAACCCAATAATAAACTAACCATGTTTTGACGTGGCCGCCTTGCTAAGCCCAAACGGCCGCTGAAATGTGGCTATCGTTCGCTAAAGCGACATCGACAGACATCGAAAACCCGGGGTGCTGACGGTTAAATAGTGACATCGGATTCTCAAACGCGGCATATAATCATCTTACGAAGCAATCGAGCATTCTCCTTGATTTTCCTTGTTTTGAAATCGGAAATTTTGAGATCGGGAATTTCGCAACCACGAATATCGATGTCCTCTCCTCTTGGGTGGTTTCTCGGAACTTCTTTACTTCATAGTCGGGAATGCAGCACAACAGTCGAATGGCTTTTGTTTTCTATTTATACACGGAGGATGTCTACAGCGGTTTGAAATGCACGAACAACTGCTTAAGCATTGTCTAGATCTGACGCACATGCAGGATGAGATTGCTCAGAAAGGTCACTCATAGCTAGTCGAAGTACCTTGCGCAGTTCTTGCACTATTCATGCTTGCTGTCCACAGCTTCACTTCGCTCCACACCCAGAACTGCTCTCAGTGCCTGATGTCCAGGCTTGAAACGGCCAAAAATCTGAGTGGCTTAGTATGTTTTTTGTTTTGTTTTTTCTTGCAGCGATGCGCATAATCCGTACAATACAAGCGTTCTGTGCTGTACCCGGTTCGTTCCATCACAGCTGAAGGGTGGTCAAAAGGGGAAAAGCCTTCAAAAACGTCCAACCCTTGCTTCGAGATTCGCTCGTGTACTATACCTTACTCAGAGCACAATAACTTATCGTAAGTTCGATGCAGTGAACGATTCCGGGGACCAGCAAGGTCATGGCTAATTCTAGCGAATTTCGACGAAGCCAGGAACCTGACCATCTCCATTTTTTTTTTAAATATATTCTTCAGGGGACGTGAAATGATGATAAATGCTCCTATATTTAAGCCCCAACCTTCAGCCATTTTCGAGGGAGAGGGGGAGAAAGAAACTGGTCGAAATGTGACCCAGTCGTTTCGGGCTATTTTGCGGGCTTCTCAATTGAGAACTAGGCGGTTCTAAGAGTCACAATTTTTTTCACCTGCTCACCACTACATGGACAACACACTTTCTTCTTCCTACGCATTTGTAACTGAAACTTTTTTCGTAAAAAAATGGCAAAGTCACAAGACAACGCGAAAAACGGCGTTTTTCGGAGCCTTCCTGTACTGACGCCGTTTATCGGAGAATAATGAAACCTACACCATTCGTTTGGTCATTGCATGCCTTATCTGTTGATATAATTTTCATTGCTCTACAGATCATCTGCTAGAAGCAGATTGTAATTATCCCACAGACGTAATCGCGATGTACCTGTATTTCGGCCGGCGCTAGCAAAAAATGGCCATCAAAAAGTTGCCGCGATTATTTTATATGTAGCGCAGAAAACCTTTCCTAACGCAGGCAAAAAAATTGAGATTCGTATTTGATTGTCGGTGACGCTACAATTTTTTAAAGTGACAGTGTGGATGCGCGCTGCACCTAGGCGGAACTCTCCCGCAGCTGGTCGGCGTTACGGTCGCCAAGGGCGGACGCCATTCAGTGAAATCAAGTTAAAAACGTGGTTATGGCTCATATCCGAGTCGCTGACACCATCGATACATATAATCAGAGTTCGTGTTTCCTCAAGACCGTGGGAAACCTTCTCACGGGCCAACCTTTTGGACCAACTGGTGATGATGCCTCATTGGCAGCTTCCAAGAGCCGCTGCTTTTGTGTTCAAAGGCACCAAGCTAAAGCTGACCTTGACGGAGGATATTGACAGATATCGCTCGTCGCCAAAATTGGTCAAGACTGGATCAAGCGGTTGACCCGTGTGAATGACGGCGCCTAAATTGTCACCACCCAAGTTTTTGCCGCGGCTGTTGGACCTCGGCTGTTTCAGACTCGCCTTGTAGTCCTGACGTTTCCGCATGAGACATGAGTTCTGCCTAGAGCAGGAAACGGGTCTACTGTGCAGGCTATTTGCCCAAGCACAAGAAGACAAAAAAAAGCCGTACTAAGGACTTCCAGTCCGCGACTCGGATTGGTGTTGACGCCCTGAAAGCTGTACTTGGTGCCGAAGGTGCAGGCGATATCCGGGAATCAGATATGCTGTGCCGATACTGCTTTGTGAACTTCCAGAGGTTATGTGAATCACAACAAACCTCAACGTCCACGTCATCCAACACCAGCACGAAATATGATCCGTTTTCAACGGAAGACGAAGCGATTGATGAAATCACTCGATTAATAACGTCGCAAGCCATCGGCGTGACACTAGTGAGAACGCGCAAGAAGATCTCCACATCGTACGTGAAAAGAAAGTACTCCGAAATTTCGGAAGCTCTAGGTGTCAAGGCACGTCGACAGATTGAAGCAGCGTTCGACGTTTCCCTTCCCGGTACACGGAATAGCAACTGCCAGCCGTGCCCAGCGTTGTTGGGAAATATTAGGATGGCCTACCGAGCAAGTAAGTCACTGCAACAGCGATGCCAAATGCTTACGCTTCTTCCTGCATCGATGTCAGAGCGCGACGTCCAAGCGACAGTTCCTGAGGCAACCCGGTACATGATTAAGAAGTCCCAGAAGTTGGTCGCGGTAAAAGATGTGTGGACATTGCCTGACAAGCACAAGCGCAGTGCTCTGAAGGAAGATGATTTGGCGAGAGCAACGAGCTTCTGTACGGTTGATGAGCTGGACTGCACAGTTCAGACGCTTTCAGACATATGTCGGCACAGTTCCCTTAGAAGTCGGCCCAGGACGCACATTCCCCCAGGGCGTCAGTCGTGACGTTGCCCACCTACGTGAGGCCGACAACGGCAAGCCCTTTCACCACCCACCACCCACCACCACCAGTTCAGAGCCCAAGATCAAGAGATGTCGTGCACGCTAAAAGAGGAGGCCAGAAACTCACAAAAACTAACAGGTACATGACTTGTTCAATCCGCGAAGCCTACAGAAAATTTAGGAACAAGTATCCAGACATAAGGCTTAGCTTGAACAAATTTTACTCCATTCGCCCCAAACGGGTTAGTATTAGCCCATGCAGAGAGTAATGCGTATGCACGTACTGTGAAACTTCAAGCTTACCACGACAGCTGCCATCAGGAATTCCGAAAAGGGTATATCAACGTAAAGTATCATCAGCATGTGCATCTGTGATGGAAACTCCGAAGAATGCCTTTCTGCGGATTGCGAATAGTGTCCAGGTCCAGAAGCACTTATTGAAGAAAGTCTGGGCATCCAAGATGACCAAGAAATTGATTTCGCAATATGGGAGGACAGAGGCCTGCTGAGGAGGACATTACCTGCGCGTGACTTCATTGAAGTAATTAGAAAGTGGGTTAGCTCCTATATCAGCCATGACCACATCAGGGAGGTCAAGAAAGAAGTGATCCGAAAGGACAATTGTTCTGTAAAGCCAGGACACGTTGTATTTCATTTCGACTTTTCAGAGAATTGGACAGTTATGCTGCCCAAGGAAGTCCATAACTACCGCTGGCACAAAACCCAAGTTTCGATATTCACATGTGTGGCTACTACGTCAACTTCAACTCACCGTTATGCTGTTGTGTCCGACGACACCCGGCACGACAGCGCAGTAGCATTGATTTCTCTTCTGAAGATCGAAGAACATATGGAGGACAACGGACCCCTGTATGGAAGCGCTGTATACATCTCTGATGGGGCCAGTGCGTTGTTTCAAAAGCGTGCGTTTCAAAAATAGATTTCAGCACTATGAGCTCGGACACAACTGTAAAGAGGTGGCTTTTCTCAGATCCAGGTCATGGAAAGAACGCCTGTGACGAAGTCGGAGGTGTTGTCAAACATGCTGCAACAATTTTCAACTTGCGCTCTCCAAGAACGGAAGCAATACGAAACGCGTGTGAGTTCACTACCGCCGTGTCAAGACATGTCAAAAACGTGACTTTATTGCACCTCCCCTCGGAAGATGTGAAAACATTCAGGCAGCAAAAAGATGATGAGTGCAAGAATGTACGTCCAGTGCTTGGCCTTCGTTCTCATTACGTGAGGAAAGTGAGAATCCCAAGAGTGTAAAGTTGAAGAAAACTCAAGCTGATATCCCACCTTTGTAAACTAGCGTTCTCATCCTGTGTTTTCCAGAGTTATACAAATTAAAAGTGCATTGCTCTGAGCCATAACCATGTTTTTAACTTGATTTCTCTGAATCGCGTCCGCCCTTGGCGACCGTAACGCCGACCAGCTGCGGGAGAGTTCCGCATAGGGGCTCACTGTCACTTCAAAAAATCGCAGCGTCACCAATAATCAAATACGAATCTCAATTTTTTTTCTGCGTGTTAGGAAAGGGTTTCTGCGCAACATATAAAAAAAAACGCGCCAACTTTTTGATGGCTATTTTGTGCTAGCGCCGGCCGAAATACAGCTAAATCGCGGTACCGCCTGTGGGATTATTAAAATCTGCTTGTAGCAGATTATCTCTAGAACAATGAAAATTGTATCAACAGACAGGGCATGCGATGACGAAACGAATGATGTAGGTTTCATTATTCTCCGATAAACAGCGTCAGTACAGGAAGGCTCCGAAAAACGGCGTTTTTCGCGTTCTCTTGCGACTGTGCCATTTTTTACGAAAAAAAGTTTCAGGTACAAATGCGTAGGAAGAAGAAAGTGTGTTGTCCGCGTAGTGAGCAGGTGAAAAAATTGTGGCTCTTAGAACCGCATATTTCTCAAAGTAGCCCGAAACGACTGGGTCAGATTTCGGCCAGTTTCTTTCTCCCCCTCTCCCTCGGAAATGGCCGAAGGTTGGGGCTTAAATATAGGCGCACTTTTCATAATTTCCCGTCCTCTGAGGGATATACTTTTTCAAAAAAAATTGGAGATGGTCAGGTTCCTTGCTTGGTCGAAATTCGGTGGAATGAGCCTCAATGTTAGTTAGGCTGCCTGTAGCACGCTAATGGATTTACCACATCATCAGGTACTACAAAATCAGGCGCCGTCGAGACCCCCCGTCCTACTGAAAATGACCTTTCTCACGGTGCTTCCCCAAATACGTAGTCGGTCCGCGTATTTCTGCAAAGGAACTATTCATTTTCTCCCAGCGAACCTCCAAACCATCGCAAATGCAAAGGTGCGTACAAAATACAAGTGTTATTTTTCTTGCAAACCACACACCACGTGGCAGGCGGAGTTACCCACGGTTCTGGCAGTCGTTTTTCATTTTTTAAGTGCGCTTCTGCATCCGTATCCTGCATAAAAGGGGTGCCAGTCGGCAATGGAAAGAAAACTTCATAATAAGAATACTCCATAAGTGAGATTTATTTAGTCACGATCGGAATGGGTGTCTTTGAAGAACAGGCTTACGAATGCAGTGCAGTTTTCCGAAGCATGGTCTATTTTAACGGATATTGCACCGCTCCAGTAGCTTTGATAACAAATACATCGTTACAAATAATCGTAGCTTTGACAAACAAAATACACCGTTAAAAAGAGCGAAAAATACGCTTCCTTTTGATATCAAACTTGCTTGTTTGGGATGTATACTTTATTTGTAAACCGACAGCAAACATTGAGAGAAATCACACTGTGTAGCATTTTTGCGATAATTTGTTTTAGCATTTTTTTGCATAGAGTAACAGTCTGTTCTGCATAGAATATGTGAAAAAACTTGACTGTGTGGCTGAGGTGCTCCCAAACTGCAGTTTGGGCACGCGCTGTTGTTCACGCGGGTTGACATTCCTTTCACGACTCACGTGTTTCGGACTAACGTATTTCACGGGCAGAAATAAATAAATTCCTACCTAAATACTGCCTACAACCGCTGCACCTAGGACTCGAAAACTGGCGAACTTGTTCATCCCACACGATGGGCTTTCACATAAGAAATAATGAGGAATGTCGGGGAACCCAAGTGTACACTTTGCCTTAATTCAGGGGAAATCGCCCAGCAAAAGATTGTGCTGCTTCGGTACGTACTCCTACAGTTGTATGACGGCTTTCTAAAGCATCGTGTATCGGCAACCGATAATTTCCTCTTATCGCCTGAACGGAGTCAGTGCAGTAAGACGGAAACGGGCCATTTTCCCCGTATTATATACATGACGTCGGACTCATATCCGAAAGCACCTTCTAAGTCACTAATGAGCCACCGCTTCCGTCGAGGGTCGTCAAGGGCAGGATACAATATACACTCCCACCTGCCCAACGTTTCAGCGTTGTATCAGCAGAACGTTTCCGGGCGCAGCTGTAACACATATTTTTAGTGCATTATTTTCGTAGTAACACAGCGGTGCCATAGTATATGCAGAAGTTTTCAAGTATTTCCCCCCCCTTTTTTTTACGTTAGGCATATAATTTATGTTCGTGTTTCCGATAGTTTACTGGTCTGCCGCACAGGTGAATCCATTCAACGTTTTGGCGTTAGGAGTTAGTTTAGGGTTCAGTTTATTTTCTTTATTTATGTGGCCCTACCTCAAGCATCTGTGAGGGTACATATTAGCGGGCGAAAAACAAGGGGACACAGGATACAACTCCAGGATACAGGATAAACGATACTGGATAAATTCAGTAAATTACTGTAGCTAATTTAGCTTATCAGTTAATTAGTAATGGACGATTAAATTAACAGTTCTGAGGGCGTGGTTGTGTACGTCGTGTTACTCACGTTTCCTTACTCTAGTACAATTGGGCATATGGTTAAATGCAATAAAATAATCTAATTATTAAAGCTAAACATTCATCGTTAAGACCGATAAACAAAATTTGGCTTACATTATTTTGGTTAAGTGAACCGTACTCCAAAGTGTAACGCCGGAAAGTTACACGGTATTTCTAAATCAATTAATTCAAATAATTTTGGATATATGATTGCCGTGGGATTGGTGCATACTTTAGTTTCATAAAACGTAAAGATGAAAAATTGCGCACGCTTATACGAATCTCATTTGGAATGTTTGTTACCAATAAAAGCGGAACGGGAAGCGTTTGCGACAATGTTTCAAAGCTTGATACGAGAATAACACACCCCGCAAGCTATGCCAAGACCACGCAGCTTGGTGTCGACACGACGACCACAATCCTGATATCAGGACAACTTATACCGGGAGAACTGACTCAAGGACAAGCCATACCAGAACAACGCATGCCACACTCAACTGATACCAGGTCGGCTTATACTAGGACAACTCATACCAGGATAACACATACCCCATGCAACTGTAATTCATTTCGGGAAGGCTCATATCAAACCAACTTTGCCATGGAAAGCTCATACGCGAAAAATCATTGGTGATCCAAGAAATGCTTAAAGGGTTTGGGGCAGTTTTATAGATGTGGTTATTACATCATGGACGCATTGTACTCCACGCCAGAATATCGATGAAAAAGAAGTGTTCTTGTACGTGTCGTACAATAAACGTAGAAAAATTTATATCAATACGGATTTAAATTTTCTTTCTCTCCCCGAACAATTATAGAGTAGAATAGTCGTGGGCGATGAGGTGTCCGCAAGGTCTCTTGAGCAGTTCATGTCTTGATTAAAAAAAAAGCAGGCGATGTTTTGTGCATTTTATGTGCTACTTTGAGTTTGTGCAAGTGCTTCTTGGGACTCTGTGAGGAGGCCATTAATATTTCGCGCAATAACAACAACAAAAAGTCGCAAGACGGTTGGATCGATTAGGGATTATTGTATGCGCGAGACAGGAAGAACACTAATGAAAAGTACGCAGAAAAACGGTGCCGCAGTTGTATCGTATGAAGCACGTTCAATTATACGAACTCCTTTTCTTGTAAGACATATAACAGCCCAAGCAAGCAATGGCCTCTGGTAGACGGTATGGTCATGAAGTTTCTCGTGAATGAAGGCGTAAAGTCATCTGAAATTCACAGAAGACTTCAGGCTCAGTATGGCCACGATACACTTAGCCGCAACAAAACGTTTGAGTGGTGCAAACGGTTCCGAGACGGCCGTACATCAGCGCAGGACGACCCCGGCCGGGGCGGCTCAGAGCCCAGTGTCAGAGCTCCTGAGAACATCCAACTTGTGGAGCGCCTGATCCTCAAGAACCGACGGATAACATGTATCGATATCAATACTGCATATAGTGCGATCAATAGTGCATATTACTGCCACATTCTCAGGGGTGTGCATAAGGCTCTGAAGCAAAATCGGCCGGGCCTCATCACCAAAGGAGTCCTCCTCCTACAGGACAATGCACGCCCGCATACCGCACATCTCACGACACGCACCTTACAGGAACTTGGCTGGGAGTTGCTGCCACATCCCCCTTACAGTCCAGACCTCGCCCCCAGCGATTTCCATCTCTTCGGGCCACTGAAGGCGTTCCTTGGGGGCCCACCTGCGACGACGAGGTCAAGAATGCGGTCCGACCATGGCTGCTACACGCCGGTAAGGATTTCTACGCTGCTGGCATCCAAGCCCTCGTGAAGCGCTGGGACAAGTGCATTAGTGCAGCTGGAGATTATGTGGAAAAATAAAACTAATTTCTCGCCTGTCAGTTCATTTTACTTTTGCGAAAAATGAAAAGTCCCCGTTTGACTTGAATGCCCCTCGTATATTAATAACTTTGACCAGACATGGAGAACCGACTTGTGTTTCTGGAGCACCCGAAGAGTTGATTGCTTTGTTTAGCTACAGAAGAATTGTGCTCATGCCATAGCAGCTTACTATCAAAGAGCACTCCCAGGATCTTAATGTAATGTACTGCGCAAACTGTCTTACTGGGCCAAAATGTCATTTTGGCATTACATGGCTCATACATTTTCCACAAAATGTAATGCCCCATTTATAAAATCCCCTTTATCGAACACAGTATGTGCAGAACGTGGTACACATCCACATAATGAAGAACTACTGTACGAGCAAGCTCATCGCATATATTCCGTATCTAGGTCTATGACTACTATGACAGAAGAGAGCTCTTCAAATCATTCATGGTTTCTTTCAACGGCACATCATGGTGCTTAAGTTGCATGATTAAAATGATTTGATCTCAAGTTGACCTTTACTGAATTGAATTGAGGTGACCTTTACCTGGCTGAATGATTCAGGCAAAGTGAAAGAGAGTGCAGTGGTGGAAGTGAAATTATGTATTGGGGAACTGCATTTTTAGTATTCCAAATCACTTAAAACATTCCTCTTATCAGGAGACGCACCACACTCACCGCTACCGTTAGGCAGTATGTACATCAGTGAAGATGCACAATCTTCTGGACGTTGTAAGTCGCTTAAGCATGCTATTTTGACATTATAAGGTTGCTTCAATGCTATCAATCTTGTGTGTTTTGAACATACTGCTTTCAGTGTTTGAATTCTGGAATCAGACTTTTCACCTTGAGCAAGTGATGCTGCAAACCGCAAAAGCAGTCGGGTAGGAAGGGATGACCCTGACGGAAACCTGACTGCCATGTGATCCGTACCATAATTGAACTTGTGTATGCTATAAGGGGTTTCAACTGTTTCTGCTTGTAGCACATCCACTACAGCCTTGGCTTTGCACTCCACAGCCCAAATTGATCCGCAGATGGTGAAAATATCATAACTCTCTACCTATACAAGTCACTTCGTAAATCCTATTTTTTTTAATACATCATGGTTGTTGTTTGTGCATGTTAATATAGTACGTGAATATTTTGCCAGTTATTATCTAAGGTCCTTATACGTCAGTGAACCTGTGCTTTTTTTAGCATATCAGAAGAATCTACTAAAGCTGGTACTAGACATCAAAGCACCGCTTCGAGACCTGTCACAAAGGGTTGCAGCACTCGAAGGAACGACAGCAGCACCAATCTACTCTCGTGATGTCCTGGAGGAAATTTCACAGGAACCGTTTAAGGAAGTTTTAGAGGTGAAGCTGGAGGACAATGCCACAAGGCAGAACCTTGGCACACAAACGCATGGGCATTTTGAAGATGGCAGTCACTGAGAAAGGAATCAAGGGGAGGATCAGTCGGCACTTGGCTTCTGCGGGTGACAGGAAAGAACGTATAGCACAACGAAGACTGGTGAACTTGTGCCCAGGCTGTTTCGGATTGGGAAGCTTGACGTAACAACATTTTCAAATGTGCCAACAGCTACCAGCTGCCAACAGCTTTTCGAGCAATCAACTAGTTCAACAAACAGCGGGCCGCACTGTTTTGCTAGACATCATCTGATAGCTAGGAAGCTTATTTTTACAAGGCACATTAGCATGATTTGATGTTGCTATATCAAATTGCTATGTAACTCGTATATCGATCCATTTGCGTGATTAATGCTCCTGCTTAGTTTTATGAAAACTTAGTCGCGTCCATTTTTATTTCTGTATCGTGTATTGTGTATCGTGTATCGTGTATTGTGGATCGCCCAGCTGTCCTTGGGGGCAGTTCTCTGAACGATGTTGTGAGAATTATCATGGAGACCTGCACAAGAAAGTCTGTGCAAAATGCAACAACTCAGGGAAAAGAGGCGCTGACGCCAGGAATCGAACCTGGGTCTTCTGATTTCCGCTTCTGATGAGGCTTACATGTTTGTGTCGTCCCTAAGTGTGGTCTGCCTCGACCAAATCTCGTTGTCTACCGAAAGTCTGTGCAGCAACAACCGACCGTATAAGGCCGCAACGGCAAAAGAGCATTTAAGGGAACAAAGCTGTTTTCTTGCGTGTTGGGTAAGCAACATTTTGGCAGCTTCGAAGAAGAAGACGGAGTCTTCTTTCTATACATCACGAATAAGGGCATTTAGTCGATATGGCACTTTTTAGAATAGTTTAAAGCGTTACAACATTGTTATGTAATCCAGTATGTTCACTCAGGGCTCACTGTGTTTTCTTGGGTGTAGCTCTGAAGTTGCTAGTCAAATGAAATGTCATTTAAAAAAAATAAAGCATGTATACAGGGTGTTTATGTTTAGCCTTTACAGAGATTTTATAACACAGCTATGAGAGCAGTATAGACGTCGTTTTTGCAGTTGAGTTCCACGGCCAGGCGGACATACTCTGGAAGAGCGTATGTAACTACCAGATCACTGATTAGCTGAAGCTCATTAACATTTTAATTAGGGAATTTAGGGCAAAAGCAAGATGGCAGAATTAGAGACTATCCTCGTTGAACGCCATTTGACGTTTAAAAAGTCCTGAAACACGCTTGTGCGTTAAAATACTCATCCAGAATTTTGGTATGCAAATGAGCCGAAACCGAAAAAGCGCGCCTGAGGTGCGCATCACCCTCGCCGACGGAGGCTTATCTGGCCAGCTGAGCGGCACCTACTCCAATCACATCCACCGCTCCAAATCACGTGGCCGTCTGACGTGAAATGAGCACTGTACTCCCCGAGATCGCGGTCGCCTCGTTTGCATGTCAAAATTTGGATATATATATTTTAGCCCACGTCATTTCCCACGTGCATGTTTCAGGATCTGTTATACGTGAAACGGATAGGCTCTCAGTCTGACAACTCGGTTTACCCGAAATCACCTAATTAAAATGTTAATTTTAGGTGATTAGTCATCTTACAGTTGCACACTTTCTGGAAGAGGATGTCCGTCAGGCAGTGGAGCTCAACCCCAAACAACACCTATGCTGCTCTCATAGCTTTTTTTATAAAAATTCTGTAAAGGCTAAACATAAGCACCCTGTATGTGTCCTACATTTTTAATTCCTAATTAAGCTGTACACTTTACAACGCAAGACGTACTGCATGTTCTCTAGGAGCGCTGTGGGCACAGCCGCTGTACAGAGGATGTGCTTAAGAGAAGTAAAGGGCAAGACGATATGCTTTTAATCTCAAATTGTCTTGCTACCACTGTTGACATTCTTTTCGTGTAATGCCTCTCTCCATGATTACTTGTGTGTCCCTTTTGAGGTTCTTCAAAACCTGAATGAGTATGAAGAACATTTGTGTTGAGTTTGGCCTGGTAAGGTTCTGCAAAACGTCGAAGCTGCATAGTGTGCTTCATTGTGACTTGAGTCCGAGCGATTCTAAACATGCACCACATTTTACGGATGGTATGGCCTGCATAATAATTGCCTCTCATACCTTTTTTTTTCAGCTGCAGTTACAAACGCATGGGCATTTTGAAGGTGCATGGCAGTCACTGACACAGGAATACCGAGGATCAGTCGGTACTTCGCTTCTGCGGGTGACCGCGAGGGCGGCAGGAAAGAACGTAGCACAAAGAAGTAGAATAAATTATCTTCATTATCTTAATACATGTCTACCCTGTATTTTTTCCGACACGCACATGCAATACGCATACTAACCGAAAATAACGAAACGAAGCTGACCTTTTATCAGCCACCGTGTGCAACAAGTGATGTCCGCCATGAAACCGTGAGCCATATCGGCCACTAAGCGGCTAATGATATTGGCTACTGTGCGGCGAGCTATACCGGTCATACATTGGCAAGTGGTATGGGACACACATTGGAAAGTGACATCGGACACACATTGACAAGCAATATTGGACACACATTGGCATGCAATATCGACCTCGCATTGCGACCGATGTCGGACTGATATTGGCAAGCGACATAGGCCGAACTAACGGTGGCGTTGCAAAGCGTATATTGGGCCGATGCACGGGATATATACAGAGGCATGTTGGCCCGATGTTGGCCCGGATTGTCTGTGCTGCTTGGGGAGTTACCCACGGTTCTGGCTGTTTTTCATTTTTTTATGTGCGGTTCTACATTCTTCTCCTGCATAAAAGCGGTACCGTTGGGCAATGGAAAGGAAAAATGTTACTCCATTAGTGAGATTTATTTAGTCACAATCGGAATGGGTGTTTTTAAAGAACAGGCTTACGAATACGGTGCGTTTTTCCAAAGCATGGCCTATTTTAACGCATATTCCACCTCTCCAGTAGCCTTAATAAGTAAACAAAATACAACGTTAAAAGGGCAAGAAATAAACTTCCTTTTGATATAAAACTTGTTTGTTCGAGATATATCCGTTATTTGTGAAGCGACTGCAAACATTGAGAGAAGTCACACTAGGTAACATTTTTGCGATATTTTTCAAACGAAGTACGCTCAAGTTCTTGTAATGTTTTGCATGGTGTGCATAGAATATGTGGGAAAAAAATACTACGGGGCTTCGATGCGGGGTGTCTGAGGTGCTCTTAAAATGCAAGTAGGGCGGAGTTTGGGCACGCTGTTATTCACGCGGGTTGAGGTTTCTTTCACAACTCACGTGTTCCTGACTCACGCCGTTCATGGACACAAATAAATAAATGTCTACATAAATACCTACAACCGCTGCACTTACGACTCAAAGGCTGGTGAACTTGTTCATCGCACACGATGGTCGTTTACGTAAAAAATAATGACGAATATCGGAAAACCCAATTGGACAGCTTTGCCAGAATTCAGGTGAAATCGCCCAGCAAAATATTGTGCTGCTTCGGTACGTACGCCTACAGTTGTATGACGGCTTTCTAAAGCATCGTGGATCGGCAAACCATAATTTTCTCTTATCGCCTGAACGGAGTCAGTGCACTAAGACGGAAACGGAGGAAACGTGTCTTACCATACGGGCGAGATATCATATATACATGACCTCGGGCTCATTTCCGAAAGCAGCTTCTAATTCACTAATGAGCCACCGCTTCCGTCGAGGGCTTTCAAGGCCATGATACAAGATACATTCCCACCCACCAACGTTTCAACGTTGTATCAGCAGGCCGATTCCGAGTGCAGCCACAACAGACATTTTTAGTGCATTGTTTTCGAAATTAACACAACGATGCCATAGTTTATATCACATGCAGAAGATTTGAAGTAGTTTTTTTTTATGTTTGGCAGAGAATTTCTTTTTGTCTTTCCGATAGTTCATTTGTCTGCCGCTCACGTAATTTTATTTAACGTTTTGGCATTACGAGTTGGTGTTGGGTAGAATTTCTTTATTACTTTATGATTCGTGAGGTAAGCCCGTTTTTATTATGTATGGGGACATGTTGTTATGGTATATGTGAATGTATATATATTATGTGTAAGGTAATAAATGGTTTTCTAGGAGCTTTTGCGACAAGAAAAAACTCAAATCATCATCATCAATAAGGGTTTTACAAATATATACATACTGGTTGGCGAAAAACAAAAACATGATATACACAGGTAACTCTAGGATACAGGATAAACGATACTGGATAAATTCGGCAAATTAATGTATATAAATCAGCTTATCAGCTGAACAGTTTCAATTAGCAGTTCTGTCGGCGTGGTTACTTACGTAGGTTTACTCACGTTTCCTTAGTCTCATACAATTGGGTATATGGTTAAATGGTATATGGTAAGTACTGGTAAGTACTTACCAAATTGGTATATGGTAAGTACTGTAATTATTAAACCTAGACGTTCATAGTTTAGACTGATAATTAAAATTTGGCTTGTTTTTTGTTTTTTTTTTTGTTAAGCGAACCGTACTCCAAAGTGTAACGCCAGAACGTTCCACGGAATTTCTAAATCGTTTAGTTCAAATAACTTTGGATATGTGATAGCATGTGTGATTGGTGCATTTTTTAGATTAATAAAAAGTTGGAAAATGACGCGTATAGGAATCTCATTTGAAATATTTGTTGGGAATCAAGCAGAACGGGAAGCATTTGCGACAATGTTTCAAAGTTTAATACGAAAATAACACACCCCGCAAGCTATGCCAAGAAAACGGAATTTGGTGTCGGCACGGCGAACACAATCGTGGTATCAGGACAACTTATTCCGTTAACTGACTCAGGGACAAGTCATACCAGGACAACACATACCACATGCCACTGAAGCGGACGATTCATTTCGGGAAGACTCATATGAAACCAACTTTGCTATCGAAAGCTCATATCCGAAAAAGCATTGATGACCCAGGAAATGCTTAAAGGGGTTTGGGGCAGTTTCATAGATGTGGTTCATTACATCATGGACACATTGTACTCCACGGCGGAATACAGAGGAAAAAGAAGTATTCTTGTACGTATCGTACAAGAAACGTAGAAAAAAATAATATCAATACGGATTAAAATTTTCTTTCTTTCGCCACACAATTGGAACAGTGGAACAGTCGAAGACGATGAGGTGTCCGCAAGGACTGTTGAGCAGTTCATGTCTGGCCTTAAAAAAAAAAAAAAAGCGATGTTTTGTGCATTTTGTGTTTTACTTTGAGTTTGTGCCATCTTGGGCCTAGGTGAGAAAGCAATTAATATCTGTATAATAATGATAACAAAAAATCGTAAGACGGTTACAGTTGTCACGGTTACAGTTGTGTTTCTACCAGCTGCATGGCCTAGTGGGCCAAGGCGTCCGCTCATTGGTGGTAACCAAGGTGGTGGGTTCGAATCCTACCACCGGCTGTGCTGTCTCAGGTTTTCCCTGGGTTTTCCGAAAGCTTTCCAGGCAAATGTCGGCACAGTTCCCCCTGAAGTCGGCCCAGACGCATACTAATCCCCCGTCTCCCACTGCTCCCTGCTGTCCTGTCTCTGTCTATCCACATCTGTACGTCGCTCATAGCCACAGTTGCTTCGCGGCGCTAACACCAATAAAAAAAGTTGTGTTTCTACAGAAGCTAAGCAACAGCGATTGTGGGTGAATGTTGACACGTTTATTGCTCATGTATGCCCCACTATACATAAGCATTCAAAAATAACACTCTTTCTGTCCCCTAGAGTCTATTAGTCTAGAGTTTCTTAGTTCTTAGAGACCAGCTTCCTAGAGTTTAGTCTATTCGAGCTTTCATGTGGATGGCCACGCTTCGTACGCGAATATACGTGAAGAAGCGTGTCCCTTCACGAGAAAGACGCGAAAAACGCCGCTACGAAAGCTCATTGCAAAGCTTCCAGACCTTCCAAAAACCACGCAGACAATCACTGATTCCGTCGCTCGATAAGTGTGGTACGTTCTTACAGGCTGTAACAAAAAAAGAAAAAGAAAGGTAAAAAAGAATAGCGGTGTCGACTGCGTCACTAGGAGGTGGGGGTGCTTCATGCTTTGAGGAACAGCCTGATGTTAGTTGAGATAGGGTGATACTGAGAGGGCGATAGGAAAAATCTGCAGTCAATTTCGCGCAACGGTCGAAAGTTCTGTATTTTCGCATATTTTTTTTTACTAGAGTACAGAAAAGCTCTGCGGTCTCAATTCTAGCAGATGGAACCCCTGAGAGTTGAGGCCTATACAACGTTTCAATTCCGTATCCAACCCTTTTTTTATTAATTATAAAGATTAATTATGAAAGTTCATTAACGGCCGCACTAATTACTGATATACCACCACATCTGAGTATGCCCCATAGGAAATATATATATTGACCGTGTTTTCTTAAAGAAAAGCAAACCACGAATTTAAGAAAATTTGGGTCACTCTTACGTGATGCACCCTATACACTCTAATATACAGGGTGGTCCACCAACCATGATAGAAATTCATAGTAAAAAACGTAGGCCCCGGAGAGATCAGCTTTGCAGCTTTGCGCTCAAACTACGAGCCGTCAAAAAAGAGGCGGAGTCAAGGGCTCATTTTCTGCGCATTTATTTCGGCAATGGCCATTGCATTACGAATGGGAATATGTGCTATTCTGAGTAAAATGACCACGGGGAACCGATTTCCGCAAAGAAAAAGTGAGGTTGCCTTGGGAAATTTCGGAGTTCAATTCAAGAAATTAACTTTCCGTCAATTGAAATTATATAAAAATGTTACCAATATGTGGCAAAAGTTATTGGCAGAAAAAAATCCCTTGACCGCATGTCTCTCCGGTGCCTACGTGTTTTACGATGAATTTCTATAATGGTTAGTGGACCACCCTGTATATTGACCGACTTTTCCGAAAGAAAAGCAAATCACGAATTTAGGAAAATTCGGGTCACTGTTACGTGACGTACCCTGTACACACTCTAATATATAAACTGATATAAAAGAGAAGGAAAATGGCAGCAACTATGACAAGCTCAAAAAAGTAGAATCTCACGCGTATACTTTCTGGCACTACTATAGCGCCAAATAAAATACAAAAAAAACAATACGTCAAAGAAACCTAACAAACACCAACACAAGTATAGTTACTACATCATATTAACATTGCGAAACAGAAAGTGCTTAAGTTCTCCAAAGGAGACGTAATATTAATATATATTAATACATTAATATTAACATTATGCATATAAAGGTACAGGTTGGGACAAAAGTTTACGAACACGCGAACCACATACTTTTTCTTCGGTGTGACACCCTAGCGGCTCGTGGAAGCGGGTGAGTTCACTGTTTCGGAGGGGTGGAGGAGCGCGCTGTTAGAGACACCAGAGCCGTTTATAGGGAGAGATTGGCCATTAGGAGGAGCCTAACTTGAACGCGTCATGCGACGTCACGGCTAAGCCACCTCCCTCGGCTTGCTCCTTTGTTGTCCCGTTGTCAGCTGGGCGCCGACGCCATATTGATGATAATTGTTGTTTACAATACAAGGAGGGAAGACAAAGGCGTACATCGTCCTTCGAAAGCCCTTCGTCCTTGAACTCTTTCAGTTTGGCAACAAAGCACCCCTTATCACTGGGGGCTGTGGGTCATAACCCGGTTATTCCTGTAGATTGCATTCATTGCGACAACAAAGCTGATGGACAGCATCAATATGGCGCGCATCAGATGGCTGATAAGCGGATTCTGCTTGGATTCAGGCTTTTTTGGCGGCGCAACGACGACTCTGACGTCGAAATAGGCTCCACCCACGAGGCGGCAAAAGATCAGAGAATGGTCAAACTCTCCCTATAAATGGCTCTGACAGACACACAGCGGTAGTTGCGGCGTCGCTTGGATGTGCGCGGGAAGTGGAAGCTACCGCTGTGTGTCGCTAACAGCGCACCCTCCTACCCGTCCGAAACAGTGAACTCATCCTCATCCTCTTCCGCCAGCCACTAGGGTGTCGCAACGAAGAAAAAGTACGTCGCTTGCGTGATCCATAAATTTCCCTAATTGCACCTTTAAAGATGTACAATGTTTGCTTCTAACATTTGAAATCCAATAGTTAGTCCTAACAAAATGTTCGTACAAAGATATCAGGGTTACGAAGAGTGTGCTATTTTTCGTTGGTCCTTATCTGAGCTATGCCAAATAAGTCGTTCGGATCAATCAGGGATTGCGCGAGACGGGAAGAACACTGATGAAAGGTAGGCAGAAAAGCGGTGCGGTTGTTGTATCGTATGCAGCATGTTCAATTATACGAACTCCTTTCTTTTGTAAGACATATAACGGATAAAGAGAGGATTTTGATGCAGTACCCCAAACTGGGTGACAATAGTTTAGGCGCGATGCAATCATATCTGCCTGATGCCTGATATATCAATAACTCTGACCAGACACGGAGAACCTACTAGTGCTTCTGGACTACCCCAAGAGTTGACTGATATGTTAGCTACAGACAAAATGTGCTCATGCCATGGCAGTTTATTATCAAGGACCACTCCCAAGATGCGCAATGTACTGCGCGAACTCTATCTTGCTGGGCCAAAATGTCAATTTGGCATTACATCGCACTTTTGATGTAATTGATGTAATTTGATGTAATTGATGTAGTGCGGACATTACATCAGTTTGGCATTACCGCTCATAACTTTTCGACAAAACGTAATGCATTATCGTAATGCATCACACTGTGCTAATCCCCTTTATCGAACACAGTAAGTGCTGCACGCGGTACGCATCAACATAATGAATAACTACTTGTACAAGCAAGTTGACCATATATTCCGTATCTAGGTCTATGCCTACTATGACAGAAGAGAGCTCTTCAAATCATTTGTGATTTCTTTCTACGGCACATTCCGGCGCTTAAGTTGTATGACTATAAAGGTTTGCTTTCAAGTTGACCTCACTGAACGCAGGACGTAACTTGGTTGACGTATTCACGTACAAATGTGTACATTCATATGTGAACTCTTCTTTCTTATTAAGTCATGTATGCTTTTGCCCTCGTCGAGCTGCGTTTCGCAATCCACCGCTATACAGATTGATTATGTCCTCTTGATCCTATTATACGTACATTGTCAAATGTTTCTGAACTCTATTTTTAAGTCCTGCGAAATTTTTTCTCCTTCCTATGCGTCCTTCAAAATATTTCTAACGAAGTCTTGTCGTAACGTCAAATCTTTTTTTCTTTTCTTTTTGCCTCTTGTCTATTTCTGTTTTGATATTTTAACATAGTTTCTGTCGTGTCTTCTTTGGTAGTGCATTGTGTTGTAATGTACTGTATTGCACTGGCATTGTGACTTATTTTGTGTGCGCCAATACTACGGTCGCTGTAGCCATAAGCGTTTGGAGTCGTTGGGCACCAATATAACGTTTTCTTATCATTATTATTATTGTATGTCCTCTTGACCCTGTTGGCCATAGTGCTCAGAGTGAGAACCGATAAGGGTTTCCCAAATGTGAGCTACCAGGGAGAGAGCAACGGAATCTCCGCGGCCAGACGCGAGAAAGTAATAAAATAATTGACTCTCAAAGATTAGAAAAATATTACCCTATATCAATTGGTCATCTTAATTGAAATCAAAGAAGGGCTCAAATGTGTTTTACCTTATTGGATCCTTCCTTTGCTTCTTTTATTCTGTTTCATGTACATCTCACTTTCGCTACAGCTCGATACCAATGAGAAGCTCGCATTTCCGCGTTCTCTTCCCTAGGGCCAATCGGCAACTTCGGCATGAGCTATCTTGCAACTCAAGTATACACATTCACAGGAAGTTCTTCGCAGATATAAACCACTGCGCTAGGACGGATATCATTATAGCAAGTCGCACTGTGTCCTGAACCTTCCCGGCGATTCAGCATCTGAAGACTGTGAGTCAGTTATAGTTTTATATACGCTAAACTGATGTTAATCTTTGCGTTTCATGAATATGTAGCCATTCAAAATCGCGCTTCATTGTCAACGACTATTCTTTCACTACCCCCGTTTCCGCATTAAAATTAAGTTACAACCTCAAACCACTCGAACATCGTCGTCGCTTCGCCAATTTAACCCTCTTCCATAGATTTTTTTTTCACCTTGCCTTCTCGGCAATCACCCACCACGCGCTCGAGTGTCATTTTCCCTAGCTTCCATCTCACTAACAAGGTCACTCAGTTCCACTGTATTACTAATGCGTTCTCTAAATATATATATATTTTTTTTGCATCACTACCATGGAGTGGAACAACCTCTCATCATCGATCGCAACCATTGACGGTCATGTAGTTTTCCGTGGCTCCCTTTCTGGCTTTCTTCATGTTCAATACCAGCATTAGCTTTGTCGTGCTGCTGAGTTGTCGCTTTTTATACTTGCTTGTATTGTTCTCATCCTGTTATTGCAGGATGTTGTTGTTGTCATGATTCCTTATTTCCTTGCGTTTTCCTTGTCAATGTTCTTCTGATGTTCCCACCCCGTAATGGCCTCCGGACCCTTGTTTTTTTTGTTTTTTTTTAAATAAACAAATAAATATCAACAGATCGTCACGTCCCATTATGAATATTATCTGTACAAAGAATGGTGAAGTGAGTGAGTTTAAAGTTAGCGCAAGTCAGCGATTATATGTGCTGATATTCTATTGCATGTGTGAAACCGAGAAGTTCTAAATGTAAGCATGGGCATAATTGTAAAATCCTTCCACCTTAGCAACCTTCCACTGCAGCTTGCTTTCTCCCATTTGAATTAGCGCCAAGAAACAGGGGTTTTTGTTGTTGCAACGGCAACCGGGTCCACCAGTCCCCTGTTCAATGCAAATCGGACAAATATTCGAACGATTCCCAACTCCTTGCAAATCCTGTCTTGTGCGTGCTCAAAACGACGCATCTGTGCAAGAGGGTCCACTTTGCACCGCCGCCTGTTCGAATCTTAGTTGGCATCCTGTACGGATCACTTTTGCGTCCCTAAGCTGACCCAAGGGTGCGCGGCAATACTAATATTTTGCATATAATACTATTACTGTAGTACTTCTGAATATTTGTATTATCTATTATAATACGCACTGCTCTGTCCCTTTGAGAACGTGTTAAAATGCAACTGCTTGAACCTAAACGTGGTTAGAGCACTACTGTCTCATACGTAGTGCACAAGTTGTGTACGCTTCTGACTGTTGTGTCTACATAACAATTAGCGTATTACTTCTATTAATCGTGTAGTATACGTAAGTAACGAAATGATTACGTGTTATATAGAATGATAATGCAGATTTCCGCGAAGTACTATGTCCTTGCAGTATTTGCAATGCAAAGTGTGAGTATCACTGCTCTAATCTACCCTACTGTAAGCTGACTTAACCTTACCCAACCTACTATGTTAGGCATGACTATGTCATCTGCCTTCATGTCATGCGAATATATTGTTACACAGCACGATTACTACGTAGCTTATTGCGTTATGCCCCGACTAGTCTATGTGGCATAATAATATACAGTGAGAGAGAAACTTGTAGCATAACACCGCCCTGAGAAAACCGAGGGGCTATGGTGGGCAACGGTGGGCAAAACCGAGGTGGGCAACGTCACGGAGAGTGTGCGTCCTGGGCCGACTTCTAGCGGAACTGTGCCGACATATGTCTGAAAACGTCTGAGGAAAACACAGCACCTGATGGATGTGCACTGAGAAAACCGCCATGCAGAGTAATACCTGTCAGACTAATCGTGACAAGCTGTTTTTGACAAGTTCTTGCTGGCTTCCTTCTCACGTTGTACATTATGTATAAATAATAATAATAATAATTACTGTTATTATTACTACTATTGCTGTTGTTGTTAACCACACAGCTTTAACAGTCTTACTCGACACACTATGGGAGGTGGGTCTCCGAACTACATTTTTGTAAAATAAAATGCTAAACAATAACCTACAGAAAAAAGACACATTTGGACACACCAGTTCATGTTCTGTTGCGTGGCAAAGTAACACAGTTCAAGATGAGTATCTTATCGGTTTCCGCACAAGAGGTTAATTGAAAACGATAAACATGTAACCGTGATCCTGTGCAGTAATACTCTGCTCTGTAGCGCTACTTATTTGTCGTTATATATGCGGATTTTTTATTCTTACTCACAGCAGACCAAGAATTCAGCAGCAGCCATGAAGGCCGTCCTCGTTTTGATGCTGCTAATCGTTTCACGTGAGTGTGTGCTTTTGTAATTCCTATTCATTCCATTCTCGAATGGCAACGGTCTCATGTTTTCTGCAGTTGCAGCAATTCAAGCTGAGGCTATGCCCAGAGTCTACCGCCATATATACCGCGCTGCCAGACATGCCGCTCGTGAGTACGGCGGTTATCAGTCTGGCAGAGATGATGTTAGAGGCTCTTCCGGTTACGGATCCGGCAGAGATGGTGTTCGTGGCTCTTCCGGTTACGGATCCGGCAGAGATGGTGTTCGTGGCTCTTCCGGTTACGGAACCGGCCGAGATGGTGTTCGTGGCTCTTCCGGTTATGGATCCGGCAGAGATGGTGTTCGTGGCTCTTCCGGTTACGGATCCGGCAGAGATGGCGTTCGTGGCTCTTCCGGTTATGGCTCTGGCAGGGGTGATGCTGGTGAGTATCCCGGTTATCGCTCTGGTAGATGTACTGGTAGAGGTATTGCTATTGGTAGAGGTAAGCTAAACTGCATTGGGCACTCTGACTCTGGCAACTCCGTGGTGGCTCTAAGCGGGGGAAAAATAGCCAGAGTAGGGCATGATAGCGGAAATGAGGTCATAACTCTGCGGCGAAAAATAGCGAAGGTTAGCCCTGGTAACAACTTTTCTAGACTCGGCTCCAGAGCAGGGTAAGCTAGGGTTATGACATCAGACACATGCGCGTTTGGCTTTGTCGTCTACTACATACGGCAATCGTCCATCTTTGCTTCGTTATAACGGAGTTTTGAAAGCTTTTAGATATGCTCTGACCTAACTTGAACTAACCTTACCGACCTGCGCTAACCTCACCTAACTAGACGCTTGCTACATTTCACAAGATGGCAACCTCCATATCCGTTAGGCTCAGAAGGGCCCCGGATGCCCTGATGCAGAAGGGGTGCGTGTTGTGTTATTCGAAAGCATACAAAAAAGGTTCGAGACCACACAATTCTACTATTCTTATATTTTTAGTTTCCGTATATGTGCCTGTTTCACTCACATATGCGGAATTTAGCTTCCAAACGCTTTCACTAATTTTTAAAGCCCAGTGGTCCCGAGAACAAACTACAAGTACAAACTACAACTACAAAGGTATTCGCGACGAATGGAGGCTTGACCACCAGGTACATGCAACATGTTTGTAAGTGAAACGTAGCCATGGCGACGTTTGACTTACAAACATGTGCTATACGTGCAGCCAAAGAGCTCCGGCTATATTTTTTCTTAGGTACATGCAACGTTTACTCAGGACTCCTTATTGAGGACGCTGTCGGCTAGGCAGGACCTGGCGGGGCATGTACACGCAACACTTCAGTGAATAGAACGCCGGTTTCGAGGAATCTTTACTTCGTTGCGGGAATATAGTTTTTTAATGTTCACGTTCGGCAACGCAGGAGAGCGGGGGGTTCGCACCTAAACGGGGAACCTTTCCTTCCCTGCGGCAATATATATGTATATATACATATTTTTAAGTGTGTTCGGCAACTCAGGAGAGTGCGACAAAAAGTACACCTTGTGATGTTTGCCTGTATTACCCTTTTCACAAGTTACAAAGGAAAGGTGCACGATACGGATAAACAGTCTTAGAACCAGTCGTTTTTCTTCAGTTGGATACCTCCAGTTTGGAAAGGTCACACCCAAACAAAGAAACGATACCAACGGTGTTGGGCTGGGCGGATTGTTCTGGCAGCACTTGGCTTGGCTGCATTCATGAAAGGAGATGTTTAACTATATAGATATTATGTAGCTCCCATTTTACGCGACACATCGTGCCGCAAGGGTTTCTTTTTTTGTTGATTCCGTGTTCCCACACCCCCTAGCGAACCCTCCCCCCCCCACCACCGCACACCCCCTAGTGAAGCAGCGTACAGATATGGAAAGATGGAGAGAGGACAGCAGGGAGGAGTGGGGCACAGAGGGGCTAGTACGGATCCTGAGCAGACTTCGGGGAGGGGGGGATTGTACTGATATTTATATGAAAAGTCTGCCAGAACATCCCACGGAAAACGTCAGACAGCACAGCCAGTGGTGGAATTCCAATGCAGCATCTCCCAGTCTTCAACACGACCTGAGCGACCACTGAAGGGCGGATGCGTTTTACCTAGCTTCTTTAGTTGCTCTAAACTTACCCACTGGGCCACGCTGTTGGTCACAACGATCAGAGGGAGGGACCGCTACTCCGTACTAAAACTATGCGTGCGCCTATGTGGGGGACAAAGTGCAGCGCCTTGTAAACGATAATGTACAGACAGTGTACGCTAGCCTCTTTACTAAAGGTCCGTAATACTACGCGTGCGCATGCGTACGACTCCACGAGCACAGCTGCAGAGCAGATGACGACATCAAAAGATTACATCGAATTTAATTGCTGTACAACTCAACTAGATGTCCGTGATTGTAGCTACAACTACCCGACATTGTAGGCTGATGCATGCCGTTGTAGCTGCCTCTTAAGTGGTCCTAACTAAGGTTGACGACGTTGCATCCAAGGGTATCGAGGTCGTTGGGTACTACGCAGGGAAGGCTACGATCAGCTACGAAGCACCAATCGAGCAAAACCCAGAGACGCGTGACGACGTTTGGTAGAAGGTTGGTGTTGCTGCGTTATGACGTTGCTACCAATTCCCCGGACTTCGAAAACAATGGGGCCATTCGTTAACTGTCCAGAGGCCAGCCCACCGACACTCAATAGAGGTAGTGCTATGGGAAAATAATTCCAGTCCGGATTTATAGTTTTTGTTCTATAGTTTCCGCGACATGTACAATAATCAGGATGTGTTCAACAGCAGAGAGGGCCCGGCACCGGAGAACCGCCTTCGTGTTTGTGACTCGGAGTGCGAAGGCAAAAAAAAGCGATGTCAAGTTGCCGGTGGTGAGTAAATCAAAGAGTGATATTAAACGGCAGGAGCAACTTATTTATTTACACATGGTAACGAGACTTTCGTGCACGAGACTGCATTTCTTCTGCAGAAGTGCAGTCTCGTGCACGAAAGTCTCGTTACCATGTGTAAATAAATAAGTTGCTCCTACCGTTTAATATCACTATTTGATTGACTCGGAGTACTTCTGGCAGACTGTTCCCGTTTCTCTGCCGACGTATATCAGCGTTGTTCGGTGCCAGAGTCAACAGTAGCTCTCGCTGTTATAAAAACCCAACAGTGAAAACACGTTCAACTGAGCCGTGTCGGACTTTGCGTGTCGAATGCATGCACTACAACGTACGATTCTTTTTCTTTTTTTCGCATCGGCAACTACACAACATATGAAATGGAGCGATGCATTTATTGGGTAAAAACCCATATTACAGGGTTACAAGGGGTGTTCAAGTTTTTCCTTCGCAAGATAAAGGGATGTTGGACATAAAAGAGCGATTTTTTTTTTTGCTTTCCTTTCCAATACCTGCGAATTTTAACAAGTACTTTTTACTCTCTTCTAGTGTACGTCCGATCGCACTAAGGTCTACTCTTGCGCGGACAAACAACGGTAAGTTGAAGTGAGTAGATTGTTCTGTTTGGTTACTCACTTTAAACAACAGCACGTACTTGATGATGTCATGAGATGTTCGACAGCAAGAGCCCTGATACCTATATGGGTGAAATGGGAGTGTAACAGATGGGTCTGCTCACACGTGCTCCAGACGCGTTTTTCATTGCTCACCAATGCGAGGGAGACCGAGATCAACTGCTCCCTTTTATACCTTGCGTTTTAAGGCCACACAATGAGCGCATTTCTGGGCGGTCTTTCGAAATCAAAAAGTTCATTAGTCCAAATTAATGAGGACAACACTTCGTCAGGCAATAAGCTGGTACACTTGACCAAGAAAGTATCTGCAATCAATGTCTGAAGACACTATTTATAGGGGGAGTGGAAGGATGGAAAATCCACCGAACCGGTAAGGAAATATGAAGGGAAGTACCTCATGACGAGATGCGCCGATATTTCGAACAAACAAGCGTTCTTCTTTACAGAATTTTTGACAAAAAAAAAAAAAGACAATGAGAGCCGCTTGCATGTCGTTTTTGCATTTGCGTTATACGGCCACAAGGTAGACATCCTCTGGAAGAGATTATGCAGGGTGGGTGCAGATAAAGTAGCCCCACATTTATGCACGTATGGCGTTGCCTGCTTACCGCATAAACTTCCTGTTGTGCGGGGTGACGCATTTATCCGACGAAAGTGAACAAAACATCGTTGTAACCAAACTCCACGTAACAAACAGTCATCCATGCAAACGTTGCTCTCTGTGCATCCCGATTTTCCTAGGCGGAAATCAATATAGCGGTCACGGCACAGATGCGTCTAGCTAGCGCAGGGCGTACCAGGTCTCGTTTTGTTTCTGCGTGACTGGCACCCCAAGCGGTAGAACGATGCAACTGAGCTACACTGCCATGTCCCATTGGAAATACACGGAGCGAAGTTTCTTGTTGCTAGCGGTTTTATTGGGCAGAGTTTGGTTACCGCGATTTTTTTTCTTCTCGATTTGCAGAAAGGAAATGCAGAGTCGTGCGCCGCCGGAAGTTCGTACGGTATGCAGGGAAAATGTGGGGCTACTTTATCTGCACCCACCCTGGACAACTATGGGTTGACCAAATTACCTAAACTCATTAATTAACATAAAATTATGGGATTTGTGGCAAAAGCCACATTGCAGAATGGGAGGCAATGCTCTTCGAAAGTCATTCTACCTTTAAGGACGTTCGGAACCGAGCGTGTGCCGTGAAACATCCAAAGCTGTTTGCGCGACGCAATTGAATCGAAATCGAAACAGCGCCCGTCCGGAGCGCATCGCCTCAAAATCACGTGGCCATCTGATCTGAAATGAGGGCTGAGCTCACTGCGTTCCCGGTTTTCAGTTTCGTTTTCGGTTTCGGCTCATTTCGTTTCGAAATTGAGAGATGAGTATTTGACCTATTGTGCGCCTTTCAGGATTTTTTAAACGTGGAATAGAAACGGCAGTTGAGACGCCGCTCCCTAGACGACGGCATGGCGCTTTAGCAGAGACGTCACCGCGTTATGTCATTTCACTGTGTGTCACGAAGCAGATTATACATTTTGGTTGTCGACTCTTAATAACGACGGCAATTTCGTTTCACGCGTTGCTGATTTCAACAACTTGATTTTGAGAGGATGATGATGATGGGAGTTTCATCGCCAGGGGCGATACTCTAGCGCATTGCTGGTGGTGACGCAGGGAATGAAATAATCAGCCCCTTCACAATATGGAACGAAGTCCTATGGTGTTCAAAAAGGTAAAAATAGCTTTGAGGGCAAGGCAAAATGCGACTGTGAGAATGTGAAACAGTTCCTGAGGTGACACAATGGGTAATCGCGGATAGTACGGATCCCACCATTCACCGACCATGATGTTAAAGGGTCTCTGACCAGAAGCTGGTCAATGTCTTTGTTTGTATGGATAACGAACCTACATGGTGCCTCCAAGTTACAACTGAAACGTTTTGTCTCTGCGGAGCCGCCAACTATTCCAAACAAGGAGCCGAAAAGCGGTTTCGATTTCTGCCCTCAACTCGTGCGATCAGCGCAAAAGTCTAGCTATTATGCAGTGGTTTTCTCATGTGTATGACGTCAAACGCCCGCGACGTTTATTGGTGGAAAGTCCACACCGGAAGTTCGGGTGGTTTCCGCAACTTCCGCATTGCTGGGTGCTTTTTCAATATGGACGCGGAAGCACAGCGGAGTCGGCAAGTCAGCTTTTCAGCTACCTTTCAGCAGCTGAGAGGCACCTGCTACGTGCAGCAGAGTTTGGAGGCCTTTTTTTGAAATGCTGAGCCGCGAATCGACTTCAGCATGAAGAGGAAGTACCAACGGCAGACTGTTAGATGAGCTTTCAGCATCCATCACGATGAAGCACATGAACAGTTTGTGTAAATTTCATGTTTGACGGCGCCGTGTAAAGGGGCCGGAGTAGTTCATTGCATAATAATGCCGAAAGAAGTCGAGTGCTTATGTTGCAAGGAGCTGCTCTTAAAGTAGCATATTTAGAACTTCGAGGGCAGCACGAACCTAGCGCTCATATTCACAAGTAAGAAGCGTACGTGCCTCATGCACAATCATGCTGGTTGGTTTCAATACAAAATAGTTTTTCTGAACTTTTCGTTATCGTTCGTCACTTATTCAGAAGGAGTGCAGCTGAATTAATACTCGGCGTCCTACTAGCTTTAGCTTTGTTCAATGCTTGCGTGTCTCATACAGGAAATAGATACGTGCACTACATACCAACAGTTCGTGAGATGGATGTGGCACAGACTTGCAAAAAACAAGAGAATCGTTATACCAGTCTGCTCGGTGAACAGGATACGCAAAGCCTTTCCCATAGTAACTACTACATGCTTTAAATACCCAAGACACTATGTAGAAGTACCCCCTACAGGGGGTGCCCTTGCAATTTCAGCTGTAGACTAATGATGCAACTATAATAATGACCCTCCCTCCCCCCGAACTTTTTTCAACACTCCTCCATGCTTGGGATTCTGGATAAACCACTGTGCTGACCCCAGACACAAAGCACCATCTCATCAGCCTGCTCCGCCTGGTAAGAATTACATTGGGCTCTCAATTCCACCAAAGACACAAATCCAATCCTGTTCTGACGCATCCTTTTGTCCACCCATTCAGTCAATGTCGTAAGTGTTGTTCGAAGTCTTACTGTCTGATAGCACCCAAATAGTATTGTTTAGGCACCTCAAGTATTTTAATGATCGTTATGTGGAAGTAAATCAGGCTGTTATGCAGGTTACCCTGTGTGTGCCCTCGGTTCCTGCTCTCAGTCCTCCAGAAGTGCTCACTACACAAGTTGACTATCGAAAACCACAATCTTCCATGCACGATGTAGAACCCCAGTTCGCTTGCTTCCTAGCCATTTTTTTCATTCTCAATCTTCCTTTTGTGTGCAAAGTGCACACCCAGTTCGAGTAGGATGTAGACCTTGAGGAACCAAGCTTTGTATCTTTGGCTGCTCGAATACTCAAATAGGCATGTTTTAGTCAAAGATGATGTAACATGAACTGTGGTTCATATAATTTATTGTGGCACTCAGATAATATCTTCATAATATGTCTGCAGAGATTGCTCCAAAATAGCATATGTGATGCAGCATTATACATTATTGGGCTTCTGGGAAAAATCATGATTCACCTGATACAGACGGCAGCCTTTGTAACGGTGTCTGACACATTTTTAGCAGCCACTATTTTAAAATATGCATTAAAAATGCTCCAATTATGAAAGTATCACGAAGTTCTTCATTTCATTTGTTTACTTAAAGACCCTTGCGAAGGGATTTACATAAATGCGGGAGGTTTTTTATCCAAAAAAGACAAATACCAAAATGATGTACAGATCCCGACAAAAGTTTACGGAACACCAGAGCGACGTATTTCTCGACCTCAGCAACACCCTAGCGGCGAACGGGAGTGGACACACCTACTGAGAGGTGCGTCGAGTACCCGGTCACCTGTTTGTAAGTCTATCTGCTCCTGTTTGCCGCAACCGTGTCGCTCAGATGACCATATGCACCACTCGAGTGTTCCGTAAACTTTTGTCGGGACCTGTACACAAAATTCGTTCACTCACAACAAAGAAATTCATTCGATCTGAAAACGATCATAGCACTTGGAAATAAATGACGATACATTTTGTTCTGATGCTATGTGGGCAGGAACGTCATTCCAGTTTGACACCATCAACTGGTGCGGAGAGTAGAGGAATTTTTTTTGTTTGTGCAGGTGGAGCAAGTACTGTGTGCGAGTCATCAAGTCTTGGAAGTAACTTGTGAGAGGATTGACAGTAAGTGGGGTGGGGAGGAGTGTGACTGTAATATAATTTATGAAAGAATGCCAGGCCTGATACCTTTCATCTGGTAATCAAAGGAGTAAGAAAGAGTTTGGCTTTAATGGCTGAGACGCTGGAAAAAGGATGATAATCACGAGTAACAAACCGTGCGGTTCTGTACAAATTCTACTTTGTCGATTAAGAGATGTTGGGATGGGTTCCAGATTGCAGAGGCATATTCCAGTTCTTTTGAACATGGCAATTGATGTTCTGAGACTGGAACACATAGAAAAGGCAAATACATACAAAGCATCAAGTGCCTAAGAAATGAATGATGAAAGAAGGCAGTCACTGGAAAGGTTAGCCAGTAGTAGGACTTGAACCCACATCTTCTGTATTACCGATCCAGGGCCCTTACCAATTGAGCTAAGCGAACACGCCTCTCCAGTGACTTCCAAGGGTGCTGATGTACCCTAGGAATGGGTTTATGGGCAGGAGAACATTAGTCACTGTTATTATACAGGCATAGCTCTCTGTCCAGTATGATCACCGCAGAGCACATTTACAGGAACTCACAGGCACAAAACTTGCATAATAAATATGCAATAACCTCAAACAGCTATTATATATAATAACTGGGACATGGAACTCCAATAGCAGATGGTCTGGCAGTACAACACAGGTAATCTTGCCATCACTATATTTTTCCCAAATTGCTGAAAATAAATCGATAGAATTACTGCAGTGAACTGCTCAATTTTTCACCTCAGATATATTTTTAGCACTCTGTCTTTCATGTTTCAAAATATACATCCATCGAACCTGCAGAAGCTTGTGTGTGTAAGTAGAGTCACACATCTCATGTGCAACAGGCAGGTCTAAGCTGTATTGAGATATGTCAATTCCTTACGCGTGCTCACCACCTGTAGATTCCTTTAAAGGGAACAAAAAACTTTTTGTTTGTAACAACTTCACTCTATATGCCACATTTATAAAAGAAATTGGTCTCGTACCTGACGGACAACTGTCATGACCATTGCCAGATGTCTTCCTCTCCTGTTCCTTCCACTTCCATGAAGTCATCACCCTAACATTGTTAAAAAAAAGCCATATAAATGCGATAACTGAGATATTACCACTACGAGCATACAGCAAATCACAACCACGTAAATAAAATATACAATTACAAAAAATACACTAATTACTAAAATATACAAAATATACAATTGCAACGAGGGTCCAGCACATTGCACCTGTAGACATGGTTGTCGTATACCAGGCTTTCTTTCTTTTTTTGTGCACTGCAATTTTATCGTAGTTGCCCTCTGTGGTGTTTCCCCAGATTAGACAACAATAGTACAGCTTGGGGTAAACTAAGGATTTCAACTGCATTGGTTTAGAATCCAGAACCCTTCTTTACTATGTGCAGTATGCTGCATATTATAAGGAAAACAAATAGAAGAAAACTTGTACCTGATCCCTACCTTGTATTTCCAACATTTGGTTCCACATCTTGTCCAAGGAAGTCATGAACTACATTGGTGCACACTGCTGTGACAATTATAATGTTACATCTAGATGCGGAATACACAGCTTCATTCTACGTACTGTGAATGTTGCTTACCGCATGGCTGCATACTACTATACTGCATGAATGTTGGAATTGGCATGGCTGCATTCAACAACACTCGGAATTGTACAGTAATCTTTTGATTTAGTGCGTAAACTTCAATTTTCTTTAATCCGTATTTTGCTTTGTTGCGTAAATGGTCTCCTAACATCTGCATGCCACAACGTAATTCTCACAAGGAGAGTAATCACTGTATAAATTATACAGAAGAGACTAACCTCGTCACGTCCAATGCAGCAGTCTTGGAAGATAGATTCAAGGAAAGCACTGCGGACTGCTGTAGGCGGAGGTTCTTTGTACTCAAACTGAGGGGTCCGTCTCATTGTCTGCATTCT
The DNA here is from genome assembly GCF_037126465.1 of Ornithodoros turicata. Lineage (NCBI taxonomy): Eukaryota > Metazoa > Arthropoda > Arachnida > Ixodida > Argasidae > Ornithodoros > Ornithodoros turicata. Next base: position 42,960,237 of record NC_088206.1, on the reverse strand, counting down.
TCAAATACGATTGGCAAAATCCGCTGCCAACCATACCTGCCACTGCGGTTGAACGCGCAGTATCGTACGGAACTGAATGCCCGCCGAATAATCTCGCTTTGACGACACAACCGAGGCACGTCAAATGAAGTAAGGGCTGTACCTCGATAAATTGGTCGTTGTTCCAAAAGGTATAACTAAAGAAAACTTGGAAATACACACACTAAATAGCGCGCTGGATCCCGAAAGTCGTCGTAGCTTGTAGCCTCGTAGCTCCTCTTCCCATGGAAGGCGGAAGTCGCTAATTGGATTATCACAGTTATAAAACAGGTCGTAGATTTCGAAGTATATACATACTTTTTATTTCCAGGCATTGTGACAACAGTGTATCGGCGCAAAAATGTTGGTTCTTGCTGAAAGTTGTTGTTGTAGTGCTCGATCACGTGACGGCATTCTGCACGCTGATTGCATGGGCGATTGACGTCATCCCAGTGGGATGACCAGATGAGTTTTCTATATATGCGTACGTTTTCTTGGTTTGACGCTAGGTGTGCCAGCGTCGGCGTGAACCGCGATGTTCAAAATTCGAGTTTACGAAAACTACGAGGTGTTGAGGCATGCATTTTCGTATGTGAAGTTGCTTTTGTGTATTCTACCGGTAGCCACTGCGGAAAAGGCTCTCCAGCTTCTGGTCAGAGACCCTTTAACACGCAACACTGTCACCCTCATTCCACCCTTTCACTCATTGGCGTCTAGCACAGCCGTTTTATTTTCTCTCTCTTCATTGTTTCGTAACTACCAGTTAGGGTTGGGACTATGTTTCCTTTATTTCGTCAGTGAATCTATACTTGAAATGGTCACTGATGACCTGGTAAAAAGTCAGAGAATCTACATTTGGGAGACGCCCTCGCTGGAAATTTTGCTTTTCGCCATTTGCAATTTTTTTTTAGTTCCACGTTTGTCATCATTTTGTGCCGTGTATTGATTGTCAGGAATTGCCAGTTCTCTTTTCTTTCGATTGATTGCTCGGGAAAAAATTCATCAATTTTGCAGGTCACAAAGAAGACATGCAAAGAAGACACCGAGTTCACCATGAAAGCACTACGTATCATGCAGAATAAAGTGAAGTTCGAATGCAGAATATGTCTCTTGCATCGAAAGGGAGCAAAATATGAAGGCAATGTGGTAGTGATAGATGCTAAAAAAACATGAGGCAAGATAAATTATTGTCGAGCAGTGAGTACCATTACCTCTCTGTGTACTGCTCATTTTTTCTACCATCTATTACGTGCTGTGTAACCTAATCACAAGCATACACGCACACACAGTTGCAGTAAGTATGTGGAAGTATTCATATACGTGTATGCACTTATTCTAAAACACAATTGACACAACTCTGCATACTCTACACGCTCATGACAAGTAATTAGTAAAGAACTAAGTGAAAATAAACAGCGACGAACAGCAACGAAACGATTGAAAGCAGTAAAATATTGCTTTGTGCTTCTCGTACATTAGAACGTAACTCTATAAACAGGTTATTTACGGTCCGCCATCAAATGTACTGTACAGCCTGCGAAAGCACGGGTTAATGATAGTTGCGTTTTTTTTTTCTGGAAACACTCGACCGTAAAATGACGGTACAAGATTGGCATCCCAGGTGCCATAGAGTTTACCATTTTTGTATAGTGTTGAATGTTATGTCAACATTCTATTGTCCACAAAGAAGATGATGAGTCACTGTCTGTGACACTCGCGTGACAGCCATCGCGTTCATTCTGGTTCCTTCCAACGGAATCAACACATCGTCATCCCTCTCTGTACTGTCTCATCTTCAACATACAGGGACGTTTTACAGTGTGGGAGTAATCTACGATACATGGAACAGTACTGCTCGGCCAACCTAGAAAGGATACCACGGACACCAGAAAGCTTAGGCACATGCATTCATGAAAGAACTGATGTTCTGAGGCTGGAACAACATAGAAGGGACAAATACACCGGCAATCCAGAAGATGTGGGTTCGAGTCCTACAGCTGGCTAATCTTTTCAGTGACTTTCATCTTTCAACATACATTCAGTTCAGAATGCAGAATTGGGCTAGGGTTCTGCTCTTTGCTGAACCACTTGATCTGGTAATTCTATAGCTCACATCTCAACAGGTTTATTTCAGTATTACCGATATGTGCACTTGCTTCCTTTCGGCACTCGGCCATTGCGCAGCAGCCCGTTAACTGGAGGTGTAAGTCACTGAAATTCAATCTTGACGGAACGCGGACAGAACATCCTGCACCCTCAAGTACTGGTACGTGCATCAGAAAAGTGCTTCAAGGAAAGGGAAAAAAAGAACGGAGATACATGAGCGAATGTGTAGTGCAGAGAGCCGGATCCGAGTAACGGCAGTCTGACGACGGATCTGGAGGTGTGCTTCACATAGTGCTTTTTTACGTTTGCCTGAATCGAATAAGTACTACATTGGGCTACCTCATACAAGTCGCCCATTTGCGTGGCGAAGTATTTAACAGTTCTGTTTCGAGCGATCTGCATGACAGAGAGTTGCAGCAGTAAAGGTAGAGCGTCTGCTGGTTCTCGTCACATTCCTCTTGCAACTGTAGGGTCAGGGTGCGATCACTTTTGCGGTTTATGGAAGCTATACACTGCCTGGAGGAATATTTGAGAATGCCTACTTGAAATATATCCTGCATTATTGGCGGACATACCGCTTGGAAATAAAGCATCACCAAGCAGCCAACTGCTGAAAGAAAGACAACAAAACTGGACCCACGAATGTGGCAACGACGAGAACATTTTACGCGCGGAAGTTGGAATAACTCCGCGGTTACCTGCGCCGGTCACATTTCTGACTTCCTGCAGAGGGCAAATGGGACGACAGCTGTGAACATCGAGGTCTCATCCCCGAAGGACGAAGCTGGTTCTGGTAAGGAAGTATTTGGAACTATAGGGGAATAACACCATGCGTCCTTCACAAACAAGGACCGGTCGTGTCCTTCGCGTCTTGATGCAAAAGCACATGACCCGGCATGCGACCCGGACAGTGCGGTACGGAAAGGTTGGTAGTGTGGGGAATGAAGAAGAATGTGCTCCACATCCTCTAAAGCAGAGCAGTGAAATCACCTGGGAGAGTGAACTCTTCTCAAGCGGTATCGCCACTGAGCTGTAAAAGCCACAACGAGTCACAGTCGATGAATTAACAAAGCATCTTCACGAGAGGTGCTTCGTGCCATGCTAAAATGAGAAAAGCGATCGTTGGATCAACTCTCCTCAGCATAGATGGGGGATAATGCTGGTTGTCCATTGGCGGAAAGCCAGGGGTGTCACGCGGCGTCGCAGAATTGAACGACGGTCTCCTCTCAGCAGTGCAATACTGGTCCGCTTCCGGTACGATAGAGCTGCTAACTTACGACCATTTCTTAATGCCGTAACGCTAAAGGCCGTATATATGCCCGTCTGACAGAGGTATCAGACGGTCACATATACGGGCTTTCAGGTTACGGCATTAAGCAATAGCCGTAAGTTACATACGGCCTTTAGCTTTGGGAAGCTGGCAGGCGGTATGCCTGAAGGCATTTTGCCGATGGCATCCACATCGATAAAAATATATGCGAACGTTGAATGTACTGTAGTTAAGTCACGTTTTTTTCTCACTGAAAGTACACGAAAACAACGTCTGGTTGCTATTTTTATCTTTTGAAAATACTACGGAACTACATATGCTTTGAAGTCATTTGCATATCTTTTTGAATGGCGTCCGACTTCTGGATGCAGACAACGAGCTGCTATGCCGCTTGCAGTGGTTAGAGGGTGTCACTACGAACTCAACACCTGAATAGACGAGATAAAAAGCGACGCAAAGTGCAAGAATGCATCAGAAAAACACACACAAAAAGATTTCGTCGCGTAAAAACATTTCCTATTTAATTAAATGTGCAAAATCCTGCTTCTGGCGTTTGCTGACGAGGCTTGGGTAGCTTTGATGGAATGCCGTAAACTTTCTTGCGGGAACGCAGTTGACCTTTTATCTCAGTTTTGACGCAAAGGGCGTATTGTTGACCGTCTAGCAGTAAGTTAACGACAGTATGCACTCACAGCCGTAACCCGTGCTGGCCATGTGACGTCTAGACTGGGAGGTACCTGGCTTCAAATCCCTCTGCCGGCTGTGCTGTCTGGGGTTTTCCTGGTTTTTTTCTCTGACTTTTTCAGACATATGTTGGCACAGTTCCCTTAGAAGTCGGCCCAGGACGCACTCTCCCCAGGGCCGACAACCACGAGCCCTTTCAGCATCACCACCAGCCGTAACCGTTAAAGGGACTGTCGCATCCGGAACCATGGTTACGAATTCAATACCAATGTGTTCGGTACACTACCACCGAACTATTTGCCAAATTTTCTCGTTCCAAAACTGCCCGGGCGATGAGGAATCGAATTTAAAAGATCGGGTTTCGTTTCGATCCTCGAAAGCCCCAGCGCCAACAACATCCGTGACGCAAGGTGGAATCTGGCTAATCCGCGGTGAAGGACGCTGTCGTCTGCCGCCAAGTCTGGGGCTGCTTTGTTTTTTTCCTGCACGTCGCCCGTATTCACATGTGACACTTTCTAGTGACGCGGATACTCTTTGTGAATCGGGAGAATCTCTACGGTTGCATCGTTCGCGTGAGATGTCGTTTGGAAACCGATGCAGCGTTCCCGACTCCAGGAAAACTTCCTTTGAAAACCTCGACGTTGATTTCGCACGAGTAGGGTACAGCTACAGCCAGACGAAGCGAAAGCTAGAAGCAGCTACATCACTAGCGGGTATCCAGATGAAGCAGGGAGTATTCATGCTGTCGGTGTATGCTCCTCGCATTTCACCGATGATGTGTGCCTGGATGAGAACATCACGCCAGTGCAACTTGGATTGACACAAAAAAGGAAAGAACTGAAACTTCCGTTCCGACAGTGTTCCACGAACAAAGGGAGCCAGCAACTTCGACAGTAAGTCACAATGTCTATGTAGTCTCCCAATCGGATCTGTCACCCTTGCGCGTGAGTAACTTAGCAGTAAACGACAAAATCGGTACAACATAACGTATCCCCTAACCTATGATTAATAAATAGATAAATAAAATACAATAAACAAGTAAAAGAACGTGATGTCATTCATATGAACGTGATTGGCTTTTCTCGTTGTCGGACGCGTTATCATGAAACATTCACTGTTAGGGAACCTGTGCCTGACTTGTACGTATTTGGAGTATTGTATATAAAATACTGTATTTTAAATACAATTTGCGGTATTTTGGTACTCTACTCAATCATTTTTGTTTAGTGTATTTGTACTCTACTTGAAATACATCTTATGGTATTTTCTACTCAATACTCTAATTACATATTTTGAATCTCCCTCTCAAACCTTCTGTGTCTCGTCTTTCCATTACCTTGCTTGTTCAGTGGAAATTTCGTGAGACCCTCGGACTTGAACCGGATAGCGACTCTAGACCCGGACATTGGCCCTTCTTGGAAGTCTCCATTTAGAAATATTGCCCCGTGTGTACTACTAATCCTTGGCCAGTGCCCTGACGCGGTGACGGCGAATTCTGACCTCGCCGAGCAGGGACCTGCTAGAAGTTTGCTTTGGTCTGGGTCACATATACTTAGTGGAGTTAGGTGGTATCTCTTTGTCATCTTTTTGGTGATTGTGTTTAGATGACTCCTATCAATCAGCGGCGGCTAGGGTAGTGCGCGAGGTTTAGGTGGTTCATGTGAAATACAGGCGACTTGCCGCATTGACCAGTGACCGATGACTTTTTGAGTTCAAGGATAAATAGTATCTTAATCGTATTTCAAATACTTTTTGAAGTACTTTGTACTCTATCTTAATTACTTTAATTTTCACGTATTTATACTCTATCTTAATTACATTCTAACGCTAGTATTTATTATCTTATTTTAAATACATTTTTGAGTATCTTGTATGACTTTCGTCTTCTTTTGTGGAAAGTGGTAGACATGATTGGTTCTCATGTGTATTACAGCTGCAGGCAGCTCGACAGGGTCAAGCGCAAGTGGTAGGTATATTACTTAAATACATATAATGTGTTTACAATTTTTGGACACAGAACAATTCACAAACTATGAACACCGATCACAAAAAGGAAGAACTGACGCTGTTTGTGTGCTGGTGTTAGAAACAGGCACTATATACATGCAGTACCGTCTGTCCGTAACATCAGCGCCATAAACCACTTCCCAGTTTCCTGTTATATCGCTGTTTGTGAGCTGTTTGTGTGCTGTAGGGCGGCGGTTGTCGTAGCCAACTTGAGGTGCACTTTTGACGTTCTGTGTTATAGAAGGACCAGGTGCTGCTGATCCAAGTCCCATCCATCCATGAAACGGCATCAAATAATGTACGCGTGTGCACGACAATTTTGCTCAGAGACCTGGTTTGTACGGGCCTGCACGATGCGTCTGAGAAATTAGGATCTTCCAGAACGGTGCTTTCTTCATCCAAGTTGAAGAAGTAAAAAGAATGGGGAATGACTTCATGCCCTTATGAAAATGGATTTTTCCTTTCTGCAGACTTCTTATGGACTTCTTGTTTCCTGTCTTGACAGTGTGTTGACTTTAACTTCTTGTTGATCAAGTCAACAGGAATTACTATTGACATCATTTTTACAATCTCTTGAACTACCTTATGTGTACCTTCTGTGGACAAGGTATATAGATGTCGCTGTTGACAGTTTGTGGACTTTCTAAGCGCCTATGTAGCAAGTACTTATTTCAACCGTTTTTTTTTTTAGATAGATGAATTCCGTATTATTAATTACTGCATTATCGGACAGTAATGTTCACAGAGGTCGACCTCAAGGGTGCACCGAGCATCCCATAGGGAGAGGGGAGGGGTATATGTATATAGAGGCACACTTTTGGCTCTATTCATTGGGAGACAAGGTGTATGGGTAATATCAGCAGTTTCTGGGTGTGTTGCAAAAACCGTGTGGGGTGTACACCACTCCTGGGAGGTGGAGAGGTCCGTGCTATCGGCCCTCTAAACAAAGCGGTATTTCGAGCTGAACTTATAATTAAATGTAGTAGCTTGAACGCCACTTTGCCACCTTTTAGCTAAAACACTAAATACATTTTCGATGGTTTTGAGAAGATGGTTCCTCGTATTATTTATATTCCAGTTCAGTACACAATACACTTCCAACTTATACGACCAGATGAGGATCATGCGCATGCGACAGGTTTGCTGCACATTTTGATTCTGCGCCTCCGTGCCTCGCCCTCGCCTCATCACGAAGGAGTCATCGCCATTAGCATCATCGGAATGTCGTTGGAACGGTTGCAAGATGTTTCAACTGTCTCAGGCTCTCAGCGTTCGCACGTCAATTACAGAACAAAGTAGGATATGATTTTGCGTCGTAATAGGTAAGCTGTGTGATAGAAGTATCATGTGTCATCAAGCTTCACTTATATTCATACGATGACTGTTGTTCTGTAGGTTTTTGCTGTTCGTTTCGAGCAGCGGCTGCGATGTTGCGTCCCGTCAGGTAAGTGTACAAGTATCAGTTCGTGGCCGGTGTTGGTTCTGCTAATTTCATTCTCGTTTTTGCAGGCCATGAAAGAACAAAGGAGGATATCATTTTGCGTCGTAAGGGTTAAGCTGTGTGATAGAAGTGTGTGATCAAGCATCACTTGTATTCATACCATGACTGTTGTGCTGTCGGGTTTTGTATGTTTCGAGCGGCGGCAGCAGTTTTCCGTCCCGTCAGGTAAGTATCAGTTCGTGGCCGGTGTTGATTGTGAACCAAATTTGTTGTTGCTATGACCATTCTACTCGGTTTTACTCACTTTACTTTGAACATTACTAATTTGCGATTGAACGCCCTATTCAGACACATTTCTCTCCAGCGCTTCAGAGACATCGCTTTCGCCGAAATTCAGTGAATTTTGAAGTCCACCGTTATCGTGGGTCACCAGAAGAACTCAGACCGCAACCCGTCATTGACTGTCTATTGTGCCACGCGACACTGTGTGGCATAAAGCATGTGTATTCGTGTGGAATACTTCGCTACTGTGTGCGCGGGATGTTTTGTATGTTTTGTATGTGTCGACACTGGATACCACTTTCAAGGTATGCATTTTTGGAATAAAATAGATACATATATAATTTTGCAGTACTTCATTTCGTGTATTTTATGCCTGTTGCGATTGAGTGAACAATAGAACGGAGAAATTCAACTTCGCTCAAGTCACAGAAAGTCCACAAATAGTCTTCACATCATACGAGGATGGCGTTAATCTTGCTTCAGTAAATCATGTATCTTCCTCGATTAAGAAGAATATACCGAGTGCCTCACGTAACGGTCGCCAAGCCTTTTAAAAAAGAACGAAGGTAGTTTCGTGGGTGACGCCGACTCATTGATAGCTGAGTCACAACAAAGTCAACAGAGAAATTGAGATCACATATAACAAGACTTACACATGAAGGTCACACGAAATTTGTGTAAGGTATATGGAGAGTCTACAGAAAGACCTGTTACCTTCCTGTGTAATTGTCAACAAGACCTAAAGTTTCATAAGTCAACATAAAATCAACATGTCAGGTAAACACAATGCTAATAGAAAGTCTACTGAATGTCTGTGCTCTCTGTTGACTAAGTTCTGTAAAATGGAAACAAATGGTCAGCGGCCATTTTTGTAAGGGTGGCTTCTGCTGACGTCTCACAGCTACATACCAGGACAAAATAACTCGAAAGAAGGAAAAAAAAGGTCCTTTTCAGGTCCACCCAAATGCTTGTGCAGAGGCTGACAACAACTTTATTGTGAGATGATGAATGATGCTGACGCAGCGTTGAGACTAAGGCCTTGTTTAAGCCCTTTGTTTTGCAATGCTATACATTACTGCTGGTTAAATGTAAAATGATGCACCTACCTCCAGACATTAAAGGGGCTACTAGAGATGTAGTGTAAATTCAACAGAAAAGCTGCATGTTCTACGAGGCACTGTCACATAGGCATTGGCCAAATTTTCTGTCCTGTGAGCTTTGATAGGATATGCCGTAGATAGTAAGAGGCCTCTTACTGTAAAAGGGAGGTGCATTATTCGAGCAGTGGGGGTTGAGGCATGAGGGTCGTTTCAGGATGTACAACCCTTCCAAAATTTTACACGTGGTTGTGCCCAGAGATCGATCCAGATCCCCCCCGACACCCCCAGTTTTTTTCCCTGTGTACCACTTTTAAAATGTAACCGCAGCCCCAATTTTTTTGCAACGCCCCCCAAGCTTGAGGTTCTCGGTAAACTACAGGTTGTGCGTTTGCAAAAGGTAAGTGAAGGTGGAACTCGTCTACCCCATGTTAATTACCCGAAGTTCATGAAACCGCCCAGAAATGTAAGGAACACAGAATTCTAGATTTTCATTGCAATTGAAGTACTTACGAAGCTGTTTTTTGTGAGTCCCCGCTTCAGATGCCAAGGGACATTGCCAGTGTGGTGCACGCCGATAACTGTCTGTGCATAGCAAATAATAAATATCTGTGCATGAGGAGTTGGATGTGGACTTATGCAATGGCTCTCGAAATGACAACACTCAGTCAACACAGACAAAGATTTATTCACATTTGCGTAACTTATTGCCTGTCATTATAATAATTATTATAATACATAGACAAGAGGTAATGCTCTGCCAAGGATCTCTAAAGTTAGTCTTGAAAGCTGTTTTCAAAACAGTGGTGCTAAAAGAATTCGATCAATGACATGTATCAAAATTTGTTTTGCTGTATCAAGGCAGAACAATCTTCCGTGGTAATGACAAATTGTGGACATACCCAGACAGATGTAACACTTACTATGATAACGAGGTGTAACTGTACCATTAGTGAGTTATGAAACGTTACCTGAAATTATTTGACGTGCTATATCCCTCACATGCTATAATACTATAATACTGCCAACGATAAGAAGCATGACAATACCATTAAAAGTATAACTGTCACTTATGGCCAGGTAGTTTATTGCTCCTGCCTATTCCTTTGCACTTCTCGGGATTGCTCGGTAACACAGATTTTGTTTCACACTTTTCAAGTGGAAACTACACAAGTCTGTTATGGCGTAGGTGTGAACAGGAAATGAGGCACACTAAAGATGATAGCCCTGATAGGACCGGGATGGAAAAACGTTGGCGAATCATACGGACGACACACCAGGTATCTGTCATCTGTTTCTCGGTCCAAGGAATCTCCAAACTCAGCTTGTAAACACACAATAAGCAGTGAACCTGAGGTAGCTGCAAAGAGAAAGGACACATTCCTAAACACGGAGCACAGTAATTTCCTGACAATCATTCTAATTCTAGCCAGGCCCTTGAGTTGCACAGTTGGTTAGAGCTTTCGTAACTTTCATGGGGCATTCGTCGTGTGTGCAATCAACGACGACAACTACGAAAATAAGGATTGCTCAGCGTACCTATCTATCGTGGTACAGTAGGCGAAGACTGGTGGTCGTCGCTGCAATACTGCGGTGGATACACCACCAAGTTCTGGGCCAGAGCTTCTGGTGGTGTATCCACCGCAGTCAGAACTTCTTCGCTTCGGCCAGAACTTCTGGCCGAAGACAGAGAGCTGGGAACAAAGTGTGCTGCGTGCTTACACTGTACTTCGCCGTCACTGCAAAGCTATGCCACTTTACCAGCACTGTAGCATATAGGTACTCATCCCATCCGGTTCCTGGGGAGCACAGACGCCGCACAAACACTTGGATTGTTTCCCGCGTCGTAGTGAATGTCACGGGATCAAGTATTGAGCACTCTGATCATGAACGTACCCAAAGCAGTAGTCCTGAGGCTCGTTCTGTTGCGCTAACGCAGCTCCGGCACGTACATCACCAGCGACTTGCAGAGGAAGCAGATCCGTCGTATATGGGCCGTCATCAAACATGTACATTCGTCACGGCAGCTACTACTAAAGGCATTTGAACAGCACGATTCGCCACTTTCGCGTTCCGAGTCCGCCATCTCCGTATGTGCCTTCGCCTTCGCCTCCCTGACCTTGCTCATGCAAGCTGTAAGCCGCGGGGACTCCTCTGGCTCGCCGCGTTCTTATTGGTCAAATTCCATATGACGTTGCTAAAGATTCTCAGCAGGGGATTCCGCTTGACGCCTGCATCCGTCGTCTGCTGTAGCGCCGCTTACACACGAATTATGCAAAAAGTATTCCGTCGATCTGGATGGGACTTTCGGAGTCATGGTCAGTGAAGGACGGGCAATCGCATTTCACTGTGATTTCAGAATTGATCTGTGGTCGATGCGACTGTCCCTTTAAGGCCGTAAGTGCGCCCGTCTGACAGAGGTATTACCCATGCACTTGTTGAAAATACAACCTCTGCTACATCTCTCACTGTCATAGCGAGACTTTCTGTAAAATTCAAGCGCTGGGGAGTTTCAGTAACAAGCTTCGGTGAAGAACCTGCACTTTAGCAGTCTCGTGCAGGTTGTACATTAAACATGTCATTAAAAGTCAATGCTTCTAACGTTTTGAATTTTTGTTCGAGCTGCCTGGTCCGTAAATTCACAGCTTTCTCATATTTGGTCTCTCTATAGTTTTTCATGTAAAGATCAATGTTACTTTCGACATTCAGAATATACGTAACCGAATGGTGTTCGACTTAGGTTAATACGTCGACACCTTTCAGATCCAATGTCTTGTGAAATGAGCACGGCTAATTATTAACAATAGCCGAGGGAGATTCGCAATGTCCAGATTATTATTTAGCGATCTCACTATCAAGCAAAATCGGGAGTGGTCTACATGAAAACTTTATCTCCATTTGCAGGGACATCGGCGGTGAATCGTCCCGCTAGGTCAGAAGAATCAAATTTTCAGTTAACTTGATGACCTTCATGGTTATTTAGCACTGGTGAACGCTACGTCTACTTAAATGTCTGCACTAGTGTAATTTGCGTGTCATTATTTCAACGACCTTGTCGCCTTGCGGAACTGCCGCAAGAACTTTACAAAAACACATCATACATATGATTAAATAACAATAATTTCAAGGTTCTGCATGATTTTTGTTGAAATATGACTGGCTCCGGTTTAGAACAAGTCACTCCAGGGCTCTCTTGCGAGGCGGTCAGAGCCCTCGCGAGGCGAGCTTGCGCCCGGGTCAGGGTAGACGTGAAGCCCCCCCGCCCCCTCTCTCACTGCCGTCAGAAGCCCTGGAAAGGAAGCACTGCCGAGATCGTAAATTCAATTTCTCTTAATTCCCGCTGTATACTGTACAAAGACCTGCAAGGGCCAGCTGCCCCCCCTCCCGCCTCGCCGGCTCGCTACGGCTCTGGAGGCGGTATTCCTGGACAACAACACAAGTGACTGCTTAAACGCTTTAGCATTCGTTGATGACGGGTGACCTTCTATTCCTATTGCTCACGCTTTCTTGCCTGGCGACTAAAGACAGCTTACAGAGAAAGTAATTAGGTGGGTTACTTTTGACGAGAATAGGGCCCCCAAGTGTTGTCGCGTTACGAAACGCTCACTTGCAGTTTCCTCAGTTTGGGGATCTTCCGTTGTTGCATGCAGAGGTTCGAATAACCCTCACGTAACTTTAACATGAGCAATCTTGTCACGACCAATCATGATGTCTGAATTAAACGAACTTATATTGAAATGCTATTACACCGGCTTTCGTGGTGAAGGCCACTGAAATGAAGTGAAATACTTGATGCAATAGATCGACGGAAGATACATAATTTAGCTTGTCTCTGCATTTACAATCGTTGTGTTTCCTCGTAAACCGCGGTCGCTGCTTGCCCGGGTGTAGCAAACAGCCAATGGCGTTACATAGATGTAGAGAGACCAGCGGCATGGACGAGCGGGTTGAGGCGTCCCGCTTGTTGATGGTGGCCGAGGTTGTGATGAAGACTGGGAGGTGATGGATTCGAGTCCTACCACCGGCTTTGCTGTCTGAGGTTTTCCCGGGGTTTTCCGAACACTTTCCAGACGAATTGCGGCAGAGTTCCCCCGGAAGTCAGCCCAGGACGCATACTAACCCCCCTCTCCACCATTCCTTTAAGCTGTCCTCTCTCCTTCTGTCCACATCTGTACACCGCTCATAGCCACAATTGCTTAACGGCGCTCACAAGGAATTAAAAAAAAAATACTTGTAGAGGCGTGCATTCTTACCGAGTTGTTACGTAAAGGTCGATCAGACACTCCATATTGCGAGATAAAATCAACCGCCAGCGTTGTATGGTTTAAACACACACACACACACACTATTAAACAGCGCAGTTCTGCGGCAAGAACGAACACCGATCAAGGCACATAAAGGACGGGCCGCAACGTTGCTGCTACGCTCTGCACTGAGGCACTCGTACTTTTTTTTGTGCGGTATATCTTGCACAGGGCTCGTAGTCCCCGTCTTTACTTCTCCTGCACACTTTGTTAGACTCTTGCATGATTCTTAAAGCCGGTGGCTATGTCTATACTTCGACACACTCCCTTACTAGGACAGCACCGGTCGCAACCTCACCTTTGCGGAGCCCATCTCCCTCACCAAAAATGTCGGCAAATTGCGCGACAACGAACTTTCGATACCCAGGCTGCCTCTAGAGTCCAATACCACAACCCTGGTGATTTTCTTTGGGTTGGTACTATCAGAAAGCCCAACCTCTGCGAGAATTGTATATGCCGCTACATGGGCCCTTACCGGGTCACATGCCACACTTCAGATGTGGACTATACATTATTTAACCGGTTGACGCTCCTTCCAACAGGCGCCGACGAAAGATAGAGGCGGTTCGTAGGTATCACGCCTTAAGCCTTACATTGCCACATCATCACTGGAATCGCTTTCCCCGACCAGGATGTCATCGGCCTCGGCGTGGGGAGGGTGTGCCGCAGAATAGTCATCGTTACTGTCGTCATCATCACGGGTCTTGTGGCCTTAGAGGCGGGCATCTTTCAATTAGGTCATTCCTGTTATAGTTGTTGCTTATTATACTGCATAGTCTTCTTATATGGGGTCGCAGATACCCAGCCCAGGTCTCATCCACCATACAAGCTACAAAGTGCACTTTTCGTAAACGCAAGGCATGTAGTGGTGTGTGTATGTGTAGGGGGGGGGGGCGTTATATTTATTATAGTAAAAAATAGGAGGGAAAGATTAGCCTGCGCTATGGCTGCTTGCTATTCCAAGGAAAGAAAGGAAATACAAAGAAAATAAAAATAAACAACAAGTGGTGTAGGGTTTTTACCAAACGCTCTGTCTTTTCAATGCAGTCAACTCTTGACCAAGCACAAGCATGCGTGATGACCATGAGGACGTCATAACCACCAAGTCTATCAACACAACCCATTTGTTTACATCAATATAATGGACGTCTGTATGTATGCAAGTGTTGGAAGGTGGATGCAGGAGAAAAGACTTTCCACTTCATCTCGGGGCTTTTGGGGGAACGGCCCCCTTTTCGTGCATAAAGATCAGACAGGGCACCTGATATTCTTTCATAAGGCTTTTTAAAGGTTTGCATGAATTTCGATTACTACAGGTAACATCTTTTAAATGAGAAGGATTTGTTATGTGGCAATAATATGTTTACTAGTGGCATCACTACCCCTCTGATACCAAACACACCTAAATATGGCCTCACATCATGTGAGTCAGGTATAGAGTGTGCTTACCACAATTTACAATCTCGCAGATTAGATTTCAAAAACTGCAGCTGCTGCATGGAATCAACTGCCAAAGCGTAAACACCCCATTTAATTATTACTCCTACTTTTGTTGTCCACATCCCATTTCTTTTGGACTTCCTTCACGGAGGTTCCCAGTCTGAATAATTCATAAACAATTGGTGCTATTGGAGAGCTTTCTTATCGCTAAAGATCCTTCAGGCATCGGGCATAAGCTGTGGAGTAAGTGGCTTATTTGCATATGCTCACTAATTAAATAAATATCCTAACTTTTGGATTTTGCTTTGGACACTTTTGGGTAAGTACTTGGGCCTGCTTGCGCTACACTTCTGAGGCGAAATGCCCTGCCAGAGCTGTGCAAAAGGATAATGCCTCAAGGTTAGTATCCTAGCAGAAGTTTCCTGCAAGCGGGCCAGGACCTTCAGCATAAAATATTCCCACAACGAACTGCATTGACGCTCAGTGACTTTTTCGAGTTCGTAGTTGGATTCTGTTTACATATTTCTTGCGTGAAGCAGTGTACAAATGTGCTCTTTGGCTGCTGTCACTTGTGTGTTCATCCGCGTGGTTTGCACATAGGGGGTAGAAGTTAAGGGCCAGATGGAAGATGCACTTCGCGTTTCATTCTTCTTCTCTACCGAACTGGTGCACAGCGCTCGTGTCGTCTCATGATGCAAACGTGATGTCTCACCTACGGAACGACATCACCGCCATTGCTGTTTACAAGTCAGGTAGAGAAGGATTCCGAAGCATGCCTTGTGGCTGCCTTATCCTTTGTCACCCCTGTTTGTGTGACAGGTGTTTGTGAACATGCAATAGACACATCAAGTGAGCTGAGCAAAAGAGCTTTGGACACTGTTCTGTACAAAAAAATGCGTAAACTGCAACTAATTGATAACTTGAAAAAATCACCAATTGCCAACATGGTTTTTAAAAATCTTTTTCACTGACGGTCCCGATACGTAAAACAGACGTTCCACAAGTGTCCCAAGAAAAATTTAAACGTTACAATTTTCACTTAATTAGCGAGCATATGCAAATAAGCCATTGCCTGCACAGTCCATGGCACCGCACTCTCAAGTTTACGGAGGTCTAGTCTCATTTCAAGTGCTATACCTTGCACTTGTGCAACCCAGCGTAAGACATGAACATCTCCACTTTCGGAATGTTAGTGCCCGTTGGGTCCATAGTCAGCTCTCCCGTACGAAAATTCCAGATCGGCCGGACACGAGCCCGGATTCATGCCAGATCGGGTCAGATCTGAAAGCGAGCATGGTATATCCGCTTTTATCTGGTTTTAACCGACAGGTGCCGGACGCAGATCCGGAAACCAGTCTGTGTTAGTCCGGATTCATCAGTATTATCCGGACACCTGTCCAGATCAACTGGAACCAGATCCGACCAGACAAGGTCCTATCCGGATTGACGACCGTATAAGGTCCGGACAGGCCGGATCCGGAACTCATCGGAATGATCGTGCCCTTTACGAGCATGTCCTGTGTGATGCAGTTCACGTTGGACGAATCTTTCCTGATAATTAACCGTCGCAATTAATGTCCGGTGCGAACGACTAGTGATCTAGAAAGAATAATGGAGAAGAGAGACAGGAGCGGAACTAGTTAAGGTCTCTCAGTCCCGGTCGTCAAACAGCAACAACAAATATCAGTGTACGACTGTTCACGTTTATTTTACATGCTAACCAGTAAAAGTGGAGTTCACTACAAATTCAGTTCTGTAAAGTTGGGCGATAAGCAGACACAGTCAAGGACCCTCACACATTTCTTTAGATCCTGCGGCAAAGCAATTATTTCCAATGCACGAGTTCTGGCCCTTAATGCACAAGTTCATGTGTTAGCTGGTATGTCTTTGCAAATTAAATAATGAGGTATAAGAGAAAAGTACTGCGACCTACCACACAACTGCAATAATTATATAAGGCCAGATCTGGCCGCACACAGTGTGTCCTACTGAAATGCACAATGGTTTCAAAAAGTGGTACCACACTGCAAAAGTAGAAAACAACATACATATGCTGTTTTCTACCTTTGTGGTGTGATATCCACCTTCTTTACATCTTTGTGAATATTTTATGTGGGACACTGTTTGCAGTCAGATCTGGCCTGATATACAAGCAGATCTAGTCAGGCCAGATACCAGACAGATCAGGAATTGGGACATTTCCAGATCAGGCCTGACACATAACAGATCTGGCATATTAATCAGGCCAGATACCAGACAGATCAGGAATTGGGGCATTTCCAGATCTGGCCTGACAAGAAAGCCAGATCTGGAAATGTCCCAATTCCTGATCAAAAACAGATCTGGAAGTTGTGATCAGGTCAGATAAAAATCAGATCTGACTTTTTCGTAAGGGCTCCGTGTTTGACCGGCAGAGAAGAGTGGAAATCTCCCAAGAGCTAAGGTACCGTTTCGACACTGAAGGACAGCCGTTCTCTGATCGGATCATCACGTGCGATGAAACGTGGGTGCACCATTTCACTCCTGAGCTCCCAAGAAGTTTCGAAGCGCCCCGTCTGCCACGGTTTTCTGGGACAAGGCTGGCGTTGCTCATGTTGATTTTCTGCCCAGTGGTACCACCATCAATAGTGCATATTACTGCCAGGTTCTCAGGGATGTGCATGAGGCGCTGAAGCAAAAGCAGCAGCCCTTATCACCAAACGAATCCTCCACCTACAGGACAATGCACGCCCGCATACCTCGCATCTCACGACACGCACATTACAGGAACTTGGCTGGGAGCTGCTACGCCATCCCCCTTACAGTCCAGGCCTCGCCCTCACCGGTTTCCATCTGTTCGGGCCACTGAAGGCGTTCCTTGGGGGCCGACACTTCAGCTGAGACGAGGAGGCCAAGAATGCGGTCCGATCATGGCTGCTACGCGTCGGTAAGGACTTCTATGCTGCTGGCATCGAGGCCCTCGTGACAACGCTGGGACAAGTGCATTAGTGCAGCTGGAGATTACGTTGAAAAATAAAACTAATTTCTCGCCTGTAAGTTCATTTTACTTTTGCGAAAAATGAAAAGTCCCGGTTTGACTTGAACACTCCTCGTACATATAACCCGACAACAATAGATACACACAAAAAGAATGGTACAGTGTCTTGTACAGTGTACAATGTCGACTAAACAACTAGGCTATCACACTTGTTCGATAAAACAAGGCTCTCATATCTGACAGAATGACGACAAATTGAAGTGTCTGTTTTACAATTTCAACAACAACAACAACTTTATTTTCAGAAGGAGAGTGGGGATACAATTTCAAAAACACAAAAGCATCGCATCAAACTGCGGTCATTGGACTACGACATTCACACATCATGAGACATGATTGACGTTCTCATGGTGTGTGTGTGTGTGTTGTGGCCCACCGATGGGGCTCCGAGCTCGCCAGTGGAAGTTGCGCTGTAAGTAGGATGAAAGCTCTGTATTACAAGTTGAACACCCGTAGGTAATCACTTACAGGTGTTCACAGGTAAGTAAACACTTACAGGTGGTCATTACTCAGATGTTGTCACAATAATTTGAACCTTGACTGCGAAATCCACTACATTTCAAAGGTTTACACTGCCTTTATTCTATTGGCTAGCGTATAATTGATGGAACGCTGTCCCCACCCCACTTTGCAAAAAGAAAAAGCTGGGAGCGTCAATACATGTAACAGGACATTAGCAACAACACCAAGTTCGCTTGCAGACAGCAACATTAATGTGAAAGAAGGTATGCGTATTGGAATATCTGTTTGAGTATTATAATCTCCTGTGTGCTTCACAGTGCAGAATGAGTGCACATGCAAGCACAAACCGAGCTACACAATGTAGCTTCTTTGTTCAAAGTACTCAACGCTCACCTAAAAACATAGTATCTTTCAATACGGATGGATGAATCTAGTCATGTACTCCGTGAACTTCCGTGGCACATCAAGGAGTACACTGTCCATGTATTCAAATCTATAGCAGCCCATAAGGTTCTAGTATCGCAAGTTCCTGAGAAGCCGATGGGCCTTTTAGGCCATTCATTGGTGTTCGTAGCCTCAG
Organism: Ornithodoros turicata; assembly: GCF_037126465.1. Classification (NCBI taxonomy): domain Eukaryota; kingdom Metazoa; phylum Arthropoda; class Arachnida; order Ixodida; family Argasidae; genus Ornithodoros; species Ornithodoros turicata. The sequence continues at coordinate 42,941,509 of NC_088206.1, read as the reverse complement.
TGCGAGCTCCATCACCGATGTCGCCTCCACTGATGGCTCGGTATCAAGGTAGAGGCGTTCGTGTACAAACGAACTAATGTGAACCAGACAAAAAAAAGAGAAAATAAGAATGAAAAATTGAAAAATGAAATAAAAACTAAGAATGGAAATTTGAAAAGGTTAATTGTACTGAAAACAGTTGTCCCCAAGCAGTTTTTCCAACTGTCTTCAAGCTCTCCCAGTGTGAGGCACAGTAAGTAACGTTACACGCCCATGGATCCAGTTCTCGACCTAGTCTCAACAGTTCAACATGCTCGTGCCCATCGACGGATCGTCCGATCGGTCTTCCTCCACATAAAGCGCGCATATGATACCGTCTCGCACATTTGTGTGCTGCATGCCTTGCGCTCCTTTGGAGTATCCGGTCGGCTCTTCATCTGGCTCCAAGACTTCCTTACGGACCGAACTGTCGCTGTCCGTACGTCCCAAGGCCAAAGCCCTCAGCATCCTGTTCCTCAAGGAGTCCCCCAAGGAAGCATTCTCAGCCCGACACTTTTTAACGTGGTGATGGCCGGCCTACAATCAGTAATTCCTCGTTAAGTGTCGTTTTCCGTGTATGCAGATGACGTCGCCCTTTGGGCAGAAGGAAAATCACGCCCAGCTCTCCAGCGCCGCCTGCAGCTCGCTTTAAACAATATCCATACGTACCTCACGCACCTCGGGATGGACCTTTCACCCGAAAAGTGTGTCGCGCTCCCTTTCACGCGTAAAGCTGTGGCCAATTTCCCTCTTTGGCTTGGTACAAAGAAGCTTGAACCAGTACGCTTTCACCGCTTCCTTGGCGTGGTAATCGACTCGGACTTGCGCTGGGCTCGGCACATTAAACACCTTGAAACTAAAGTGCAGCGATGGCTCCCCGCAATTCAACATCTTTCTGGCTCAGGATGGGACTGTGATCAGCGTTCCCTGCTCGCGGTTCACGCGGCATTGGTGAGGGCGACTGTGCTTTACAGCCTTCCTATTCTGCACAAGATATCAACAAATTCATTAAATACACTTCGGTCCCTGTTTGCTCGAAGCCTTCGTCGATGTCTCGGAGTTCCAAGAATGGCTGAAACACGGCAAGTACTGGCTGAAGCTGGTGAGCTCCCGATTGAAGTTCTTCGTGAACGGGAAACGGCTCGGTACCACCTCCGTTTGCGTGCTGACATGCCCCGCCACCCGCTCCTCAGGAAAATTCCATACCGCCCTGAAAGCGACTTCTATCGAGTAGCGCAGAGGACACGCCAGACTCTCACTGGCTTCATAACTAAGGACACTATACCGCCGGAAGCCCCCTGGTCTCTACCGGTACCGCCCACTTTTGTACGCCTCCCAAACCTTCTGCAAAGAAGAGATCAGGTCCCCCGTCAAGTCCTTCGAGCCCATTTTCATGCTCTGGTAGACGAGAAGTTTTCTACGTTTACGGCAGCATATACCGATGGCGCATCCAGAAACAACAAGTCCGCCTCAGCATTCGTCATACCGTCCGAAGGCGTAGTGCACGGAAGACGCCTTTCGCATCCAACCTCCTCCACAGCTGCGGAATTCTATGCCATCCTTTTCTTTCTACAACACATCGCTGATTTTTGCACCCCGGGAATGGGCAGTCTTTACAGACTCCAAATCTGCACTTCAAGCAATTGAAAATTCCGGCATACGAGGCCCATCCGCACCCCTAGTCACAGATGTGTTAATGGCTTACCACACTATCTACGCCGCAGGCCACAGGCTAGTTCTCCAGTGGGTTCCAGCCCATTGTGGTGTCGTGGGGAACGAGCAGGCCGACAGCCCCGCAGAAGCAGCACTCTCGTATCGGAAACGGACCCGTATTGTTCTGCTGAGAGGAGACCGCCGTTCAATTCTGCGACGCCTAGTGACACCCCTGGCTTCCCGCCAACGGACAACCGACATTCTTCCCCCCTCTATGTTGAGCAGAGCTGATCCAACGCTGGCTTTCCGCTTGCCACGAAACACCTCTCGTCAAGATGCTGCATTAATCCACCGAATGCGCCTCGATGTGGCCTTTACAGCTCAGTGGCGTTACCGCTCGAGACAAGTTGACTCTCCCACCTGTTGCCACTGTGGTGCTCTTGAGGATCTGGATCATATTCTTCTTCATTGCCCTCACTACAACCTTCCCGAACCACACTCTCCGAGTCTCTTCGTCAGCTGGACTCTCGCCCTTTCTCCCTATCGAAATTGCTTGGTCCCTGGCCCAATCCAGCCCAGCAACGCTCTGCGCTCAAAGCTCTTCTGACATTTCTGGACGCCATCGGACTTCGATCGTTATTGTGAAGGGGCTCGTTATTTTATTCGCCCCATTCCAACCAGCAATGGGGTAGAGTATCGCCTGTGGCGATGAAACACCCCACTCTCCAAGGTCAAAAATAAAGTTGTTGTTGTTATTAGCAGTAAGAATTATAAGAATTAGTTATGATGCGTAGAATTAGTCGTTGTAATGACTAATTCTACGCATCACATCTAAAAAGGCTAAATCGTGGCTACGGGCATAGACATTCAATGTCGAAGGATACATGGGCAGTAGCGTTACATCAGCACGTCTGTCGCTATGCAAATTGACGTCTACTAGACATTAGGTCTAGTTTTAGACATTCTATAGTTATCCCATTTGTCTATTTTAGACGTCACATAGACACGCCGTCTGGGTTCTTGTATAGCTGTGACAGTAAAATATAGAAAGACGAATGCAGTAGTTAGTTCTCACAACGCGTAGTTGTGTAAATAACTGTGAGAACAGCCTGGTGAATGCAACCGCTCTTTAACTTAATACTATTGTCAGTTTCGATTGGCTAGAACATTCCTAGAGATATTAAAGTAATCAGTGTGTATCGCTGTGCGCTTTTACACACTGTTGTATTCAGGATGGTAGGCAGAAAAATATTTTGGGGGCTCTATGGAGGTTTTATATGGGACAGGAGGATTTCCCCTCCCAAATGCACTACGAAAGATATGATTTCGTGGGATTCAAAACCCAATGCCTATGCGTCCGGTTGCATTAATTTTAGCACATTGAAGCACCTTCTCCAAGTCTTGGACACATAGGTGCACCGATACAAAAACCCTGGAGATGTAAAGACGGCAGGGATAACTGACAAACGTGAGGTTTCACTGTGTGTACCCACCCATTCGGGATGACCCTAGCAACATCTCATGAAGAAACCGTGCTCGAGAATCCGGGAAAAACATGAGACATTTGAATGAGAGATTCCAACTAGCCACTTTATTGTCTTTTGTATGTCCTTGGACTCAGTAGCAACACGTGGAAATAGTTTCTACTAGAGGACGAGGCCTGTCAAGCGCAGCTGATACATCGTAGCGAAGGCACCCCAGACAGCACATTGATGACAGGAAGAGACATGAAACGCTGTTTGCATATATGATTTATGACAGCACGCCTGTGTGCTTTCCTCTCTTTTGTCTGATAACATTGCAGGCGCGCCATAGCTCAAACAAGTCAGCTTGGCTCACCTAACGAAAATAAGTCAGCGTCACTGAGACGTGCGTTGTCGCTTGCGGGGTGCGTATTTCTTCACAGCATAGCCATGAGGAAGAGCCTTGTTCTGTATCTCTGCCTCGTCTCTATTCTCACTGCGGGAAAGGAAATTCCTTACGACGTCTGCGAGGTGGACCCCAAGGAAGGTAATACACCAAATATTAGCGAAGACGGGACGTCTCCGGGCTTACGTCTCGTAGAATCCCCTTAAGGAAATGACCAGACGACAAACGGACGGAACACATAAAGGCAGACGAACTTTCTTGCCGGAAAGGGATCGTTTCAAGGACGCATCGTAGCGCACATATTTATATATTTGAATACGTTTTTTTATTTATACAGGCAAGTGAATGCAGAACGTTGTATGTGCCATTACGCTAGGAAAGCCAGGAATAGTAACGCGAGGAATACGAACAATTGGCTGTAGAAGTTGTTGATCATTTGTCTGGCTACAGCGCGTCTTCGACAGTGAGCAGTTGTCTGGGCTAAATTTTCAGGAGCAGCCAGGGAAGTAACCAATCACATAATGCTTAGCCAATGAAGGATTCTTCTACGTCTTTCACCACAAAAGAAAAAAACAAAACAAAAAGAACACAGAAATGCCTGTGCACCGGATGATGTGTACGTGAAGATGTCAGTGCAACGAAATGTTCTAGAGTCCAATTCTGCATATATTTACCTTTCATTTTATGCACATTCCCCCTTGTGATGGTTTTGCCATCTCCCAAACTGCAGTAAATGCATCTTCCTTGTCTCCCGTCCTGACGCTTAAAGCCCGAATCCCATAACGAGCGACACGCGGCAGATACACGCGAGAAGCGACAAAAACGACGTCACCGCCGCCACGCGAGCGTCAAAAAAGCTTTGTCGCGGCTCAATATTTCTGCATCTACTCCCGGTAGATATTTGTAGCATGTCGCTGAGTTCGTTGCCTGTTGTTTGACAAAACCAGCTAAATTTGGCGGCGTGAAACAAGAACTGAACGCGTGGGCAAGGGAAAGGGTGGAGAGGGCAACCAGCACAAGTAGCAGACGACGAAGTGGACGGGGCGTTGAGAACTTCAACAGCAGCGCCCCTGCGTTACGGCAAATATTACATAGCACCTTCATTACAAATTCTCCATGTTTTAACCAATGAAATAATATTTTTGGTATATTTATGGCAATTTACAACTTAGCTCGAAAAGAATATGAATTGCTTTTCCAAAAACATCATTTCTCGGCGACGAAATGTCGCTGCTCAAATGGACCGGGAAGTCGCGCCATGACCAGACGCGATAGCGACAAATTCTGCAGCGCGTCGCTTGTCGCTTGTTATGGGGTCCGCGCTTAAACATTGTGATGCGTTGCTGAGTTGCCACGACAACAATGCCTTTCTTTTGTCTTTCGTTTCTTCAGGTATGTTCGTCGCCACTGCGGTCGGACGAGCTGTGCACCACTTCATCAATCAGTGTTATCCGCTTCTACAGAAACTTCACAAAAAACCTGACGCCAGTGTCATTGTCGGTGTGAGTATGCCTCAAACTCAATGAAATGCTACGCTGAAGTCACACCACGCTGTCGTTGCCTTCTCGTCGTGGTCAAATGCATATTTTTTTCAATGTGTCACTATTCACTAAATACCGTGCACTAAGAATCCTATCGAATGTACCGTGTGCTTCTCGAAGGCACGCAGGCTGAATATTTCGTAAACAGGTGGCGTCATCGAAGAAATTTCTTGTTGGTAAAGATCATTGGAACAACGGCTATGTACTGAGTAGTGAGCGGCTCATTTACATACGCTCACAAATTAAATACACATCCTAGCTTTTAAATTTTGCTGCGCACGCTTACGGAACCTCTGTTTTACGAATCTGGGTCTCAGCCAAAAATATTCGAAAAAAAAAAAAGAAACTCCGTCGACACTTATAGATTTTTTTCGAGTGGTAATCGGTTTCGGTTCACATATTTCTTGCGCGGAGCAGTGCACCAATGCGTTCTTTGGATCAGCTATCCGGCTGTCGATTTGGTGTTCACTTGCAAAATTTTTCGATACGATGCGTTTTCGGGAGTTTCATTTGTTTGAAGTTCCCTGAGTTTTCCTTTATTTGTGATGACATTGAAATGCTCAGTGTCAAAAGCGGTATCCATGTTTACACTGTATTATATAGACCACCCTCTGGTAATCTTGATGTGTTTCTGGCAATTGTCGAAAATTTTTTCCAATATATTTCAAATAACGCATATACCATACACCTAGGTGATGATTTCAACATCAATGTTCTAGACTCTCTGAAACCGTCACGCGAGATAACGATTTTGATTAATACTTATGGTCTTGACAGAGTCATATCAGTACCGACGCGAATCGAAGAAAATTCTTCATCACTGATTGACTTCTTTATAAACAGTACACCAACTGACGGCGTGCAAGCAGGCGTCATTAGTTGTAGCCTGGGTGATGACTTACCGATATTCATGTTTTCTAACGTAAAATGTCAACGAATTAATAACGTATCTCATTCTAATTTCCGTCTGATTAGTGAAGCAGCACTTACAAGTTTTAAAGCAGACATTTCTCTGCATTCCGCAAGTTGGGGCTCAATATTGGCTTCCAATGATGTAAACGAGGCGTATAATGATTTCTTGGGCAAGTTCAAACGCTTATATGATACTCATTTTCCCGTGAAATTAATCAGTTTTCGTCGCACGGCACGGAAACCAGTAGTAATTGGTCTTGCCGAGACTACAAGGTGGCGAAACTACAGGTTCCCTGCCCTGAGCCCTGCGCGTATTTTTCCCTGCGCGGCGCCAGTGCGGAGGGTTGTCCGCGCGCTTATCGGCGAGGGGAGGGCTGCGTGCGCGTTTACCCTCTCACATTTTTCAGCCTGGGCCGACTTCTTTCATCATTTTTCAATCTGCGCCGACTTTTTTCGCGACTTTTTCCCGTGCGCGACAGGCGGCGCTCGGGTGGAGTCTCTTACCGGTAGGCGGAGCGTAGCCGGAGGGTTGCGTGAGCGCTTACTTGCTCACATTTTTCAGCCTGGGCCGACTTCTTTCATCATTTTTCAATCTGCGTCGACTTCATTCGCAATTTTTTTTTCAGCTACAGCAGGTGTGCAGTAGGCGATTTACATGCAGAGACATGCAAAGAAGGGTCATACACAAAAAGTACAAGTGAAAATATATTTATTAATGCCAATCAAGTTGCCAATTGTAAAGCCAATAGTGCTGGGAATTGTGCCAATTGTGATGCCAATCAGGTGAAGGAGAAAAAACCAGCCGAAAAACCTTCACAACCTGTAATAAAGAAACACAACACACATAATAAAGAACATACTTACTCATTACCAATTTCACAGATTCCATATGGATATGACTCAATGGCATTAAAGAGGTATCTCTTATCAAAGTGGGCCAACTTCTTTCGTCATTTTTCAATCTGCGCCGAATTTTTTCGCGACTTTTTCCCGTGCGCGACAGGCGGCGCTCGGGTAGAGGGCTGCTGCGGTGGGCCGAGCGTGGCTGGAGGGTTGCGTGAGCGGTTACTTGCTCACATTTTTGAGCCTGGGCTGACTTCTTTCATCATTTTTCAATCTGTGTCGAATTCAATCGCAATTTTTTTCCCGCTACAGCAGGTTTGCAGTAGGCGATATACATGCAAAGGATAGCCATACACAAAAGTACAAGTGAAAATATATTTATTAAAGTCATTAGTGTCAGGAATTATGTTATGACTCCGTGTGAAGGAGAAAAACTCAGTCAAAAAATCTGATGCAATAGCATTGAAGGGGTATTTTATTAGTGATAATCACGCAAGTCTTCAATTCAGCAGAAGGAGTAGCACATTTTTAATAAAAGAATATATTTTTAATCAATATGATTACAATCAAAATTAAAAGTTTTATTATAAAAAGTCTAACATTATTATACGTGACCACCATACTGGAGCTTTAATTACAAGTGCCGATATATGTATGTGAACAGCAGAGAACCTGGAAGACCATGAGACACGAACATGAGAGGAAATAAAATCTATAACAATACATTGGTTAATCAAAACAACAGAGGAGGAGAATAATCTATCATTTTAACTATCATAAAATCATCCTCGTGACTTCCCCATACAATTTTCATTCTAAGAGACACTACAAACCTCACTTTGTTTTATGAATTCAACACAGAAAATATATTAAAAAATGAACATCAACACATAGCACGCTCCTAGCCAACAATCAGCTCTAATAACATCTGCCCTGATTTGTTGAAGACGGAGGCGTACACCTGACAGTTATGAACATTTTCGAGCGCAATAGGGAAGATTATTCCAACATTACACAATTAATCAATTTCTTGTTAAGTAAACAGCATAGACATACGGAAATAATGAGAAAAACGATCAACAGCTAATAGAGAACCAAAACACATCACATAAACAACAGACACATGCAGGAAAATAAATGAAAAAGAATCTATCAAAACGATTAACATGCACGGATGAATGGCAGAGAAACACTTTGAACAGCACATGATGAATAATTTAATACAGCACAGAGCTAACGCTGAATAGCAGAGAAACAATCTAAATGGCGCATCTGCCAACGTGTAAACAACAGACAGGAAAATATTACTGAAACAAGATCAACAGCTAAAGGGAGCCAAAATCCAACACGTAAACAAGAGGTACACAAAGGATAAATAGTTGAAGAACAATCTAACAAAACAAGAAACATGCACGGATGAATAGCAGAGAAACACTCTAAACGGTGCATCTACCAACGGTAAACAACAGACACATGCAGGAAAATAATTGAAAAAGAATCAATCAAAACAATAAACATGCACGGATGAATAGCAGAGAAACGCTTTGAACGATGCATCTGCCAACATGTAAACAACACACCGGAAAATAATAGCGAAACAAACTATCAAACATTACAATTTGAAATAATATATCTTTTGAACTATCATAAAATCAACCTTGCGAGCTAACAATATAGAATTTTCATCCTACTCAGGCACTATAAACATTACCTTGACAGAGGTATCCAAACACGCAGCACAACCAAGCTTTCCACTGTACAACCAGACTGGAGCCCGGCGGGGTCACTCTTTCCCTCTATGCAGCCCGGTGGGGTCACTCTCTCCATCTATACAGCCCAAAGTGTGGAACCTGTTGTCAATCTGTGGGGTTGGGGAAATCCTCTCTCTTTTTCAAATTCTTTTCTCCAAAGGAAATATTCTTAGGATCGGTGTACAGAGACGAATTTTTTATTGTTCGCAAATAGACATTGGAATTATTCAACTCTCAAGAATACAATAAGAATTCTATCAAAAAACAATAGCACGCAAAAAATCTAAGAATAGACGTTTATGTCAATGCAAACTGATTTTAGAGAAACTTTATCTAAGCAAACGAGAAAATATTTTCGGCGCAAACAATACCAAACGAGAAACGATGCATTTTAATGTATTTCATATCTGACACAACTATTATGCATACACTATTCTCAACTCACAAAATATCAATCGAGTGATCATCTGAAACAAAGTCAAAAGCAGTAATTAATTTAGGCAAACATTTTTCGTAACCACGCAGCGCAAATATATATAACAGAAATACGTCTTTTTCATTTCAGGGCCCACTAGTGGAAGCAAAATATCAATCGAGAGAAAGTTAAGTTTACTATGTGATAGAAACAATACTCATTCGAAAACGGGAAACAAATTTAATTACATATTTTTTATGATAACTTTGCAACAGTAATTTCTACACGCAGAAGCCACAATCAACTCATGTGAAATGTAAATTATTGTGTTTGCTACAACGAAAATCAACGCGCACAACATTCCCAACTAGTAGAATATTTTTATTAATATCAATCGAGTGATCATCTGAAACAAAGTCGAAAGCAGTAATTAATTTAGGCAAACATTTTTTGTAACCATGCAGCGCAAATATACATCACGGAAACATGTCTTTTTCATTCGCGCCTCTAACTAGTGGAAACGAAGTGAGAGAGGGAAGCTGAGTTCCCGCACACTTTCGTTAAGGTTACGCCCGCAGGGAGTAGGGGAATCCAAACAATGGTCTTTGTACCATAAACCGACTCCCGCAAGTCAAGTTAGGGAAGGAGGGACTCTAGCGCTGTCTTGTACGTAGAATCATTGAAAGCACACATTTTTTCATTACACATCACATCTTTTTTTGTAAACTGACTTTCATAATTCTATCGTCAGGTGGAACATTCTAAACCTGATAACATAATAAATAAAATTAGCATCGATTAAATGTCGAGGCACACTACAAAACAGAACAGACAATTGCTATACATTGAAGAGATGGACGGATTTTGTACTCGTTACCATACGTCATGGGAGGACCTGATAAAAAGTTGCTTCGAAAAGGAGGAGACGCGAAACGATTCATTTATCGCTGCATTTCAATACGTCCTAGACATGGTCGTATTCGGAGATATGGTGCAAATTATGGAATTCAAGATGCGAGAACTTGTATGCCGAATCTACAATAGTTATAAAAATATTTGCACGTCATCGTCGGAAGGACCACTTGGGTGATGGTGGAGTTTTTGAGGTTCGCTAACGAATAATTGAAATACACTAGACCAAACGTAATTGTAATCATTGCAATGGGCATTGCATTAATCAAGAAAGCAATCAGATCAAATTATCATATACAAGCAGTCTTATATCGCACGATTCATTACGGATTTGTTGCAATTACACCTAACGGTTGAAATGGAAAGTACATAAAAAATCTTATCACGTGGTATATTCCACCCTAGAACCTCTACACATTTATTTTATTCTACCAGTCAAGGATGTCGAATGAACAGAAGTTCAATATTGTCGTGCAAGGTCTGATGTATCATCACTTATTGAAACTGTGGACATGCCCAAGGCGAGACATCATCCCCTGCAGCAAACGACCGGTCCCCTGCCTCCGAAGACGAAAACGCGGCCTCTTCAGCCTGTTCGGAAGAGCTGAACAAGCTTCTTGGATTCTTGAAGAAAGAGGTTGAAAGCAGAGCGAAAAGTGGATTATGTGTCCAGCTGGACGACAAGCAGCGCAAACAGCGGGCGACCACTACCAAGGATCATGCTGGTACGCCATCGGCCCTTGCCTTGCACAGCCGGACAACGGCGGGTCTACTGAGCTGCATCTTCTGTAATGAAAAATCTCACACAACGGAGACATGCAAGGCTGACGTACCATTGGAGGATAAAAAGAAGGCTCTCGCAAAGAACCGACCTGCTTTCGATGTACGAAAAGCTACCACAGTTCTAAAGAGTGTCGGTTCAGGGGAAAATGCTCAAAATGCGGTGGTCGGCACGTGGACACTATGTGCGACCCTAACTGGAAGCCCAAACCGATCGAAGGCGGACAGGCCACGAACGCTTCGCACACGTTAGAAGCTCCTGGGCTAATGACAGCGGTCTCCAATCTGAGCACTGTCCTCCTACAAACATTTCGCGCATGGGCAGTGGCGAACTCCAGGTGCCTGTACATTCGAGGTATCGTGGACAGTGGAAGTTCCAGGACGTTCATCCGCGAGGACCTCGCCCAAGAACTTGGTTTGAAGGAGGTGGCACAAGTGGTGATCGGCATCCATACGTTCGCCTCGGGATCGGACTGCACGCCTATCAAGCGGAGCGTGGTGGAGGTGACTGTTAGGAGCCAGTACGGTAATGAAGAGATTACTCTTGCGGCCATCGTTGTACCTCTGATTTGTAAAGACATCGAAGAATCACCAGTTGACAGTGAACATGTGGTGGAACTGGGGGACTGCGGGGAGCAGATCGCCGACATTGTTGCTTTTCCTGGCATCCCTCAAGTTAGTGGCATCAGTCTGCTAGTCGGATCTGATCAAGTGTCAAAACTAATCTCAGGAGAAATCCGCTGCTGTGGAAGACAGCAAGAACTGGTTGCGGTAAAGACTAAGTTGGGTTGGACCTTCCAGGGCCCAAGTGCTACGAAGTCTCTCATCGCACGGCAAGCTGACAGCCTCATAGTGCTGAGGACAAACGTTAACTGCATGACCATCCAAGACGAAGAGATACGGCGAATTTGGGAGGTCGACAACACAGGCATCAACGAAAACCCCTCACCAACGGCTGCGAGTAATGAAGTACTGGCAGAGTTTCAGCGTAACATAAAGATTGCCAACGGGCGTTATGAGGTGTGCCTCCCCTGGAAGCACATTGACGTCCCCTTGCGTGACAATCGCGATATTGCGGAGAAAAGACTGAGGCGGTTGGTAAATCGGCTGGCACATGATGACGGGCTGATTACGAAGTACGACAAAAATATTCGAGCCTATCTGCTGAGCGGCCATGCTGAACCAGTGCCTGCATCTGGGTCGAAGCCATCCAAACGCGTGTACTACATGCCCCATCGTGAGGTCATCCGACCTCAGTCAACGTCAACGAAAATGCGGGTCGTCTTTGACGCGTCATCGCATGCTGGCTCTTGGACATCTCTCAACGACACCTAGAAAAGGGGCCAAAGGTGCAACCAGACTTGTTGGACGTATTGATCCGATTCAGAATGCACTCAATTGGAATTACTGCGGACATAGAAAAGGCTTTTCTGCAGATCAGCGTTGACGAACGCGACAGGGATGCCTTGCGTTTCTTATGGTTTGACCATGTGCCGCAGCGGAAGAACTTAACCCTCAGTACGAATATTGTGGAATGGCGGATCCAGCGTGTACCTTTCGGCACATCGGCTAGTCCATTCCTGCTCGCGGCAACTCTACTGTATCATTTCAACTGCGTCACCGGTGGTCTGCAGAAGACGGCTGAGGTCCTGGCCTCATCATTCTATGTTGACGACCTTCTGACCGGAGCAGCGGACGTCGAGTCAGCAATTAAGCTCTACAGGGAAGCAAACGACATCACTGAGAAAGCGAAAATGCGCCTATGCAAGTGGGCTCCTAACTGTGCAACTCTTCAAGACGTTTTTGCTCCAGAGGAGGGGGTTGTCCCGAACAGTGACTGCAACACGACAAAGGTGCTTGGGACGGTGTGGGACAAAAGTGAGGATACACTTTCGTGTAGTTTAGACTCAATCCTCAACTACGTCGATCGCCTCACAGGCACCAAACGGAACGTACTGCAAGCTGCAGCAAGGATTTACGACCCTCTCGGCTTCCTTAACCCGTTCACCGTGCGCGCAAAAATGCTGTTCCAGGCTTTGTGGGTTGAGGAGAATGAGTGGGATTCACCTATGTCAGAAGACAAGCAAAAACTCTGGAACGAATGGTGCAACGAAATTCCGGAACTGACAAAGGTCAGCGTGGACCGTTGCTTCCTGCCAAGCGGTCACAGAAATCCGCAACTCCACATATTTTGTGACGCAAGTCCCAAGGGCTACCGGGCTGTAGCGTATCTTCGAGTTGAAAAGAAAGACGGAACTGTAACATCAACAATTGTTCTCTCTAAATCTCGAGTAGCCCCCCTTAAAAAGTTGACCCTGCCTCGCCTGGAACTAATGGCTGCGTTGATCGGCTCGAGAATGTTGAACTACCTTACGCGGATCTGCACAGGATTGGATTTTGACTACTTCCTATGGTCGGACTCAGTGATTGCGCTTTGGTGGATAAGAAGACCCCCGAGTGAATGGAAGCAGTTCGTGAGCAACCGCGTTGAGGAAATTCAGCAAAAGACCGATCACCGAAGATGGAAACATTGTCCGGGGACGGACAACCCTGCCGATTGTCTTACTAGAGGCATGCCAGCGAGGGTACTGGTGGATAGCAGCACCAGGTGGCAGGGACCCGCTTGGCTTCATCTCGACTCGTCAAGTTGGCCAAACAGCGACGTCGAATGGGACGAAATGACAAACGACGAGAGGAGTTTCAAATCTAGCATCCTGCAAGTCTCGGTGTCATCGAATTCTGCGATCATGGATGCAGAGAAATACAGCAGCCACCGGAGACTAACAAGAGTTACTGCTTGGGTCCTACGCTTCGAGCGTAACGTGCGATGCCGTAACGGTCGAACTGTCGGCACTCTAACGGTCAGGGAGCTCAACGACGCGGATAACCTTTGGGTAAAGCAGGCACAGGCGGAGCATTTCGCCGAGGAGGTTAATCTGCTACAGATGGGCCATCCAGTGGCACCTGATTCAAAGTTGGCCAATCTGCGACCGTACCTGGACGACAACGGCATCATACGCTTACGGACGAGACTGCAGTGCGGAGCAGATGGAGAGGACGTGAAATGTCCAATCATACTTCCCCGCGCGCATCACTACACGAAACTTGTTGTGGAACGTGCTCATCACAGAACACTGCACGGAGGCTTGCAAGACACATTGAACGAAGTAAGAGAGCGCTGGTGGATTCCACAAGGCCGACAACTAACAAAAGCGCTCATATTCCGATGCATCACCTCCTCGCGTAATCGGGTCAAGGCAGCTTCAGCTCCCACTACTCCACTGCCATCTGACAGAATTACTCCCAACCAGCCCTTCGAAGCAGTGGGAGTGGACTTTGCTGGGCCTGTGATGGTGCGATCCGAGCGCGGCTCGTCAAAGTCGTACATTGCGCTCTTTACGTGCGCAACAACGCGGGCCGTGCACTTCGAACTCGTTTCGGATCTTACAGCACGCTCATTTCTCATGGCGTTTCGCCGTTTCGTTTCCCGACGAGGATTACCGAATACTGTGTACTCGGACAATGCATTGACCTTCAAGAAAGCGTGCCGGGATATTCAGAAGTTGCAGACGGCCGTGCGACAGAGCGAGATCCAGGATTATTTCGCCCCCCACCAAATAAAGTGGAAATTCCTCGTTGAGAGGGCAGCGTGGTGGGGCGGCTGGTGGGAAAGGCTGGTGCGTACGACGAAGCAATGTCTCCGAAAGGTACTTGGACGACAGTCTTTAACGTTCGAAGAGATGATGACTGTGCTGCAGGACGCAGAAGCGTCGATAAATTCTCGCCCGCTTACGTACTTACACGAATCACCTGACGAGCCTGCCGCGTTGACGCCTGCTCACCTGCTGATTGGTCGACGACTCATGGCACTTCCGAGTGGTGAACATCAACAGCCGTCATCATCTGCGACCGACCTTTCCCGTCGATGGTGTCACCGCCAGAGAATAGCTGATCATTTCTGGAGAAGGTGGCACAGAGAATATCTGCTACATCTGAGGTCTGCCCACGTCTCTAAGCCCGTGAGGTACCATTCGCTGAAGGAAGGAGATCTTGCCTTACTGCATGAAGACAAGGTTCCACGCAATCTTTGGAAAACCGTGCGGATTGTGACGCTACACAAGGGAAGGGATGACAAAGTCCGAGCATGTACCATAAAGCTGCCAACGGGTAACGTGACAAGAAGACCGGTACAGCTACTATACCCCCTTGAAGCATTGCTGGGATGAATTTCATTCGGCGGGGGAGGATGTGTAAATATGTTTAAAAGGGACTATCATTGGACGACGACGTTGAAGCGATATCATGAACAACGTGACATCGAATGACTTCTTCACTTTTTCTTACTCTCTTGTTGGGTTGTGTGACACGTAGGAGTAAAGCTCCAAGTAGTTTTTTAGACTGAGTCTCTCTGGCCCTATCTTTTCGGGGCTAACTTGGGGCCTTCTTGTGGATGCAACGCCGTTCCCGCTCAAGGTAATTAACATGCCCTCATGTAAGTATCTTGTTCTTGTATCTGGTGCTTGCTCTCTCGACAGTGTAAAATTTCGGCAAATACGTTCATCGCGAATCTACACTAAGGTTGTCATTCAAGCCCAATTCTTACGTACGTAGTACCTGCAGTGTGTATACCATAACATGGCGTTGCCAAACACAACTCGTTCACCCGGTTATAATGCCAAGAAATGCGATTACTGCTCCTGTAACGCGAAACGCCAGGTATTCAAGAGTGAGAAAGATATGCGCAAGTGATGCAACAGTGGTGAGCCGTAACTATAAGAGAGTGAAGTCTTCAATTAAGCGATGAATTGACTTACTTTATCAAAGACACCTACAATGCGAATAAAAATATCTTTCGTATGTAGGCGTAGCACAGTTCCGTTGACGATATACGTGACGTTCATTGCGTTCTTAGCCAGTCTGCCGCTGGCCGGAACTCGACAGCATAATTGCACGAATCCTAACTGCACAAGTGGTATCAACAGCGTGTTTTAGCATTGGCAGATCATCCCAAATATTAAAAAAACGACGCGATCAAGAAGCCTACGTCGATCGAGCAGACGCTCCCTGCCACCATCGCCTGTTTACATTCCCCTATGCTCCGTAGAGAGGGAGGGAAGTCTTGAAGAACACTGATATCACTTACGTCGGCGATATAGACCGCGTGAACAGCTGCCGTCATAAAAATGGCGGCCCCCATGTCTGTTTCGAAATGGCTAATCTACGATTATTTAAAATATGGGGCTGTTTTGTGGAAATGAAGGGTGCTTTCAGACACAGTTCGATATGGGCTTCCAGAATATTGTTACAGTTTCAAGAAGTCAAGGTATCTCCGGAGCTGACCTTTAAACGCTATTTGTGGTTTTCATATTGCCATATAAAATATGTTTGTATTCCTCTTCTAGCGTTGCGGATTTGAGATGATACCCACCATGGAAGTGGCCAAACACATGGTGCTCTATGTGAGAAAAATTACAGGGTAGTACGGTGAGACATACATGAATGCTTGAACATGAAATAAAAAAAGGTTTAACCGAATAATTAGTGCGGAACGGATGATCATGCAGCATGCGAAAACTGAGAACCGTTTTAGTCCTCACAGCCATGACAAGGGAAATAATCGCGTTCCAGGAACTACGACCGGTGCAGGTAAGTAAAGTTATCTGCTAGTGCTGGGAGCCCTTAGATTGCGCTTCAGGGGTGTGTTATAGTTCCTGTGTACATTGCTGTGCACGCTACCGTGTCAGTTGCAGCTGCTCCCTTTTGCTCCTGCAAAGTTCCCGTTAGACGCCAGAGGGCGTATTTGTATTCTACCAGCAAGGAGGACTTGATTGGTTCCAGTATATGGCACGTAGAAATCTGTGGCAAAAAAAAAATGTACGAAACATCAGCGCAGTGACCTCTTTGTACCAACTTGGGACTTCGCGAACAGAAAAAAAAAACAAAACAAAAACAGAAACGCTACGGAATGGAGGCGTTCTGCGTGGTGTGGCGTCTTTTGGTGTGCCATGCCCCATGCGAGTTCAAACAAATTTGTTTGGCACAAACAGCTCTAAAAGAGAGGTTTTTAGCTAGTTAACTAGCTAAAAACCTCTCTTTTAGAGCTGTTTGTGCCATTCAGAGGCAGATAAACGGGGATAACTGCGGTGCTTAAAGAGAGCAGGTCCAAGCAGCTTGCTGCGAACTCATTGTGTCACTGTTTCGATTTTCTTACTGACTGTCCTTTCGAATACTATAACCAATAACCAATCAAATCATTCCTTGTCCCCTAAAATGAAAGTCGTCATCCGGCTACGTTAATGTTGTGCCGAATTTTCGTGGGTTGAAAGTGAAGTGAGACTGCTCTTGGAACACGTCCGCTGAAGGCTACTCGGTGCGCATAAAATTATGACAGGTCGATCTAGGTGTGAGAGGGCTTTTGGCGACCATGAAAATAATACAGCAAATGGAAGCTGTTCACGAACAAAAGGTATGCCGATGGTACAAGCATGACCAGAGGATATGAGCAAGAGGTGTTCAACAGCTTGGCAGTTTGCTACTGTGACGTATACATCTAACGTGTAATCTACGTGCATCCCAACTGCATTAACGTTAGCAATCTAAAACATAAAATGGTGATGGAAGCAGCAATTCACGCGCGATAGTGAAGTGTGACCGTGATAGTGATAGCGGAGTGGAAGACTTGGCTTCTGTGGAGATATCCAATGAGCAGTGCTTCAGATTCAGAGTATTTAGGTACGGAATATCAAAGTTTGAATATCCTAGAACATCAAAAGCTTCTTCGAACATAAAGGCGAGCAACGTCGCCACGGTGGCTTCTAAAATTGGCCACTCGATAAGCCCTGTAATACTCCACACAGTGCTCAAGTGCATTGTAGTCATCAAGTGCATTACAAGGTTAGATCGTATCGCTGGACGTTTCAACACTTGGTAGTGATAAAACGTGAGGTAATTGTGTTTCAACTGTTATCCTTAGAAAGCTTTTAGCAAGCACTTTTGGCAAGTGCTACTTAGAAAACATGGATAGTTTACAGCTGACTCATTAATATGAACCGAAAGCAATGATTTTGTGACCAAGCTCTGCGTTTGCATTGCCAATTGGGTACTTGAGTACCTGAGAGGAAAGTACCACCACCACCACCACTTAAGGAACCAGAAAAGTACTTAAAGTACAGCACAAAGTACACAAATTGAAACTTGATACCTAATGCATGAATTAAAGTACAGGTACTGGGAAATGTACTTAAAGTAGTACTCGAGTACTTGGTACTTTAAGCACTTCCCATCACTAGTTTTATGCCCCCTTCTGCATATAAACTTCCAGTTAATACCCTTGCAACCCCTACCCCTTATGCAATTTTCTGTTTTGCTCAACTCCCACAACTCGCATTTTACTCCCCAGCCAGAATAGCGCATTTGTCTATTCCATGATTTGACCAATGAAATACTTAGTCAAATGATTTGGTTAATTAAGAAATCTAGTTTTATGTCCCGTCGTTTAACCCGAGATGCCGCAAGATATTATCAGGGACAGGTTTTGGTGCTGTTTCATGTTTTATTTGTAAAAGATGTAATACCTGCATCTACTATAACCTCTTAGTTGCAGAAAGATAGAAAGAAAATATATCTATATTAAAGGGACTATGAAATTCCCCGAACCCCCATACTTTTTTTCGATGGAAACTGTTCTTCCCGCAGAGAAACTAATATGCCACAAATTTTTCCGGACGAAATCGCTCCACTCTGCGAGGAGCGCGCGCTGGAAATGTCTCTTCCGCGTTCCTCCTCTCCCGCGCATATTTCCCTGCCGATGGTGTAACTGTACGGACCGCACTTCGGTTCCCCGTTACGTCACCGGTGTTGCACAATGGCAAGTAATGCCGCGACTTCCGAAATCTGCCGATCACGCGAAAGCTGCTGTCATGGAGATTTCCACTCCCGATGAACGCATACGCGGGATCCTACGGCGCATGCTCCTGGCGGGATTCCTCGGCTCGGCGACACGTCACGATGACGTGTTGCTGAGCTGGCCGTGGTCGCGTCAAGTTGCCCGTTGTGTCTCCGCTCGGCAGCTCGCCACGGCGCGGCGCTAGCTGTCCTCCCTTCGCCGCTCCGTTTAAATTCGCTCCCGAGAAATCCGCTCGCGCGACGAAAGTAAAATTTCGGTTCTAGACTCAGAAAAATGTCTTCTTTCGAACGAAACGAAGAAAAAAATCGTTTCATAGTCCCTTTAAAAGCTCTTGCTTTATTTGTCCTAGGACATCACGAATAGCAAATTCCATATTATATGTGAGAACCTTGCAATACATGTATACAAATACAGCATGACAGTATAGAAATTGCAAAAACAATCAAACGTGTATCTATGAACATAATCAATTATCGCAGGATTTTTCGACAATTGGAGCAATTTAGAAGGTCTCTTGATTGCTACATGAAAGCAAAAACAATATGTCAGTCATGTTTAGCTATATATCAGCAGGGTCCCTTGGTTCTTTTTTTCAACCACATAGCACGTTACTCTGATCATGCCTCCCTGTCACTACCCGGTCCCACTAACAGGATCCCCTCCATACAGCTCAAAGAGTGGAATCACCTCATATCTATCCTGGTGTTTATACAAGTCTAATGCACTGTATTCTGGATGCTGCCCTGGAGGTAGCAGTGTGTGCACACCTGAACGCTTTACCTCGTAACTATGCCTATGTTCACTTAAGTGAAGTGTGACAAACAATTCAACGAATAACGATAGCGTTCTTCTGTGAATAATCATTACAGACAGCTGTGGAAAAACTGGAGCTTCTGCTTTCCAGTTACAGCTACGTTGTAATCAAATGTAACACACAGCACACACACACACTTGCACAGCTTGCACAGTACACATCTTCAACTTGGTAGGTGCTAGCATCGACACTTGCAGATCGGACCCTGTCGAGTATTTCATTCTCGGAAACGCCAGCAAGGAACACCGACTTTACTGCATCTGTAAGTTCTGACCACAGTACACTCTTCCCTGTACTTGTAAAAAGAGGGTTTGAAAAGCAAGTTGCCGAGAATTGATAGCATTGTTGCAGCTGTCCCCTGGTTGAGATCGTCTTGCAAATGTTCACAAAGGATTTGGACTTCATAGCAATGTTCTCGAAATACGAGTACTTTGCCCCAAATCACATGCTCCAGTACCGTCTTGCTGGCGCTTACAAGTAGATAGAGCGGGGATAGTGAACAAGGAAATACATTTTTGGGATCAACTTCTGGTTTGGAAACACATCAACAAACTTTTGAAGAAAAACATCTACATTCACTTGCAAGTATCGAATGCTGTTTGCTGGAACCTTATCTGCCAGAATAATGTCCACAATGTGCCTGTATAGCAATATGGTCCTCATGAAGCTGTATGTATTTGACAGTTGTGTTCACTAGTCACCTTGTACATTGAGTCTGTCACACGAAACCTACAAAAGTGGCCACTACCAAATGAGCAGCTAAAGCCACCAATACGATTAAGTGACAGCTTCTCACTGAGAATAACCAATAGGCGTACCTTTGCAACTCTTGTTCATTCGTCAACAATGATTTGAGTAGTCGGGAATGGACACTGACTGCCGCCAACACACACCTGGTCTGAACACGATTAAATTAGCAATTAGAGCTAATTAGGACCCCCCACAGTAATCACCACCCTCCAGAGAGTCACCACACAAATTGGGGAGCATCTAACGCGTGTCCAGACCACACTGTGTGTTACCAGCAACCAGTGCCCATAAAAAAGAAAGAATACATAGAAATAGAGTGGAGAGAAACAATTTATTCGAAAATCAACAATGCCGTGTCGAAGAAACCGCTCCAGAATGCCAGAGTGACCAGCGACCGGCATGTTGCTTGTTGACGGCCGGTACTTGCAGAGATCGACGACAGGTGGCCACCTAGTTGCAAAGCATCACACCAGATGGTGCCATCACCATAACTCTATGCGAGAAAGACAGAGAACAACAAAGTACTAACGGCAGGTAAAATTGCAACACGACACTGCTAAACAAGTCTAAACATGCGACAGCGCGTACAAAACACTGGCGAAAAGGCCTAACCGCTATCGCAAATGCAAAACATGCGACAGCATGGACAAAAGGCTTAAGACACTACAAACCTAAACGGCGTAGAAGTCACTGGTCCAGTCATGCGGGAAAAAAGCCTAACCACTACGGCAAATACTAAACGTGCAAGAACAGGCGTAACACGAGCGCAGTAAAAAAATGCGCAAACATCGGGAACAACTGCTACGGCAAATCAGTCACCTTTCTTCCGCGGCGACGGAGCGTCCGCTCTCGATGACAGCCAAGAGTCTGCTGGTGGCACGGCGACACCGGAGCGACAGACCGCATGACTTCACTCCACGAGAGCCAGCGCGCGAGTCACAGGAGTGCCGCTCTACGGGTGTTAGGCATGCTCGCCTGCACATTCCTAGCGCCGTTTGCGCCGCTGCGGCCGGCGGGGATCGAGCGGTCATCTCCTCGCAGGCGCTGCCCGTTTCGGTTTCGCTCTCTCCTTCCACTGCGCGCGAGCACTCCTTGTGGCAACGGGTTGCTTCTCCGTTTCAGTTTTCCACTCGTTCCTTTGCGCATGTTTATTTGAAAACGCTCTATAAAGGCAGCGCACACCGAGATCGCATGACCAGTACATGGAAATGTTTAGCTACCATGTTTTACAAAATTGTCCCCAAAGGAGAGTCCCCGTAACGAGCTTGTCATCAATGCTTTTCGCTACGTCATAGACATGGTAGGCTTTGTGGGCATGGTGGGCAATATAGGAGAGATATCTCTGGGGCCACTACAGGAGATGGTGCGTCGGATCTACGCCCATTACAAGGACATCTGTTTAATGGTTCTGGACGGACCCTTGGGACTGACGAGCGAATTTGTGAACTCGTCCAACGCTGAATTCAACTACGACTCTGCAGATATCGTGGACCTTCTCGATCGTGTCATTGCTGATATTAAGCACGCCCTGTGGAAGCAGAACATTTGCAAGCAGTCTACATCAGGAACTTTGTCACAGATTTATTGAATTACTGTTTGGTTATCGAAATGCAATGCATTAAACAGTCTGAATAACTTTGACGAGGCTCTGTGTGTTTTTTCACGGAAACATCTTTATTGAATACATACAAAGACGTCTCTTCAGTTGGTCGATAGATGCCTGCACACCCCCTGACTTGCATGATCTCACGAACAGAACATTACTACTACTGATAATAATAATTAGGGATTTACGTCGCGAGACATCTGCGATCATGAGCGACAGAACATTACGAGAAGATTAGGCGTGCCAGAAAAGGTGAGAGGAATCTTCATCGCAGTGTCGTCATTGCGCGGGTCACGGCACCAGCACGATGATGGAAATGTCATTCTTTTCATACACCCATTCCGCTACCACACTGCCACGATCACCCGTGCTTCTCCTGTCCTAGAGAGAGAGGGAAAGAAAGAGAATCATATCATAACTTTTATTCGTATTCTCCATTATATGCGCGTGCACGAAGGACTTGCTCTTTGTTCAAGGGTCACTCGAGCACCAGCGACGCTCTCGGGCTCTCTTCCGGGTTTTCCGATGCTACACAAAGAGGGAGTACTATTGTAATCCTATACGCGTGAAAACACCAGCAAAGCTTACCGTATTCACAGCTTCCGTAAGGGAAGGAGTGTACGGCATCCACGAGATAGTGCTTGTCGCCGTAGGGGACCGAGCTCTTCTTGAGTCTCGTAATGGTGTACATTTCTTGCTTTATACTCTGGATGGTGCACTGCTTCTGAGAGACTGTCTTTTCATTGAACAGAGAATCTCGGTACACTTTGTGCAATCAGTGCTTTCTCACCACATCTTTCTTAACTCCTCTCGCTCTCACAATCTGTTTGTGTGTCCCAGCCAAGAGAATGCTGTACATTTTGGCTCGGATGGCTACAGCTTCCTGAAAAACACCTCCTCCCATCTCGTCTTTGAAGTACCCGATCTGGTTCGCGTGCTCGTCGTTGAAAAGCGGGTGGTCCGGTGAATAGGTGGACAGATCTGACTCCAGGTTTGTACACGTCAGAGAAAAAAATATGCTGTCCGTATCGCTATAGATCAACTGCACTGGGCACGTCAAGCGAGAAAAGAGCGACTCGTAAATGAAGCTGTACATTTGGACTTTGGATGTCTCCAAAAATGGCAAAGCCCACGTAAAGGGGGTGTGTGCATTTGATGCGATGCTATTCCATCTCGTACAAAATGCACTTGTCACTCAGAGTGTGAAAATGGTGACTGTCGACTGACCTAGCTTTTCGGAGTGCGCTTTCTTTGTTGTAGACTATAGCACACCTCTTCATACGTATCACATTTTGTATCGACTTACCGAACGTGCTGTTCGACATGGTTTTGTACAGAAGTCGCTCGAATTTCGTGGTCGCCACGTGGTCGCCTCAACACGACGTTCCTCTGCACGAAGGTCCGCAAAAAATTGTCTTGGCGGAACGAGATGCTGTGAACACATTTTATTTTCATGCCCAACCTCACGTACAGAGTGTGCAATGCATAATGAACGACGTAGCTTTCTTTATCGTAGCACGTCAGCAAGAGTTTCTTTGTGGGAAGGGCGTTCAACGTCAACTCGTGTTTCAAGTGTCTTTGGTAGGGGGAGAGTTTGTTCTCATCCACGCACATGTGTTCGGGTGCCAGGAGAAAATCCTTGGTGAGCGCGTGCAGTTCTTCGGGATACGACAAGTCTACTACGTACAAGTAACCCACTTCCGAATCATGAGGAATGTTGAGAAAATCGATCTCGCTCCCCCTCGAAAGATCGACCCGCTGAAAACCACCTCTCGGGAGATAGAAGTCATCACGTACGGGTACAAACTGTTCACGCCGGGGTAGTGGATGAAAGTCTTTTCTTGCTGGGGATCATAATCGTCGCACCCCTCGTGATTAGCTCGACATTGTCGATGGAAGCTGTTACATATGTCTCCCCTTATTCCGCGTTCGATCGTTTCGTATCTCATGATCGCTCATGAGCTCTAGCTGGACTCTGGTGAGCTTCAGAGCGCTGTCCCACGCGTCACTGGCGAGGGGCACCGTACGTAGGATATCTAACCTATCCGTCTCTAGCGCAATCTTCCTGAAATACAGCACGACGTCCCAGAGCTGACAAGCGTCGGGCGTGACGTAGAGACGCGTGTAACCGCCGAGGTGCTTACATTCGAACAATTCGAAGATGTCGAGAGCGTACTGGTACTCCCCGTCCATGTTCTCTTGGTCGTTCAGGTCACTTTTGAAACATTCCTTTGGCGGCAGCACGGGTGAATTGTACGCTTCGAAATTGTCAATAATGTTGTAGGGATAAATGCCCTTCAAGAGGAAGAGGCGGAAACGGTCATCAAACATTTGACGGGTACAATGAAACGCGCTCTCGCGACCGCTGGCATGGAGGGTTACCACCAGGTTGGACAACGAGAGGTTCAAAAACTGCGTGGTATTGCGGAAATGGAGATCGCCAATGTTGAACCCCCTTATCTTTTCCGAACTGGAAGGTAAGACGAAGGTAATACCCCTGTCAGACGTACTAATTTAGTGTCACTTTCAGCGAGTACACTTGCAGTAAGTGTCATTCTTTCGGAGTCACACGGCATCTTTTAGTGACACTAAATGCAAAGTACACTTACGATGAAGTGAGTTCGCCAAACTCACTTCACTTTGCCTGCGACAATCAAGTACGTACCCTCCACGGCAGGGATTGCGTAACAAAAAGCTTATTTTTGGAAAAGGAAAGAAACAACCCAATCTGAATTTATTTTTGGACAAATTTGTTAAGACAGCGCTGATTTGTATAAGAAAGACGTAAGGGTTTTTGGCGTGATTTACCGGTACTCTCGTTCACAGACTGCCCAGTAGAGTTCGTAATCCACTTCGCGGCAGCCATATTTGTTGACATTGCACGGTGGTTAAGTGTTACCGGCGAAATCGCGAAATACTCGCAGTGAAGCACTGAATAATGGAAGACAAAAAAGACAAGGCATCGTGGTCTGAGATAGAAACCTATGCTATCAGAACATGGGAGGACCAAGCGAAACGCGAAAGTGTATGCTGACATCGGGGGCCAGTTGCACGCGCAAGACATAGTAAACACCACCAAAGAGGTGAAGAAGAAGATTGAAAATTTGTCAAATAAATATACTTGTGTTGGTTCGCAACAATTATATTTATGGCGTTCAATCGACTTCAACTGCGAAGAAAATCTTTATGAAATGTTTCTGGACGTAAGAAAAATGATTTTACCAAGAAAGCATGGCGCACTCCCCGATGTTAGGTGGGAGTTCAAGCTCGCCCATCGTCATCACCATGACTGCTTAGTGACACTTACTTATGCCGTGTAGCAGGAGCCTAGTGAAAGTGACATTACAGGACGGAGTGCACTTCAAATAAGTGACACTAAATTAGTACGTCTGACAGGGGTATTACACGTATCACACAGCGCCGCCACAAAATTATAAGAGTCGGGCGCTCTACGAAGCGGGTGTGGTCGTGATGCGACACCTTCCGCTTTTGACGGTTAAATTCGCACCCGCAAAATTTGCCGTGCGTCGCTTTCTCGTGTCGAAAGTGTTCTTCCATACTCATGACCAACGGCGAGGGACAGCGGCTGCAATCTAGGCCTGCTATTTCTCCGTCGCAACTTCTCACAACAACGATGCAGTACGAGCTCATCCTGTGCACACTCATGGCGTCCTTAACGAGTGAATCCTTTTTCAAAACGCTCTCCGTGTCTCATACCGCGAAATAGGGATAAGGATGCATGTACTGTATTTTTTGAAGGAGACGCTCTCCCCCGCTTTTGGCATTTCGAGAATCACTTCGTTTAGGTCTCGACACAAACGTTCGTGCAGCTGCAATGCCTCTCTTGTCCCATAACCGCTCGTGCAATTCTCACAACAAAAATACTCACTTTGTCTCATGAAAGTGCTAAATTTTTTAATGCCATAGAAATGACACTTAACCTCGAGCAGATGGACTTTATCTTTATAGAGCGTGCAGGGAACCCGTCCGGTCGATATCGAACTCGTCTGCTCGTCGAACACGTAGATGTACACGGATATTTTGTTTTTTCTCTCCCACAGGGTAACGTCTTCGTAAGTGACTGGGAAGCAGGGCGGCCAGATTTGAAGGGTTCATGTATTTGCAGTATCTGGCATAATGGTTTGGTTTGTTCCTCAACGGATGCAAGAGTGCCAGCACGCTACACTCGTTTTCCTGATCCGGCGGAAGTTTGACGTTTGTGAGAGCCCTTGTTTTTCTTTTCAACATTTCTGGAAGCTCGATCGTGCAGCCAATCCGCTTTGGTTTTAAACGCGTTTGGTTTAAGTCGACACATTGAACGTCGTTGGAGATGAAACAATACCTTTCTCTCGCATGGTTTTCTATTCGTTGCGAAGACTCTGCGATGGCAGCATTTATCGTGTCGTGGATTTATTGGTGGTTATGAATCACTCTCATGTGAAGGTTCACGTGAAGGAGATGAGAAGTCAACCCGTCGGCTCCATGCTTAGCCATGAGCGCCTTTGAGCACAGACAAAATTTGAAAGGCATGGGATAAGCTTCGAGGACGCGCGTGAATACTGGAGCTATGCTCGGTAGATAGAGTCGCAAATGGTCGACGTTGTCGTCGTGTGGGGAGCGTAGAAGCATGTACCTAGTTGCCGTTCCGTCGAATACCTCATCTGGGACAAAAAAGGTAGGAATCGACTACCCGTGACAGAGGGATGATTCTCTACTACGTGTTTTCGTAATTCAACGATTCTACGGCCCTCGACGGGCTCATGTTCCCTTCCGAATTCTGGGCTTGCATCTGGTGATTCATCTCTAGCCCTACCAGAAAGAGGAATGAAATCTGCATACGACTGATCCCCTTCCCACATGAGCAGTTCGTCTGCACTGTCGTGCCCTTCTAGGGGTTCGTCGTCGTCCGTTTCAGGTATTACAAAAGCTGAACTACTGACTCTATTGTTGTCGTCGTCATCGTCTGAAAGGACGACTGGACTGTTACCGAGATTCTCTATTCTAGCTTCGTGCTCTCTTTCTACGGCCACGAGCATGGCAGCGATGGGATCGTACTGACATACGAGACAGCGTGGCACTGCGGTCAAACAAAATCAGTCTGAGAGTGTCCTCCTCAGGACGTTCTGAGAATGTACATCGAAGGACGAGGACAGATTGACACTGTGAGGACGTCCTGGGTACCGTCTGTGTTGTTGGGGTAGATGTGAAAATATTACAAGTGGCAGATATACAGGTGAAAGGTATTTCAGATGTTTTGTACAAGTGCGAATATTCACCAAGCAGTTGAAGATCGCTGGCAAAACATAGTAAATAACAAGAGTAGAAACTTGACTCAGGAGTTACATGTTTTGAAAGCATGCTGTGCAACATCAACACACAGCATAAATTCACCTAGAGTAAATTCATAGGGATGTTTCCCCAATGCCCTAACAGTGCTGACGAAAAAAAAAATTCTTGAAGCTCTGATGTCCACGGCGATCATGCTGTTCTGTATTTCGAAGGTGATTCACGATACCCGGACCAGCTACCTTCTCCACCGCCTACGTCTCAATGTTGCCCGTACACCCTCACTTCTCTTCAAGATGGGACGGCTAAATTCACCAAACTGTAATGTCTGTGGAGTGGAAGCGGACATCCCACACCAACTCCTGTATTGCCAGCAGCACCTTCAACATAGGGACACCCTCCGTTGCCGTCTGCTCCAGATTGGTTGTAACGACTTTTCGTTGGCCGCTCTTCTTGGCCCCGTCTTGCACCCCAACCAGTGGGCTGTCACTGCCGCTCTCCTCGGTTTTCTCCGAGTCTCAGGACTCGTGAACTGCCTGTAACGTTGTGCTAGTGTTTATTCTCTTCTTTCTTTTTGTTTCTCTTTTCTTTCTTTCTGTTTCTCTTTTCTTTCTTTGTGTTTCTCTTTTCTTTCTTTGTGTTTCCTCCTTTCTTTCCTTTCGTTTCTCTTTTCTTTTCCTTTCCTTTCTTTTTGTTTCTTGTTTTCTTTCCCTTTCCTTTCTTTTTGTTTCTTTTCCTTCCCTTTCGTTCTGTTTCTTGTTTTCTTTCCCTTTCCTTTCTTTCTGTTGCTTTTTGTTTTTCTTTCTTTCCTCTGTTTCGATCCCCCTTTTTCTTTTTCGTTTGCCCCTTCCCCCTTTTTTTTCGGAATAGCAAGCCGGCTCTTTGCCTGGCTAACCTTTCCTTTCTTTTTTTCTTAATAAACATATCCCCCCCCCCCCCGGACCAGCTTGCCTTTCTTGCGTAAAAATCAACGCCATCCAACTTCAGTGAGATTTCATTTGCACCTCTTCATGACAAATGAGGACGACTCTATGCCTGCCGCGTCGTACGAGCATAACCTCAAAGAAATACAATTCGAAAAGATACTGGGACAGCAGCGTGTCAATGTGGGTAGGCGCCAAAATATATTACATACCGTTGCACACAGCGCGGTTGGTAAGGCTCTGACTGCATGTCTTCATTTCGTCCCATCAACGGTCATAATGCCTACGAGCAGAGGTAAAAACGTGGAGAACAGCGTTGAAAGAAGGGGAATGCTTGACACATCGACTACATACCTCAGAAACGGATAAAATACTCAAAGTAAAGCCCAAATGACGCCAGCTGCTTGTAATCTACGGCACACATCTTCACATTTCGTAGCAGACTGAGTAATACGTTGGCGACTGGCGGAAACACTTCCACTTACGTGCAGTGGAATGTTGCACAGAATGGAAAAACAACAGCTTCAAGCAAGAGGAGTAATACGTCCTTACCACGGTACATGTACTTTAGGGGAAATGTTCATACATGTTTGAAATAACGCGAACTATTTTCAACGCGGACGAGCCACTATGTGGTGCGGCACGGAAAACGTTTTACAGACGTTGCAGACTTGGCGACATCCGCCAACGAGCTGCTCAGTTGATTTGTTCGGAATACATTTTGATTTCAGATTTTCATTGAATTTTCACTTGCTTAAGTGCAATATTTTTCCATACAATTCGTATTCTGGAATTTTATTTGTTGGAATTGGACGAGTACCTCGAATTAGCTCATTTTCTACACCGACGTACGGCGTTCTTCATAATCATATGATTACTTAATTTGAGAATGATGATGTACCGTTGGTCGCCATTGCGCTGGTTCCTTCAGCAGCTGGCTCCTAACTTCTTGCATTGGTGGCCATGCAACATGTTGGATCTCATTAAATCAACTGGACAACAGTTTCTCACTGATACACATTAGGCCAATTCCTAAAAATGGCTTCTCATTCCGTCTGTTGGTACAGTTTGTAATACACAGCATGTTGACCTCATTAAATCAATTGGAAATCAGAGTTTCTCACTGACACCCATTAAAGCAATTCGTTCAATTGGTTCCTTACTCCGTGAAGGTGGTCTTCGCAACACATGACGGCGGAACCCGATTTCGCGAAGGCAGCATCTCTGCAAAACTTCCAATTCAGTGAATGAGAAATAGTCGGCTTGTACACGTTGAACAAATTGGCGGTCTGATTTCTCATTGAATCTTATAAAAATTGCGGGCAGAAGTCAATGAGATTATGTCTTCTATGTCCAGAGGGGAGCTTTCCGAAGCACAGTCTCTCAATCAGCTGGACTCTCGCCCTCTCGCCATGTTAAAATTGCTCTGTCCATGACCAATTCCTGCCCACGAAAGTTGTGCCATAAAAGCGATTCTATATTTTTGGACAACGTAGGACGTCTGTCCTCACTGTGATGCGACTCATTTATCTCACTACCTTACCAGGAGCAATACCGTAGAGTATCGAGTATCCCTGGCGATGACGCTGAATTATCATTCAAATGAAGTCGTTGTTTCAGTTTGGGAAGCACTGGCGCACGCAACACTAAAACACGCTCCTGTGTTTTACAGTGGTAGCTGTTAAAGGAAGGGTGTCGGGAAATCGCTTTCGATGTATCACAAAACCCTCGGTTTCGGTTTCGTTTCCTGTCCCGCCTTTGTCCCGGTTTTAGTAATATTTTTGTCCCGCTAATTCCAGCTCTACATATCACCACTCACTTCACACATCACAACGCAGTAGTCGTCAGTCTAAAGTAGTTGTGCATAAATCAGCAATAAAAGTGTCAACATCCACCCACAAGAGCTAACGCTGAAATTCGCGTTGCACAACGGTAACCGTCCAGCACCAGCTCCGGTGGCGCAGCGGTAACGCGTGCGCTTGGAGACTGGGAGGTCCGCGGTTCGAATCCGCGGGCCGGCTGTGCCGTCTGGGGTTTTTCCTGGGTTTCCCTCAGATGTGTAATAGGCGTATGCCGGCACAGTTCCCCTGAAGTCGGCCCATGGACGCAGCTATCCTCCCCACGAGCGGATTCCGCTCGGTCTTCCACTTCACCCTTTCCTCCTGTCCACTATCTTTCCCTTCCCGAGAAACATGCCGCCTAATCAGGCAGGCAGACCTCTCGGGTTCCTCCCAACGACACTCCTCCTCCTCCTCCTCCACCGTCCAGCATTTTTTGTTAAGCCTGAGCGGTTTTGAGCGTATAGGAATATTACTGCGCGTAATGCTGAGCCAGGAAACGATGGAAAGCTTCAAACACTGCAAGATGGAAGTTTTATTCTGGATAATGAGTCTGACTATCCAGATATGTAACTCTTGAACCACTTTAACCCTGCCATCAGGTATTTCTCGTCGCTTGGCAGGTAGTTGTGAGTGCACACCTGGAAAATAACAAAGAGAAAACGATGTTTTTATCATGAATGCGTTAGCACTGAGCTGGCCGCAAACACAAACTATAAGCACATTGGACAGGTGAACATATACCGCATCAAGAGGGTAGATTATTGACCGAGTTGGTAAAACATAGAGCGAGCGCGAGAACAAGACGAGGACACGTGAAGGAGAGTGCACTTCACTGCAATGTTACACGAGAAAGATACCGCCCGCCGCGGGTATGTTTCTGTGTCTTCTTTTCTGTATTCTTTTCAGCCATTCTTCAGTCACCCACCTTTGTCGAGTTCAAAATCTGACCAACATGGTCTGTCCCAGCTGAAAAGAACACACAAAGGTGGACAAAGGTGGGGGGGGGGCAAAGGTGGGGGAGTAGCTGAGCGGTAGAGCGCTCGCTTTGCATGTGGAAGGCCCCGGGTTCAATCCCCAGTACCTCCAGACCGTGCTTTTTTCCCCGAACGAAAGCGTGAACGGTGTTTCTTCTTTCGCCAGTATTTGGTGCTTTCTTCGGATCAGCGCTCCACGATGATTTTCAACGAAAACGTTATGAAGCTCCTCCTTAGCTTTGCTTATATCTTCTGTAAAGACTACGGGATGCAGAAGTCCGGCCTCTGCCAGCGAGGTCAAGGATCGCATCAGTTGGCTTACTTGCTGGTTCCTCTCGAGGGACCTTCTTTGCGAAAATTCAATTGCTTCTCGTTTTAGCGCCTGCTTAAATCCTCCCATGAAACTGTATTTACATTTATACCTTCCTGTACATTGGAACTCTGGTACATTCCTATCATCCCTTCCAATTTCGCCTGAAAACCTTTTTCCTCAAGAACCCTTTCATTCATTTCCCATAAGATAGGTCTACGATTTTTTAAGTGTATTTGGGTGGTTATTCACCCCAAGTGTCAATATGACCAAAGAAGAATCCCAAAGAAAAAAAAACTGTAGCTTCATAACAAGAAACCTTCGCGTCTTGGGAACGGTACGTGAAGTGACCAACATTACCTGACAGAAGCTTGCAGTGCTCCGAACGGACTTAAGACAAGCTTTTGATTGAGTTAGCCATAGATTCCTCTTCGCTGTGTTAGACACGTGCAACTTCGGTCACTATCTCACAAGTTTGATAAGGCTATGGGTCTGTTGCTGTGGGCCAGGTGGCGCGAGTGAGCAGCAACATCAGCGCCCCAAATCATGCAACACTCCCCAGTTTAGCAGACGACGCGGCACTTTCAAGTACACGGTTTCGAGTTGTTCGCGCTTTTCAAGAAGCACCGCTTTTTCTGTTGATATCCTACAGGTTTTGTAGCTTCCTTGGCACCACACCGTTTGACACACCATGCAAAACCCGCTGATGGAACTCCTTACTGTTGGGATCCGCGGCCGTTTGGGCAGAAATGGCGCTGTGCAAACTTCAGTGCAACAGCCCTATATGCTATAAGAAAGTTACAATGCGGCTTCAACTGAATAGCAAACTTGGGGAGAACATCCGTATTGTGGCTTCTGTGTGACAGGGCTGCCTAATCTCACCAGCGTTGTTCTCGCTCTACTTAGAGCCCATGTGCCGCACGATAGCCTAAAAGAAGAACATTACAGGAGTACTGGGCGGCATGGAACATGTTAACGTCCCGACCTATGCAGACAACGTGGCTCCCGTTTTTTCCTCGAAGGTTCAGGTCTGGAGGCAATCTCAGTTATTTAAGAATTTTCAGGAACTGCACCCTACCTGCAGAAGTCGTGGGGGACATGGCTCTGCAACTGCACAAACGCAGCGGCTTCGTTTATGCAGACCACGTGTGCCACAACAATCAGAAAATACGTTCCACTGGCAAGACGCATAGAAGATGTGGTGGGGGCAAAGAATTAACTCGTCACCGGGAAACCTAATCTCGTGGCAAAATAGATACATGCACCTTCTCAACAGGGCGTATCTTTGCAATGCTGTGTTGTACCCTGTAATACTGTACGTCGCGCAGTGCGTCAGCATAGACGATTGCTCACAAAATAAGCTCCACAGAATGTCTGCAACATTGATCTGGATGGAATTGAATCTGGATTGAATCGTTGGTGGAACGTATGGGTCGCTTAAAGAGGTTCCTAAGCCTAGAGACCTAGACAATATCAAGGCGAAGGTTCAAATATGTTTGTACTTCAGAGACGAAAAGGACCCACTTCTCCAAATACTCGGCTGTGAGTATCTCAGCTAATGGGTAGTGTCAATTGAAGCCGCGGCATCCGCTCGTCAATATTCTACAGGTAAATAACCGGATCACTTGCCTTTTTGATTATCTCGTTTCTCTGGACTACCTGCTGACCGTCAAACGAAAAACGCTTTATTGAGAAGCCATAGCAGTGATTGTACGAACGCCGTCGTAGAGACAGTGACTGCACCACACGTGATAACGCTGTCAAAGAAAAAAGTGCCCAGAGATGGCCCAGAGCACCCCAGAGTGCCTCAACTGTGTAGTATGCCCAGAGGAGAAGGAAAATCAGCTTAACGTGTTCCTGCATTGCAAGAGAACCATGGAGTCCTGGCGTGCCTTTCGGGATTTGGTGAACGAGGACGTCACTCTAGACTGGACCCTCGTCAGGTCCTTGTGTTTTCACGGACTTTCCGACGCTGACGTCTTCGGCAGTCTCGTTGTTCTAGGACTACACTCATTATGGTGCTTTAGGATGGACTACATGGAATGCTGGGACAGACCTGTTGGTCCGATTTTGAACTCGACATAGGCAGGTCATAGAATATTCAGAACCTAGGACACAACACTACCTTCCACTGTGAGTGGATGCGAGCTGTGAGTTGGCTGTCCTAGCTGAACCAATAAGCTGCTGGGCCGAATGTGAGTGACTGTTCTGGGAATGAAAATGTACCGAATAAAGTTTGATATCAATTTCGCGTGTACGTGTTTCTCGCTGTTCCTAGAAGAGGACAGAGCGCGAATTCACATGCAACAGAAACAACAGCCGTTGCTGGAGCCTGACGGCTACTGCTGCACTTGTCTCGCAGAAGGGGGTTTGTCACACGTTAACCAACACGGCGGCTATGTTCACAGACTGAATGGACATCTGGATTGATTGGGCTGTTCCCTATTATTTTTGCACGTGTCTTACCTGGCGAAGTATAAACTCTTGAACGCACGTACACATCAAGCTCTGACCACAGAGTTCCGGCCATTCCCATTGGTAGTCCCGAACAAATGACCGCTCTCGCGATCCCTCACTGACTGAGACGTCGGCCGTGACGTCACAGCCACATGAGTTTCGGTATTCGGGGTGCAGGTTTTCTCCGGATGCATTACCCCCTTGCTGAAAAACATTGGGTGCAGGTTTACCTTGAAACAAGCAATCACATTTTACTTTTATCCGGAATAAGTTGAGAAGAACTGTTTGTGAAAGTGTGAAACCCCTTTAACCTCTCAACGAGGTGGCCGGACATACGTATCCCAAACATGGGTCTTGTGTTATTGAGAGGATGAGGAAATATATCTTGAATGCCCAAAGCAGAAGATAGGGACGGTTAGGTCAACGTTGCGGTATGTTCGTGTGTGAACCGATACTCAATGAATGTTCGATTGTCGAAAGAACCGGTACCAACATCACGAGGCGGTGAGGATATAGAAGAGTTCGGAGCAGGGGCATCAGCACACCTTCGGCACTCTTATCCGAGAAAGAGAAGGTGTATGTAATGTCATTGTGTCAAGAAGTCACAGCGATAGCTGTATCGTCCACATGCAACAGTTCGCTGTGTTGTGCGCGTGCCACATCCACGTCGGTCCGAAACCAGAGCCTATTGCGAACGTCAGAAACATGTCCTACTCGTTACTCATCAAGTTCCCACAAACTCAGACGGACGCGCATTCGTTTCAAGCGCACACGGCTGGGACTGTTCACATCTCGTGGCCGCGGTTTCGTGCTCGCGTACTTGTTCGTTCATCCACCTTCGTCTCTCAGCCTCCGCTTCGCGTTCCATGACTCTGGAACCTTCTTGGCTTTATCTCAGCACAACCGCTTTGCATTTCCTCACTGTTTGGTCATGTTGTCTTCGCGCAGCCAGTGCACGTTGGGTCGCTTGTTCGCTCGATGTGCTATGCCGTTCGCTTGCTCTAACCGGCGCAACGAGCATCCCCATCTGCGGACGGCGTAGAACTCTCGATGGCCACCACATACCGTCTGGTACACAGCAACGGTGACCCCACTTTGTCACCGCGCTTTTTTTTTATTTTTTCCTTTTTTTTACCAGCTCTCCGATGCGATACTGCATTCACCAATGGCGATAATGCAAGGAAGAACACACGACCCTTGACATAATAGCCTTCATACAGCTATCGCTGCAAGATATGCAGGACACTGTCAGGGAGCATGCGGGGGTTGCCACCTCTCATGTTTTAGTTGTTTGTCACATGGAACACATTGTTGGATGTCAGCGCGGTGTCGTGTATCTCTGCCTGTGTCCAGTTGTTCGCGTTCGTGTTCAGTAAAAAGTATCTTCCACACCGAAAGCGTGGACGTCGTGCCACGACG
Source organism: Ornithodoros turicata (assembly GCF_037126465.1). Taxonomy (NCBI): domain Eukaryota; kingdom Metazoa; phylum Arthropoda; class Arachnida; order Ixodida; family Argasidae; genus Ornithodoros; species Ornithodoros turicata. The sequence goes on along the minus strand of NC_088206.1, from coordinate 42,906,529 downwards.
GCTTCCAAGGTATGTATGCTATCGCCGGGCTACCTAGCGGCGAGGTCGCGCGCAGCCAACACCAGTTTCAAGAAACTCGGAACAGCAAACAACAAGCGTCCACTTATACGTGTATGATTTTTGCGTCAATTTCGCGAGGGCATAACGGTTCCAACTTCCAAATTTTCCCTGTGTGCAGTGTTCACGACCGAAATCATGTGGTACAGCAGAAATCGGTACTTACGCAAAATTTGCTGTCGTCTATTATGAAGATTGCCAAATGAAAGGGCGAGTTCACAAGACAAACAAAAGAGAAAGCATCTTAGCCACAACCAGGAGCTCAGAATGTTTGGATCTTGCGCACGTGCAGCCTATCAGCGTACAGTCTTGAGCCAAATTATACCTATATATGCTGTCGTGGTCTTTTCATAGGCGCATGGCTGTGGTAGGTGAATATGGCAGGTGGTACCAACACTTACCCTCAAGCCTTGGCTAACCGCTGAGACGTTGAAATTGTACTCCTGGGTGAGCCCCTTGTGGGATAGCAAACAACGACATAAGAGGCGGACATGTGAACACCTGTGTCAGGATCGATGGATTGAATATTCTCTGCAGGCTTTTATTAGCGAGGCCTGTCTTCAGTTAGTTTACCACTCTGGAATAAGAAAAATGTTCTATTTGGTATTACAAATCAATGTAAGAAGCCGTCACACGGGCATCCTTCAATAATCATTGAAAGTGATGACCATTTTTTAATTCACATACCTTAAATGTAAAGAAGCCATTACATAAGGGGGGATGCTCGAATACACAAACAAGACATCATATGAGATATAATAGTTCGCATGCTTTTGTGAAATCAACAAGTTTAGATCGTTTAAGGAGAAATATTATTCAAGGTGAAAATATTCTGTCGTAAAAAAATCAACTTCCCTATCCCTACCTGCGTTGGAGAGTTACGAAAGTAATCAGTCCCAGCAAAAGTTACCTGCAGCTTAAATGGATTATCCACACGGCTCGAGGAATGGTGAGCAGGATGAATGTAAGATGAACTACCATGAAAGATGTATGCATATGCACTAGGCTACGAACCGTTCTACGATATTCTAGATGTGTAATTTAAGTATCAATTTGGTAAACTGAGCAATACTTTGAGGCCCATAAAAAATTACATCCAGCGAACAGCTTTATTCTGTACAGCCTCGAGTTTATAATTAAGGTATTTCTGTGAAGGATTCCATAGGGCAGACGATAATTCCATTTTTCTGAAGATATCCTTAGCACCGCGAAGCGTGTAAAGCGTCAACTTCACAAAGCACCATTGGGCCCCACGCTCCCTGACAGGTTGAAAGGTCTCGCGCTTTGTGGCACTACGAGCATGTTCAATGGTCATCGATTTCAATGATCATTGAACGGTGCCCGTGTGATCGGGCTATCTCTCAAAACTCGGTACACTCTAAAACAGGTGGCGAATAAGTAGCGTGTAAAAAGCGTATATTTTGCTGCTGTTGTTAATTGTCTAGCAGCCTTATCCGCCACGTCACCGAGACGTTAACAACAACAACAAGAACGCAATAACCAGACAAAGAAAACAAGCGCCCCGCATGTGTTCACTGAAAGAAAAGCGGGCGTTTTTCCTTGTTCTCTTTGTCGAGTGGTCCGCGAAAGAGTGTGGCGGATAGAAGCGTGGCGAACACCAATGTTGCCAAATTCGCAGCTGTGTCATTGCTGCTGGTTGCTTCACGTCGTGCAACGGTCGGCATCTTGGTGGTGGTTATTTGGGCGGACGCCGCTTGTTTTCGAGGCGGTTTGTCCGTGGCTGTGACACATTGTGACATTGCTGGCGTTCTGGACAGCCCGTGTCTAGACTGATGGACAGTATGAACACCGTTGACATCGTACAACTCTCGCTGAACTTGTCAGTTCACAGTTGGCACAGTTGGCATTAGTCGATCAGTCATGAAAATGCTGGTAAGCAACGTGCTGCGCATTGTATACCTTTTCGAGCACGTTTACGAAATATTGGCCATGCTTCCAGCACAACCAGCTCTCGTAGTTGTCTAAGACAATGAAAATGAGGCTCCGTGCGTCTATACCGGTAAATCACCTTTCCGTGATTGCGTTTGTTCGTCATGTTGCACTTGCTTTAATGTTCTTCCGTGTGAAACTTTTCTTTCTTTCGGACTTAACTGATGACACTCCGTCCTCCACTCCAACTACACAGGAGGAACACTGTGATCTGAATATTTTGGGTAAGGAAATTCCGAATTATCCGTAGCAGCATGTGTTCGTTTGTGACCGCTTGAAGTTATACCTTATCAGCTTGTGTTTATGTCGCACTGTTTAATTATGAATAATAAATTAGAAAGAGAGGCTCATGAACACGTTATAAACACGACCCTTGAATGTAGAAGAGTGTGAGCATATGAATGAGAATGTGTCAGAAATTCGTCGGATTATTGTAGAAATGCTTGAACGTCTGCATTGATTTATTTCACAAACCTGGGTGCAGAGAGACTGCTTGCAAACCATAGATGTCTCTTATTGGGATATCGGTTAATCTGGACTAATTACCTTGCGAACTTGCATTGTAATGTAGGAAAGACAGTTTTCTTTTTCTTACCTTCATATTTTGGCGACTTCACGGACGCCTACTTAATTCCTCGCCATCCTAAGTGTGTAGCATCGCTGATAACTCATTATTTTACTTTTGTTGATTATAATGCACTGAGAGATATCATATTCACTGCAGCCTACCACAGTGATAATGGACAGGCATCATGCTTAGATTGCTTTTATCATGGCGACCCTGACGCCTCAAGTTCAATTGAAGAAGTCCTTTTATGTTGAAGTGCCTCATCCACTAGAGTGTCCTTCAAGTTAATCAGAAATTGGTGCTGCTGGCACAGTAGTGTTACCTGCTCTAAAATGCTTTGTTTTATCAGCAAAGGGACAGCATGTTTTGGCACGAAATAGTTGAGGAACCGCACGTGCATTGTTCTAATATAGTTCTCTCGTGAAAATCCAGTAGCTTAAGAAAGCAACCTATCTGGTCAGAAATACACCTGCAGGCCTCATAGGTACCAAAAGTATCGGTGCTGTACCTGATATTTGTGTGTTGTGTGCCAATAAGGATGTACTGAATTTGCTTTCCACAGAGGTGTGTGAAGTGTGGTGATTGGAGGCATAGCGTATAGTTGAAGTAGCGTATACCGGTTGAAGCGAATAAGGCGCGCAGCGCATAACATATATAGGAGGGGGCGTATATAGGAGCGTATATAGGAGCAGCGGCGCATGGAGCACGCGGTGTATAGAAGCCGTGGCGGGTAACTCTTGTGGCGGATATATCCTACCCCAAAGTAAGCGCTATCAATTTGCAAAAAATAGCGCTTATTTATCCGCCACCGGGTTTAGAGTGTAGGGCGCCTCTAGTGAACACTATAAGCGCTTCCATGAATTTTCGAGAAAATCCGCAAATGATTTTCGGTTCTCTAACACTGAGTGACGCCACTACTTGCTCTGGCGTGTGCGTCCTCACAAAAGCGCCATCGCGGTCTTTCACTCCAGTCCGCTCCCTACGTCGTAAGTCTGGTTGCAGCTGCGTTGAAGATACGCAACTCGACTTTGAAGCGTTGTTTATCTTTGCCTATCAATGATTTGGGAAAGATTACGTTTCGTCTTGGCGCTTTCTCTGAGGATTGAGCCTCTATCGACGTCGAATCGTGAGAGATACATACCAGATCCAAGGCTGTACCAAGACGCATGAAAGTGTCGAAGCAATCGATGAGACGTTTTCTATGTCTCAGGGGCCCGTGTCGAAGACTTTTCTTGGCCTGCGTCAAATTGAATTGAAGTGAATTTAATTGAATACTGCATTTTAATATCTCGGCTGTGGGCTGCAGATGCTGCTTGCAACATCAATGTGATTCCCAATGACGAAAGTAGGGGAGAGTTTTAACATAAACATACGACTAACCAAAAATATACGACAAAAAGAATCTGTCAAATCTTATTCTTGGAATATGATGTCAGCGGCTTGAACCAAAAGTTGCGACTGGCTCGTCGCGTTTACGGAACCGGTACCGTGAACGTAACTCGATCTACTTGGGGGGACCCTCACACAACTGTCAGAGAGTGGTCACGCATTCTAAATGTGTTCTTTAAATCTACACAGCCATCTTGATCCAACCGTGCCGCTTTATATTCCACTCTGATTTACAGAATCTTCCAGAATACAATTACTCCCAGAAAGGAGTAAGTTATGGTACCTAGGGTGCACCCAAAAAAGGAGCATAATAACACCATTTTGGGTAGGTCTGGAGGTCTGGAAAGTGGCGTTAATATACACTTGTAAAGGAATAATTTGTGGTATGTGCGAATTACACGTAAAAGGGTGTTTTAAGCTGAATTGTGTGGCGCTCACCGGCCAACCAGACTTTCGGCAGACTCCTGCGGCACCAATTAAAAAAAAAAAAGAGAGGCAAACAAGCCTGGTTGGTGGAGTCAAAGGATTCGATACGCTGTTTTGGGCACTGGGATTCCGGTTCTCGGATCTCTAGTCGCTGCCTAGAATTCGAGGGTTCGCGGATTCTGTTGGCCCATCTCTAATCTTTAGAGGAGACCCGGACATGGTGGCAGTTAAGTTCATTCACTCCCTACCGGTATATCACGCCAGTAATAGTGCCGAGCAACAACGAGGTGTTCTCTACGACGAAGCCTTTAAGCCCCGGATGTACCGGTAGCGCTGGATTGACGCTTATCGATCTCTTCGATAACTTGGTGATAGACAAAGGGTACATTGCGCAACGTGCAATTAATAAAGCATTTTGAAAATGGTTGCGAGCTGACTCGTGCGCCCGGAGCAGTTACAAGTTGAGCTGAGTGCTCGAGTGGTGTGTAGTTCTGGTTTCGGCTCACTTGAATTGCGAAATTTGTCATTTTTTATCAAGAAATATGTTCGCTTCTCAGGGTGTTTAATAAGGACGATGTACTTGGTTGATGACTGACTATAATTCTGCTATCCCGCATTTCCGAACAAAACATCTAATTGATAAGTCAATTAATGGTTTTTAGATAATTAGTCGACTAGTAGTTTCATACGCTGCTAAAACGGCATATGTTTTGTTCTGCTATTTTTTTCATAGAATTGAGAAACGAATGAACAAAAACACCCTGTATAAGCACCTCTTTGTCCACCCGCCAACATAACGCTCCTATTTGTTACTTAACCTAGCCTAAAGTAAACCTGGTGATGTGAGATTGGGGGGGGGGATATGTTTATTAAGAAAAAGAAAGGAGATGGATATTTGGTGTGTAGTATAGATGAATAACTCCACGGGAGTTGGGCAAGTGAGAAGTCTCGCAAGCGGGAGCTTGGAACCATGAAGAGGTTTTCGAAGTCTTTATGTGCTCACTGCAGAATTGTTCCAATTGTTCCACAGGAACAATACGAAGTTGAATATGTGCATTTCAGTTTGTATCATATTACAAACAACACGACTAGTTTACTCGTAAACAAAAGAAAGAAGAAAATCACCACAACTGTGTAAGGAGATCGCATTCTTCTTTTTTCTTTCGTGTGTGTGTGTATATATTGCCACGGTTTTGACTCTGTTGCCATGGCGTTGGTCTCATGACGCATGCGCGACGCATTCGGAGGTGAACTAGCGTATCGCCTTGACGGATCTCGTCGATTACCAGCGTACAGTCTGACTAGCACGCCGGCGATGTCACGCGGTTGTAGGCCCGGCGAGAAGAGGAGGAAGAAGACTAGGCCGATTACGCAAGAAGCGAGATGACGGTGCGGACACCGTAGTAGTTTTATGATGCACACGGTGATTCGTAGTAACCCTTTCGTTGATGCAAAGAAATGGATTGCAACTGTGGTGTATGATAGCTGCTTCTTATCGGGATCAAAAACGCCCCCCAACACGTGTCGCTTTCGTTTTGGTTGTTTCATATCTAGATATCTGTTCGCATGCGTTATCTAATGAAGCAGGCTCTGTCAGTAGGCAGAAGGTGATTGCTCAGTGAGCCTGCCGGTTGTATTCTTCATGCCCTCGTACTGGAATGATTCCGTCTCCCGAGGAGCTATGGTTCCTGCATCCAAACAGGACAGCAACCACTCCTCAACAGCGTAGCATCGAAAGGCTTCACGGTTCATGGTTCGGGATTTGCCATGCGAAAGCGCTACGGCGTTAATTAACTGCACCGTCTAATTCCAACGTGTACTAAAACCCTAACAGCGTCAGTCCCGCGAACCGCTATATCGTTTAGAATTATCGTACCGTGTACGGTACCGAGGCGTTGCAATCTGGTTTCTTAAAGCTCACTAATAGCTCCACTATGCTAACGAATGTTCGGCTCATATTCCGCGTGCTGAATGTATTAGCACCCAGGAATCACTTTCCAGGAACTCTTCGTTGTTTGAGTATCGTGCACGAACTGCGATTTACCAACCCGAAATGCGTAAGACGATTTTGAGCGCGACCACCCGAGCACTGTGAAACATTTTGTTGTGCTTATAAAGTATTTCATATTTATCGACATCTAGCCCTCGTCGTTGTCCTAATCGTACAATTTCAAGATAGTACTTGCGTGAGCATATGTTCATTCAGGGAGTAGCACATCCTAGTAATAGCGCAGCTCCGCCTTAACTCCTGCACGCAAAGAAAATGAACACTCTAATAATCATACTTCAAGGAGGTAATAACTCCTATATGCAGGTGTTTAGTTACGGGTGTAACAGGTGTAATATTGTTCTTCTACGTTTCGTAATTCTATTTACAATTTATTGTTCCATACCTCTCCTTCATAACATGTGCAGCTCTAATACAAAAACGCACTTTTTTACGGATACGTTCTAGTGACGTACCGTCATCCAGATACCTCTATCCATTGTTACGTCATTTCAAGAATTATAGCACCCAATCAGACGTCAACGCGGAGGTACACATAACGTTCTGCTCTACACTCCTAAAAATGGATTTCCCCACAGAACACGCTCCTATAGCCAACCATCACCCCGAATGGCAACGTACTCGTCCTTAATTTGTTAAAAACGGGAGGCGGAGTCCATTTTGTAACATACATAATGGTACATAATAGGTTCCATCTCTCGTTATCAACAAATCATGAGCGAGAATGTTGTCGTTGGGGATGATGGTTGGCTAGGAGCGTGCTATATTTGGTGAAGATACGGACCTATTGGATTCATCTATACAAATAGTGCCACATCCAACCAGTTAAAATCGCCGTTTGGAGCTGTCACTGTCGGCGAGCTAGCTTGGTAGAGTTTATAGCTCCTTTAACGTCACATGTGTCACAGATAAACCATGAGCGTTCATCGAAGCAGTGTATACAGAGAGGTTGGCGTTGTCTCTCTCTTTGGGCGCAAGGCGACGGCAGCGTGTTATAGCGTCAAATTATCAATGACTCGGCCAATTTGCGCGAAGAGCAAACAGGGCAGCGCACAGGGCCGACACCAGTTTAAGATTTTGCAACCACCCCCTAGCGGTTGCAGGTGACAAAGTAACGAGCTTACCCTAGCCTCACGACACACGAAACGTCGTCTTGAGGTCACGTGATCTAGTTTTTGATCCGATTCGCACTGGCCGAAATTTCCATGTGAGCATAAAACCGTTAACTGAACCTGTTTCGCTGGCGTAGGTTACCCGGCGTCTCTTACTCGACATTGTAGTGTCGGCAGAGTTTCCTATGAAGTCGGCCCATAAGGCATGATCCCCTGCAGTAGTTGCGACGTTGCCCTCAATAAGCGTGGCCGATTACGGCAGAGTTCCATAACCAGCACCGGTACATAGAAGAAAACGAGCGGTAGAAGACGCAGGCAAGATGAGAAGAAGGATAACACACGCACGCTGGATCGTTTACCCTTCTCCTTCTCGTATTGTCCGCGACTTTCACCTCTGCTTCTCCTTTTCCCATGTACATACCCTGATAATTGATGGTCTGATGTTCAGTCTGAAAATCTCGTCCTTGCAGTTCATCAACGCGCCGGTGGTCGATCTACCAAGTCGTGCAGTTTCAACGGGATCTGAGACGAGTGCAGAGACAAACGGGTCGTCAACGTGGACAACAGTAATGGCATTTCAATGTTGCATCACAATGGGCGATAGCACGACACTCTTCTCCATTGAACTTCGCCGGACCACACTCTCTGGGGCTCTCAATCAGCTAGAGCGTCGTCCCCCTCCCTCTCTCAAAATTACTTGGTCTATGTCGAAATCCAACGCTCTGCCCTTGAAGCTCTTTTATCCTTTTTGGACACCATAGGACTTCGATCCTTATTGTGAAGGCGATCATTATTTCGTTCCCCACACGACCACTAGCATTGCGGTAGAGTATCGCGCCTGGCGATGAAGCTCGCCATGCATCATCTCAAAACGAAATTGTTGTAGCTGTTAGCACGGCTGGATTGATGAATAAGCCTCCACATGTGATAAGAATGTAATGAAAAATATTGTAATAGTTACGAAGGCACGGTCGCAATGCCCTCGCCTGACTAAGTTCCCCGCACTCGCGACACTACACGACACTTCACCGTCAACATTCGTGTGTCGGTTTCGAGCCGTGTCCCCACCTGGATAAAGACCAGGTCCCCACCGCAGCGCGGTAGAGCAGAAAATATCAGCTTAATGCATGATCCATGTTCAACGCCATCGCCACTTCCATGTCAACAGCAGCACCGTGTTTTTCCGACCCAGCCAAAAATCTGGACTGGTTCCAGAACAGTTCCAATGGAGTCTAGACTGGTTCCAGATGAATGTGAATGGTTCCATCTGGATTCCCAAGTGGGGGTGGCTGGTTCCACTTCGGTGAAATCAATGGTGCTACTCTGGCCTCAGATGGTTCAAGAAGTCCCACCTGGAGCCTCACAGGTACCACTTTGTATCCAGAATGGTCAATTAATCCACTTGAGACTCGAAGCTGAGCAGCTTCCCCATTTGAGATCTCATGGGGAGAAGAGTCCACTCGTGCCATATACCCTTCTAGGTTCGTTTCATTCATTACTTTAACCTATTTTAGCACATGTATGATCTCATTGTATTCCTTTATCCGACACTGTCTGGTATAAAATGTATGCTGTATTCGTACTGTCATCTAAAGGTGAATATAACAAGATTGAAAGTATCAGCAAAACGACACACTCAAAAAATGTCAAAGACTAAGCTAAATAATTAGAAAAACAAAAATGAAAGAAGAAATGGTAATTGCAGAGGGTGATGAGGCTTTTAATTCAACCAGAGGTCAGAGGGCGACGGCTGCACTTGGTTATAACTTCGAAGCAGGGTTGAAGCAAGTTGGTTTTGTCTTACCAGCTCGCCATGTCGCTCGGTTTTGTCTTACCAATCAATGATCAGTGTGCGAGAGTTCGAATTCCAGTGTCGGCTGTGCTGTCTAAGATTTTTCCTGGGCAGTCGGCCCAGGAAGCACATTCGCCCAGGGCGTTAGTCATGACGTTCCCCATCCATGTTATTTATTTTCGGTCATGCATTCAGTGGTCCCAGCTTCTAAGTGGCTGGATCCTGGACCACTTGGCAGAGGAGACCACAGGATTAAATCTACTGGCGTCACTTCAAGTGGAACCATCATGAAAATGGTTCCACTTTTAGCTGGTCCCACTTACTAAATGGTCCCACATTCAAAGTAGAACCTGTCCAGTAAACCACTCTGAAATGATCCCACTAGAGATTTTTGACTGGCCATATGCTCCTTTCAACTCTGTCAATGGCTGCATCATGATTCAAATAAAGCTGCTGTTGCTTGTGACTGCCTAGAGAAGGCGAAAGTAAGGAGAAAGCGCATACTAACTGATTCATGATTGGGAAGGTAGCCAAAATAACCGAGAGAGACCAGGAGAAGGCTTTCGCCTGACGAAAGCGGCGTTATGAGGTTTTAAGTAAAATAACGAAAGCAGAAGAATGAAAGTCGCACTCGTTTATTATATATTTTTTTAGTACGGTACTCTATATTGTAAAAAAAATACAGAGAGAAAACGAAGATATACGGTATTGTGGCTCACTAGGAACTTGTCATCTGGAGGAGGTGCAGCTGTGTTTATACAGTGCAGGGTATGATGCACATCTTTCTTTCGTGTGCTTGCCCCAGAGATACATATGCAGTACTCTTAAATTGCGGAAGTTGTACGCTTTCTAGGAAGCAATATTATGTGTGCTTAGTGCACGTTTCATGTACTGTGAAGCATTTACGCGTGTGTTACTAATGCAGTGGCTAAGCCATAGCTACGGGTAGCCTGCATATATATTGACTGCGTTAGGGTAAGAGTCTTTTTTCAAATGTAAATAGTTACAGATAAATTTAGCACATTAGTTATCTCACATTCCATTTAAAAAACTAATAATTGCATCTAAAAATTGCACTGAACAAGCGCAGTTATACCGTGTTGCAAGCACATTTTCTAGAAGCCATTCAAGTCATGATACAGGTTTAAGGCCATTGAAGTTAGTCTAAGGTCATCCTGGCTGCCTATGAGATGTCAAATGTCTTGTGACCCTTGGCTGCTAAACACAACAGGGTATTTGAAGCCTCAACTTAGGACGCTACAGAACTGACGCGAGGAAAGCATTGCAATAGCTGACAAAGTTAGTCTTAGATACATTTCACAGTTACGGTAACGAAAAGCAGGAACTCATAGTTACAGTCAGAAGTTGCCTTTGTTGAAGGGTAACTAGTAGCTGCATAACATTATTTGTTATAGCTACATGTCATTTGCGACTTATTTGTGACAGGTCATTTGCGAGTTTTTGCCCAAAACTGCTCTGAAGCAGCTCTTATGCAAGGCACACTGAACTCACAGACATGTGCATACTCAAGTCTATAAAAGCCCTTTCACTGTTCGAAGCAGTAACAAGAACGAATTGAAAGAGTAGAAACTGAAAATTGAAAATAAAAACGATGATTTTGAGTGCATCGAAAGAACTCAACGAAAACGATCCGAAAATTAAGTTACGAAATCTGAGCTCAGCAGTGCGATATGTGACACGCTTCAAAGAAACAGAGCGGTTGGCTTATCATGTGTTCCGAACCGTTACGCGATGCACAAAAGCCCGCTATCTTCTGGTACCTGCACAGCACATTCCGTACGGTCACTTCCCAATAACACACACGGTCCTCAGGATGTCCCCACAGTGTCATCGCGTCCTCGTCCTTTGATGTCTGTCCCTAGAGCGCCCTGAGGATAACACTCCCGGGTTGTCCGTCAAGTGTCATTCAGGTACGTCCCGTGCTCGTCCCTATGGGTAGCTAGCGGGACGGGAATATTACTTTGTTCAGTTTACCTGTTAACACTCCCCAAATATTGAGGGACACATTTGTTTTGTTTTTTTGACTGGTATCCTTGGGCTGAATGATGTTTTTCGGAAACAAAGGGCGGTTCTGCGTGACTGGGTCACTGTCCATGATAAATGGCGCATTTGTCGCGGAAAAGACAGAAACGCGCGATCCTGTCGCACTGCTTTTGTCTTTCAAAGGTCGTACCCCAATGCCCCAAACCAACAGCAATAACAAACATGGACTTCGTAGTAATGGAGATTTAATACTTCAAGCAATTCCTTCCTTCAGTATTGTTTGTTTCTGTAATCGAGTTAAACTTTGACAGCTCAGCGTTTTTGTTGAGTGGGAGGCTAACAAGGCTATCGGATTCACGGAAGGTCGCGTAATAAGTAATAAGTAGTATGTGTTTCCTTTTCGGCAATGAGCATCAGTACCTTGCGAAATGAGTTGCTTGGACTTGGTCACTTGGTGTGCCTGGCAAGGTTTTTTCTTGATCTTTAGTATTTCTCCTCTTGCTTTTTATTGCGCCCTGCTCATTGTCCGTTGTGGAAAAACGAACTACTAGACGTTGTAGCGACAGTTTATCAAGACAATGGACGGTAATCAGTGAAACAAAATTTTGTGGTCTCTGACGAAACAAATAAGGTACAACAAAACGAATTTAGAATTCGTCCCTGATGTGCCATCCCGCAGTCCTAAAATTGTCCGAAAGGACTGCCTGTGGACATTCTGAATATACTGTGGGGACGCGGTAGAGTGCCACATTGACACATTGAGGACGATTTGAGGCTCAGATTTTACCCTCCTGAGGATGTCACCCCGTCTCTGAATGATGCTCTTAGCCCAGTAAACCAGAAACACCCCAAGTACGTACCACAATGGTTGCACACGTCGCATATGTCCGCCACGTCTATGCGACGTTACATGTACGTCCACAATGCGACTTCGAAAAGCGTCTTACTTTCTATATCGCTGGGACATCTGGTAGATGTAAAAAGAAAGCAGCTAGCGCGCGTTATTTTTCGGAGACATCTAGGACACGTGACCCTTAGTGGAATCACGTAAGCAAAGGGGGAAATTTCGGGGTTGACTACTTCATTTACCAATTACTCACATTACAGACGGTAACTTGAGTTGAAAACAGGATATTTGCAGGATGGGGTGTCAACAACGTTCGCAAGTATTTGCTGACGTCGTTTGCAGACTCACAAGTTAACTGCAAAGACATTGTCACCGTTGCAAACGTGATACGCCACGCTGCATTTGATGAACGTAGTCCAACAATCTGTATTTCAGTACATGCTCGCTCTGGTATCTCTTGAAATCCGCGTCCGCAGTGGAGGGGCGAAAAAGGGAGCCTGCGTATCATATGGTGAAATGCGAAAGCACATTTATTAACGCGTGGTCTGCATTGGTCTTGGATTATGGCCGAGAGGTCGCTGGGCACCCGTCCCCAAGTGGGGTGCTGCCAAAATAGATGCCTTTTTGTTTAATTAGTGTGTGCAGCATCCATTAGCTATAGCAATCAATCCCTATCAATTTCAAATTGATTCAACACAAAAATAGCATAAATTTTAAAATATACCCGGAACATCCAAATATCCACAGCAGATGTCTGTTCTGGGATGTAAACACAGTAGAAATCTGGCAGTCGCATGGATGTACTTTCTTCGTAAACGGGCTCTCTGTGAAGCTCCCATCGATATCCTAACATCCAATTTGTGATATCGACAGGATGTATATCGTTTGCTGGGAGGCTATCACAAGGATGAGAATGTGTTCTTGGAGTTGGGACAGAAGGGAGCAGCGCGTATGCGCTTTACCTCGTGGGGATTATCCTTCTGGCTGTGTCCCTTGCGGGGATCCGCGTGACCGTTCGCTTCCCATCGTTCTCTTTCTGTAACTCCTGAACGTAGTTCAAACATGGCCGCCGCCATCGCGATGGACTGCGCCTATTCCGCGGATGAAGTAAACGCTCTTCACAAAGTTTCGTTTCACTGAAACCTCGCGGTGTATTAGTACTTCTGGTTTATTGTAAGTCAGGCCAAAGGTCAGAAACTTGCGATAGAAAATATCAGAAACGACTGAAAAAACCATGGGCGTCATTTTGAGCGGCATTTCACAGGGGATGCTGTGATAATTTAGAACTGTTCGAACGTTTCGTGTCGTAAATTGTACAATGCCATATCTGTCGAATATACGTACCAAAGTAAGTGAAATATAAGTATGGGAGTACGTTTTGTTATTTTACTGTGGAAGAATATGTGCTGTGCATCGAAAAAAAAAATGTTTTTCTTGTATTCTTAGCAAGAGAGGGCCCTGCACGTATAGCGGCAGCTGTTCCAGTCCGGTTCCCGGAAACTCTCTTAGCCGAGTCCCCGATCGGTTCCTTGCCGTTGGAACACGCACCGACCGACCGATCAACAGTATGCAGGTAATCCCTATTATCCCTAGATATCCCCAGTATCCAAGTTACAAAACTGAAACTCTAACGCTAAATTAAATAAGCATGTTACTGTTCCCTGCTTTGATGGCCAGTGTTAATGATGAAAGATGGAAGTCACTGAAACGTTAGCTTGCTGTAGGACTCGAACCCACATCTTCTGGGTTACTGGTCCACGGCTTTACCATTTGAGCTAAGCTAACACACCTCCCCAGCGACGTCCAAGGGCGCGTCATCGGAAGGGACAAATCAGCCACTCTCTCACTCATCCCCCTTTCACGCTTACCGCTGCAAATGCCGCTTGCGTCGATCCCATCGTGTGAATGTGTGTATGAGTGAGAAAAAAATGTAAGAGCGAAAGGGGGATGAGTGAGACAGTGGTTGGTTTGTCCCTTCAGATGACGCGCTCTTGGATGTCGCTGGGGAGGTGTGTTAGCTTAGCTCAATTGGTTGAGCCCTAGTCCGGTAATCCAGAAGATGTGGGTTCGAGTCCTACAGCTACCTAACTTTTTCAGTGACTTCCATCTTTCACCATTAATTTATTAGGCACTTTGAGGCTTTGTATGTATTTGTCCTTTCTATGCGTTCCAGCCTCAGAACATCAATTTCTCGTGGCCAGTGTTAGTACTTTCGACGAACTGAACGAAAACCATACGCTAAAGGAAGTTATTAATTTTGAGATAAACGATGCGGTGTTATCTACTTCAAAGAAACTAGGCGATAGGCTTACCAAGTTATCATTGAACCGTAATTGTGAACACCTGCCGGTCTGCTAAAACGTGATAGTGCTCTTCCCATTATTCCATATGTCAAACTCATACTGATGCAGTCTAATTCTTGCTCTGCCATTTCGTCTATTGATATCGGTTTCGAGACAGACGTAGGACAGAAGCCACAAGCCACAAGACCATTGTCGCGATAGAAGGCCTGACAACACTGAAAGTGAGTGTGTTGGAAAGAATAAAGCCGTGTTGAAGCCTAAATCAATATGGGCCTATACGGCAGCTTCTCCGCCGACAAAACGATCAACCATGCAGAGGTGTTCCTCGAAGATGACAGTCAGGACCTACAGAGGGCATCCGCATTATTTGTGCATTAGTTGTTGCTCCATACGTAAAAGAATCACGTGAAACAGAAAACGTCAAAGCATTCCCATTTTCGAGAAAATGAATTCAACCCTATGGGAAATCCATATACGGTTTCGGTTTCTAGGTGACGTCACGATTGTGCGAGGCAGTAATACAACAGTCGGCGTATTCAAAGCGAAAGACGTGGCGAAAGTCATGAGTGGTGTGGAGGATGATTTGTTTCCTGATAATTACAACTACAGTGAACCCTCGTTAATATGACAAAGTCTGTTCCCGCAGATTTTGGTCATAAAGCGAATTGTCATATTAACGGGCAACGTGGATGATGCTTCAGGTAAGACCTCCATAAAGGTAGTCTGTTCCGCTCTGTCTCATGCGATCCGGAAAAATCGTCCCCGATGGGAATTTATTTACAATTTACGGACGAAAGAAATCCGTTAAAAGCGTCTGCCTAGATAAAACTATCAATATGTAGCTTTTCCACTGACTCAATTGGTCGGGCGATGGCGAATACATACGGCGCGTACGTCATCCCTGGACCGCTGGACTTGTGGGCCAGGAGGGTGACTCGATAGAAGCGGGGTCTTGACTTCGGTATTCACCGCGCGTACGCTTTCCCCGGCCACTGGACGTTTGGGTCCGGATGATGACTCGGTCTGTGGTGGACGGTCACAATAACGGGCGAAGAATAAACGTCTTCTCCCCAGTTCGTCCCCCGAAATGTTAGTCATATCGAGTTGTCATAATAACGAGGGGCCTTTACACAGGACCTCCATTGGGAACAAACGGTACTCCGGAAGAGTGGTCATAAAGTGAGGATGTCATACTAACGAGTGTCATATTAACGCGTGTCGATTGTACCCGTATTACGCCCGTTACTTCCAGGACGAATGTCCCATCGCAACCGACCCGTTGCAGGTACGGGATGTACAAACCGGAAGACATTCCCCGTCGTTTTCAGGTCAGACTTCTGCCAGGTGGGAGTGGCGATTTGGTTCAGTAACTTATGTTATCGTAAACGATGTAGCGTACGGCATACCCCATGAAAGTGTTGGTGCTCTGCTTGCAACCTCAAGAAGCCGGATGAAATTTTGTGCTGGCGTTACCATCATAGGCCAAATCTGTGACGAGATTGAAATCTAGTGCATTTCTGTGCCATCCTACCTAACCTCTTATATGTCTCCATAGTGAACCCTTAACAGTAGATGCGCGCCAAATGAGACATTTCATAACGCCTGAAGCAATGTACAGGTGAGAAAAGGTAGTCTATGCTATAATGGTTCCTCTTTGGTAAATATGCTTAAGCATAGTTACGTCATAAGCACAGCGTCATAAGCATAGTTACGTCATAGTTGGATGACCATCTATGACGTTTACATATTCATCAGATCAACGTTTATGGCATTGAAGATCAAAGTGTGGTATTCAAACGATCAAACTAGGCCAACGCGTCCTAATGAGAGCATTGTTTTTGCAAATTTCTGGTACAGAACCCCGCCAGGTTTGCGTCATACATCTGTTTTCTGTCGGGTGACGGGATACCTCAGGATAGCCCAACGCAAGCAGCTACCTAGCTGCTGTGTCTTGTTAATTATAAGTACCTTGTCAGTGTGTCGTGGTTTTCATGATGGGAATGAAGCCCACAATACCAGTGACATCACGTAAAAGCTAACGAAATAGCTTCTTAATGCTGCTGGTGCTGGTGAAAGAGCTCGCTGTTGTCGACCTCACAGAGGTGGGCAACGTCACGACTGACGCCCTGGAGGAACGTGCGTCCTGGGCCGACTTCTAAGGGAACTGTGCCGGCTTACGTCTGAAAGCGTCTGAGGAAAACCCAGGGAAAACCAAAGACAGCACAGCCGGCACCGGGATTCGAACCCGGGTACCTCCCAGACTCGACGTGACATGGCCAGCATCTCCTTATCATCATAATGAATACTTTTCAGGTGTTAATCACTGCGTATTTTGAAAATCATTTATCGCCCAGTTTTTCTTCATGCGTACGGGTATCTCACAGACATGTACCACAGAAATCCAGAAACAATAATATTTTTCGTGCCCTGTTGCTTCCAGCGAACAGTGGTAACACAAATGACGCAGGCTATAACATGACTGCTCAGGTGAGGTACTCCATGTGTTTCGTGTCTTTGTAAGACCTCGGGGCACTAAAAATTCCTCAGAATTACCCAAGAAACTATCTTCTCAAACTTACCAAAACAGGGTGATGGAAATATGCTATGCGCATTTCCACTGTATATTGCATGTAAACAGGAAGTTGCACTTGATGCCAAATTACGTCGCCGACTAGCAGAGCATAAATTCACAGATATTGAGCTGCGCAGTCTTGTGTCCGACATTGCTTAGCAGTGACATTCTGTAACTGTTACTGTCGTTATCTTATCTGTATATTAACATCATTCTCTTTCTGTCGCAAGTTAATTCCGAGACATTACGCATCATACGAAAATAATGTACGTGTTCCCATATGCATGAATAAAGGCGTAATGGACAAGCCGACAATGCTGCTGTATCGTGTGGTCATGACGAAACATAATGCAGGAGATAGTGTCAAGAGACACGTAAAAAGCACATCAATGTTTGTGCATACATAGATTTATTAGCATTATGAGAGAAAAAGAAAGAGAATCGAACTCGATTTCAGGCTTCACCTATAGAACAAATCTGGGATTAAAATTAAACGCTACCATAAGCAACACTTAGGCATTTTATGTGAAGCTGCAGTCATCACATCGCAATATCGCAATAGTTATTTTCTATATAAACAACTGAAAGAAATGTTTCTATCTCTTTTGGATCTCATGGTGATGTAAGCTTGAGACAATTTAACTTTGTGAATCTTACAGTCCCCAAATTAAAGAGATAATTAATGAATTTTAGGTAATTAGTGATCTTGTAATTACCAGTGTTGTGCCCGCTACTCAATTTAGGTAGCGAAATATCGCTACCCGCTACCCTATTGAAAAGTAGCGCGATACTAGCGGCGCTACACATTTACGAATGTATCGCGATACCGCTACCGCTACCAAAAAAAAAAAAGTAGCGCAATTACCCTTCCGCTACTTTCTCGCCGATGGCCTATGAATATGTGCCATATATACGCCAGCCAGATTCAGGGCTGAGCGACGGCCGCGGCTCGACTTCTTTGAGTTAGGCTTACATGATCTGACACCGAGTTCACTGGACGTACTCTAGCGTCTGATTGATTTTATTTTCTCCGTCAAAAGTAGCGGTAGCGGAGGCGGTTCCGCTACTCAAAACTGTAGCGGAAATTACTTTCCCGCTACAAATAAGAAATGTAGCGGAGTTACACCTCCGCTACTGAAAAAGGTAGCGATTACAGTAGTGCCGCTACAAGTAGCGCCGCTACGCACAACACTGGTAGTTACTGTTTGCGACACGGCTGTCTGAAATCAGCACCCCGTGGTTCATCCCATCTCATATCTCCAGGTGTTGCAAGATCATTTATTTTCAGTACGAAACACGTGCAACATATGGTTCCCCTTTAAATACAATATTGGAACAACATTTTCGCTGACAATCAAGTAAATATGGGCTGTAGAACTACTGGCAACCGTCTCGCGAGCAGTACATGCGAAGTTGGCCTGTCCGTATAACTCAACTGCAAAAACGGGCATATATTTTGCCCTGCTATTTTTTTAAAACAAATGTTCTGTACCGAATAAAGGAAAACACCCTGCATGAGTATCTCTTTTTTTTTTCTCTCCTTGCAACTAGCTTCCGTGTTCCCCGGCGAGGGATTTGGGGTTTGGCAGGGTTGCTCCTATACAGCCATGTGGAACATTGGGTTGCATGTACCCACACACCACTGACACAACTTAATTGCAGAGCTGATTTAGATAGACAATGGCTTTAATTTCCGTTTGCGAGGTACTTGATACTAAAATAATTGAATCGAAAGGTGAGGCATTGGATAGAACATGAAATTAAAGAACAGAGAAATTCGCACCTTCTTCCATGGAATATTTTCGAAAGTGCTAAAACGGTGTGGTACGAAACCCACCTTGACATCATTGTAGAATGAGTGGCGCAGCTGGATTGAGACGTAGAATAATCCGATAATATGCGTGGATAATAAGAAACAAAAGTTGATCTGAATCTACTCACGTCTTCAATGCGTTCAATGTACAGGGTCTTACCCTATAAAAGTCTACCCGCGCCTGCATACCGTACTCGCCAATTACTCAATGCAGGTGGCACATTGTGCGGTCTACATATGAAACTCATAAGGACATCCAATCATGGTAAATTTTGAAGTGATTGAGCACCGCAGCACGAAGTTATAACACAAAACGAGCAATTCCCCTAGTCAAAACAATCAAGATGGCGGCGTTGCGAAGACCAGTTGACATGTTGCTCTCCATACGGCGACCTGTCGCATATCCTGCCAGCCGGATAGAACTGCAGCTTTCATTTCGCTTTCGTGTAACCTGTACCTGTCGTATTTTGCTCCCTAAGTGAGCAATGTGGGGAACGAAATTGCCGACGTAATGCCGAGCAATTACCGGCGTACGTCGGCGGAAATTGCCGACGTAAAACGCCGACATTATTTTAAGGTGCCCAATTTAGTAGAAAAAGAGAGAAAGGAACAGTGCGAAGTCCAGCTCAATTGTGTTAGACATATCGTAAATGTGTTTTTGTTCATTTCATTTCTCGTATAGGTCGCTCCGGCGTCAGACCACTTGGCAAGTGGTTTCCTGACAAGTGGAACCTACTCCAAATGGTTTCTCAAACTAGCGCCGGTTAAAAGTGGAACCATTTCCAAATTCGTTTATCGAACTGCGGACAACTGGGCCGTGTACCCAGAAGCGATCGCCACACGTGTACAAAATGAATACATGTGCAAATGAATAAAGAAGGACAGACATTGAGCGCACTCAGACTCCGTCAAGATCAACCTAAGCACGAGGCAGCAATGAATATAGAGCGCTAAAAACTGAGAACACACACGTCACGTACCTCGCTTCCAGCCACTAGTGTTGAATGACATGCAGTATAGCTCGCCTGAGGGCTGAACATTGGCATGGCTTCCACCACAGTGTTATATCTTCCATCATCGCTTTGTTTCCCAAGTCGAGGAAAAGAACGTAGCGACGTCGCTCTGTACGAACACCTGGCCGATTCGTCATAGCACCTGTCAGTATATTCGACGGATATATTTGCCAGCTTCTCAATCTCAAATGTTAAACCAGGCACTGTGCGCAGCTACCCAGGGCCGACGAGCCGCAAACACGGCGAAACACGTGTCCTCTGGTGCTGTCGCATCGTTCAATGAGTATCTGTTTCTCTACGTGCAGCCATAGAAGCCATTTTAATCTGTAAGTTTGAATTTCAAACACGTCTAGCATCATTTACTTATTTTTTTCAATGGCTTTTCCCCCTTCTTTATAATTCACTGGCTTGCACTGTGGCATTGAGGAGTGCTCAGTCACCCTCCCAGGTGTATATCGCTCGCTGAGTGACCCCTGGTTTGCCAATCCCGAACGATGCGCAGCTACCCAGGGCCGACGAGCCGCAAACACGGCGAAACACGTGTCCTCTGGTGCTGTCGCATCGTTCAATGAGTATCTGTTTCTCTACGTGCAGCCATAGAAGCCATTTTAATCTGTAAGTTTGAATTTCAAACACGTCTAGCATCATTTACTTATTTTTTTCAATGGCTTTTCCCCCCTTCTTTATAATTCACTGGCTTGCACTGTGGCATTGAGGAGTGCTCAGTCACCCTCCCAGGTGTATATCGCTCGCTGAGTGACCCCTGGTTTGCCAATCCCGAACGATGCGCAGCTACCCAGGGCCGACGAGCCGCAAACACGGCGAAACACGTGTCCTCTGGTGCTGTCGCATCGTTCAATGAGTATCTGTTTCTCTACGTGCAGCCATAGAAGCCATTTTAATCTGTAAGTTTGAATTTCAAACACGTCTAGCATCATTTACTTATTTTTTTCAATGGCTTTTCCCCCTTCTTTATAATTCACTGGCTTGCACTGTGGCATTGAGGAGTGCTCAGTCACCCTCCCAGGTGTATATCGCTCGCTGAGTGACCCCTGGTTTGCCAATCCCGAACGATGCACAGCTACCCAGGGCCGACGAGCCGCAAACACGGCGAAACACGTGTCCTCTGGTGCTGTCGCATCGTTCCATGAGTATCTATATATATATACTACAAAATTGAGGTTCGAACGACCAGCATGTTGTATATAGATAGGGGAGAAAAGACACCAGAGACGGGAGTAGGGGAAAGTTATTTATTAAGCTGGCATCTAAACTAAGGGTCTGGGGAAGTCTACGTTTTGGCGGAAGCTCCGCCTTCTTCGGGACTGAGACGAAAATCTATTTACAAGGTCTTTTAAAAGGTTACAAAAGTGTCGTCACAGCTGGTACAATTCCACTGCGAGGCAGTCATCAGTGAGTCATGTTCTGGAAGATTCCGGAAGGTTCCTGGGTCATCGGCCGGGGAGATTACGTGTCCCTTCGATATCGCCACTCAAAATAAGCAAAGAGGCCGTGTCATACATTGCTTGGATCAAAGACAAGAACAGCATACAAAAACGTCTGAGCAAAGTGGGACACGGAAGCTCCAATAGGAAAATATCATTGCTCTTGACACTACTATAGGTGTTACTAACCTGTAGAACGAAGCACAGCGGATTATTCATCGTTGTACTCGAGAAGGAGCATCCGTGTCTACTGACGCCCAAGGCAAGACTGCTGGCTTTTATAAGTCCCGATGGTGGCACCACTCACGTTGATGGAAGCACGACAGGAGGGTAACTGATATGAATGATGTAGTCTTAACCTGTCGGTGATAACGCAGGATTGTGCACCGTAGGTAACAGAACGTGGCTTTGGCGAAATATTTTCTGCGACAGAAAGTAGACTGAAGACACGTCTCCGGAATCTTCGATGAGTGGCGACAAATTTGCGAGGACATGTAGAACGAAGCACAGCGTATTATATTCATCGTGGTACTCCGGAAGGAGCATCCGTGTCCCATGTGATTACCGTGCACTGTGCTGTTTCAGAGAGCAAAGGTGTGGGCTTCTCGGGAGTGTAGTGATCTCTATCACCATCATCTGTCGTCTCTTTAATCGCACTTCTGCTCGCGCACTAAGTCCCTGATGTCCCTTTCATGTTCCAAATTATATACCAGCCTTGCTTGGGCCACAATATCCTAACGGTTCAGCGGCTGTATTTGCAATTCGCACACGTGCGGTTTTAATTTGACGTGGACGTTTGTTTGTTTCTTAAAATTGGTGACTCCGGAGCCCGCCGAAAGCATCTTTGGCCGGCGTGCCCCGGGGTGCGCCAAAATCACAGCATAAAGATGAAAACATTAAAACCGACATTAACGTTAACAGTTTTGCTTTTGATTGTTTTTTAGTTTTATGGACATAGCTGACACGCGAGAGTTTGTGTATTTCCTATAGTCGATGAACAACATGTTAAATAAATTATATTTAAGAATATATATATATATATATAGATAGATAGATAGATAGATAGATGGATAGACAGACAGACAGACGGACAGACAGACAGACAGACAGACAGACAGACAGACAGACAGACAGACAGACAGACAGACAGACAGACAGACAGACAGACAGACAGACAGACAGACAGACAGACAGACAGACAGACAGATAGATAGATAGATAGATAGATAGATAGATAGATAGATAGATAGATAGATAGATAGATAGATAGATAGATAGGGGAGAAAAGACACCAGAGACTGAAGTAGGGAGTAGGGGAAAGTTATTTATTAAGCTGGCATCTAAACTAAGGGTCTGGGGAAGTCTACGTTTTGGCGGAAGCTCCGCCTTCTTCGGGACTGAGACGAAAATCTATTTACAAGGTCTTTTAAAAGGTTACAAAAGTGTCGTCACAGCTGGTACAATTCCACTGCGAGGCAGTCATCAGTGAGTCATGTTCTGGAAGATTCCGGAAGGTTCCTGGGTCATCGGCCGGGGAGATTACGTGTCCCTTCGATATCGCCACTCAAAATAAGCAAAGAGGCCGTGTCATACATTGCTTGGATCAAAGACAAGAACAGCATACAAAAACGTCTGAGCAAAGTGGGACACGGAAGCTCCAATAGGAAAATATCATTGCTCTTGACACTACTATAGGTGTTACTAACCTGTAGAACGAAGCACAGCGGATTATTCATCGTTGTACTCGAGAAGGAGCATCCGTGTCTACTGACGCCCAAGGCAAGACTGCTGGCTTTTATAAGTCCCGATGGTGGCACCACTCACGTTGATGGAAGCACGACAGGAGGGTAACTGATATGAATGATGTAGTCTTAACCTGTCGGTGATAACGCAGGATTGTGCACCGTAGGTAACAGAACGTGGCTTTGGCGAAATATTTTCTGCGACAGAAAGTAGACTGAAGACACGTCTCCGGAATCTTCGATGAGTGGCGACAAATTTGCGAGGACATGTAGAACGAAGCACAGCGTATTATATTCATCGTGGTACTCCGGAAGGAGCATCCGTGTCCCATGTGATTACCGTGCACTGTGCTGTTTCAGAGAGCAAAGGTGTGGGCTTCTCGGGAGTGTAGTGATCTCTATCACCATCATCTGTCGTCTCTTTAATCGCACTTCTGCTCGCGCACTAAGTCCCTGATGTCCCTTTCATGTTCCAAATTATATACCAGCCTTGCTTGGGCCACAATATCCTAACGGTTCAGCGGCTGTATTTGCAATTCGCACACGTGCGGTTTTAATTTGACGTGGACGTTTGTTTGTTTCTTAAAATTGGTGACTCCGGAGCCCGCCGAAAGCATCTTTGGCCGGCGTGCCCCGGGGTGCGCCAAAATCACAGCATAAAGATGAAAACATTAAAACCGACATTAACGTTAACAGTTTTGCTTTTGATTGTTTTTTAGTTTTATGGACATAGCTGACACGCGAGAGTTTGTGTATTTCCTATAGTCGATGAACAACATGTTAAATAAATTATATTTAAGAATATATATATATATATATATATATATATATATATATATATATAGATAGATAGATAGATAGATAGATAGATAGATAGATGGATAGATGGATAGACAGATGGACAGACAGACAGACAGACAGATAGATAGATAGATAGATAGATAGATAGATAGATAGATAGACGGATAGACGGACAGACGGACAGACAGACAGACAGACAGACAGACAGACAGACAGATAGATAGATAGATAGATAGATAGATAGATAGATAGATAGATAGATAGATAGATAGATAGATAGATAGATAGATAGATAGATAGATAGATAGATAGATAGATAGATAGATAGATAGGGGAGAAAAGACACCAGAGACTGAAGTAGGGAGTAGGGGAAAGTTATTTATTAAGCTGGCATCTAAACTAAGGGTCTGGGGAAGTCTACGTTTTGGCGGAAGCTCCGCCTTCTTCGGGACTGAGACGAAAATCTATTTACAAGGTCTTTTAAAAGGTTACAAAAGTGTCGTCACAGCTGGTACAATTCCACTGCGAGGCAGTCATCAGTGAGTCATGTTCTGGAAGATTCCGGAAGGTTCCTGGGTCATCGGCCGGGGAGATTACGTGTCCCTTCGATATCGCCACTCAAAATAAGCAAAGAGGCCGTGTCATACATTGCTTGGATCAAAGACAAGAACAGCATACAAAAACGTCTGAGCAAAGTGGGACACGGAAGCTCCAATAGGAAAATATCATTGCTCTTGACACTACTATAGGTGTTACTAACCTGTAGAACGAAGCACAGCGGATTAATATCGTTGTACTCGAGAAGGAGCATCCGTGTCTACTGACGCCCAAGGCAAGACTGCTGGCTTTTATAAGTCCCGATGGTGGCACCACTCACGTTGATGGAAGCACGACAGGAGGGTAACTGATATGAATGATGTAGTCTTAACCTGTCGGTGATAACGCAGGATTGTGCACCGTAGGTAACAGAACGTGGCTTTGGCGAAATATTTTCTGCGACAGAAAGTAGACTGAAGACACGTCTCCGGAATCTTCGATGAGTGGCGACAAATTTGCGAGGACATGTAGAACGAAGCACAGCGTATTATATTCATCGTGGTACTCCGGAAGGAGCATCCGTGTCCCATGTGATTACCGTGCACTGTGCTGTTTCAGAGAGCAAAGGTGTGGGCTTCTCGGGAGTGTAGTGATCTCTATCACCATCATCTGTCGTCTCTTTAATCGCACTTCTGCTCGCGCACTAAGTCCCTGATGTCCCTTTCATGTTCCAAATTATATACCAGCCTTGCTTGGGCCACAATATCCTAACGGTTCAGCGGCTGTATTTGCAATTCGCACACGTGCGGTTTTAATTTGACGTGGACGTTTGTTTGTTTCTTAAAATTGGTGACTCCGGAGCCCGCCGAAAGCATCTTTGGCCGGCGTGCCCCGGGGTGCGCCAAAATCACAGCATAAAGATGAAAACATTAAAACCGACATTAACGTTAACAGTTTTGCTTTTGATTGTTTTTTAGTTTTATGGACATAGCTGACACGCGAGAGTTTGTGTATTTCCTATAGTCGATGAACAACATGTTAAATAAATTATATTTAAGAATATATATATATATATATATGGAACGGATTTTCCTCCATGTATTTTGTTCTCGTTTATCCGGACTTCAGCTTCCGGACCCGGACAAGAATTTCAGGGAACGAAAGTCGAAAATTCTTGTAATCCAGCTTCAGTTATCCGGACTACCGTGAGTAAGAGGAGACACTGACCCCGCTTCGTCACCCCTTTCGCTGTGTTGGGGTTATTCCCGTCACACGTTAGGGACCTACATTCCTCTGTAGGGAAGACAACCGTGCACGATGACCCGCTTCTCTATTTGTGTGCGTTGGGTCACGTTGACCAGTCGAGTCATTTGGAAATATCCTGAGTAACTGTCCGGTTCTAGAGGGGAAAACTCCAACCCGAGGGCCTGCTCCTTACGGCCCGTTGGCCGATGAAGACATTCCCCTAAGTGAGCTGCGATCCCTGATGCAGAGGCTCACTGTGACTGCCGTAGATGATGCTGCGGTTTCTGACTACGTTGACGTTGATAAGGATGATAACGCGTGCGCAGCTATGACTATATATAGATAGATAGATGGATAGACAGACAGACAGACGGACAGATGGACAGACAGACAGACAGACAGACAGACAGACAGATAGATAGATAGATAGATAGATAGATAGATGGATAGATAGATAGATAGATAGATAGATAGGGGAGAAAAGACACCAGAGACTGAAGTAGGGAGTAGGGGAAAGTTATTTATTAAGCTGGCATCTAAACTAAGGGTCTGGGGAAGTCTACGTTTTGGCGGAAGCTCCGCCTTCTTCGGGACTGAGACGAAAATCTATTTACAAGGTCTTTTAAAAGGTTACAAAAGTGTCGTCACAGCTGGTACAATTCCACTGCGAGGCAGTCATCAGTGAGTCATGTTCTGGAAGATTCCGGAAGGTTCCTGGGTCATCGGCCGGGGAGATTACGTGTCCCTTCGATATCGCCACTCAAAATAAGCAAAGAGGCCGTGTCATACATTGCTTGGATCAAAGACAAGAACAGCATACAAAAACGTCTGAGCAAAGTGGGACACGGAAGCTCCAATAGGAAAATATCATTGCTCTTGACACTACTATAGGTGTTACTAACCTGTAGAACGAAGCACAGCGGATTATTCATCGTTGTACTCGAGAAGGAGCATCCGTGTCTACTGACGTCCAAGGCAAGACCGCTGACTTTTATAAGTCCAGATGGTGGCACCACTCACGTTGATGGAAGCACGACAGGAGGGTAACTGATATGAATGATGTAGTCTTAACCTGTCGGTGATAACGCAGGATTGTGCACCGTAGGTAACAGAACGTGGCTTTGGCGAAATATTTTCTGCGACAGAAAGTAGACTGAAGACACGTCTCCGGAATCTTCGATGAGTGGCGACAAATTTGCGAGGACATGTAGAACGAAGCACAGCGTATTATATTCATCGTGGTACTCCGGAAGGAGCATCCGTGTCCCATGTGATTACCGTGCACTGTGCTGTTTCAGAGAGCAAAGGTGTGGGCTTCTCGGGAGTGTAGTGATCTCTATCACCATCATCTGTCGTCTCTT
This sequence comes from Ornithodoros turicata, assembly GCF_037126465.1. Lineage (NCBI taxonomy): Eukaryota > Metazoa > Arthropoda > Arachnida > Ixodida > Argasidae > Ornithodoros > Ornithodoros turicata. The sequence goes on along the minus strand of NC_088206.1, from coordinate 42,879,544 downwards.
TAATCGCACTTCTGCTCGCGCACTAAGTCACTGATGTCCCTTTCATGTTCCAAATTATATACCAGCCTTGCTTGGGCCACAATATCCTAACGGTTCAGCGGCTGTATTTGCAATTCGCACACGTGCGGTTTTAATTTGACGTGGACGTTTGTTTGTTTCTTAAAATTGGTGACTCCGGAGCCCGCCGAAAGCATCTTTGGCCGGCGTGCCCCGGGGTGCGCCAAAATCACAGCATAAAGATGAAAACATTAAAACCGACATTAACGTTAACAGTTTTGCTTTTGATTGTTTTTTAGTTTTATGGACATAGCTGACACGCGAGAGTTTGTGTATTTCCTATAGTCGATGAACAACATGTTAAATAAATTATATGTAAGAATATATATATATATATAGATAGATAGATGGATAGGTGGATAGACAGACGGACGGACGGACGGACGGACGGACAGACAGACAGACAGACAGACAGACAGACAGACAGACAGACAGACAGACAGATAGACAGATAGATAGATAGATAGATAGATAGATAGATAGATAGATAGATAGATAGATAGATAGATAGATAGATAGGGGAGAAAAGACACCAGAGACTGAAGTAGGGAGTAGGGGAAAGTTATTTATTAAGCTGGCATCTAAACTAAGGGTCTGGGGAAGTCTACGTTTTGGCGGAAGCTCCGCCTTCTTCGGGACTGAGACGAAAATCTATTTACAAGGTCTTTTAAAAGGTTACAAAAGTGTCGTCACAGCTGGTACAATTCCACTGCGAGGCAGTCATCAGTGAGTCATGTTCTGGAAGATTCCGGAAGGTTCCTGGGTCATCGGCCGGGGAGATTACGTGTCCCTTCGATATCGCCACTCAAAATAAGCAAAGGGGCCGTGTCATACATTGCTTGGATCAAAGACAAGAACAGCATACAAAAACGTCTGAGCAAAGTGGGACACGGAAGCTCCAATAGGAAAATATCATTGCTCTTGACACTACTATAGGTGTTACTAACCTGTAGAACGAAGCACAGCGGATTATTCATCGTTGTACTCGAGAAGGAGCATTCGTGTCTACTGACGCCCAAGGCAAGACTGCTGGCTTTTATAAGTCCCGATGGTGGCACCACTCACGTTGATGGAAGCACGACAGGAGGGTAACTGATATGAATGATGTAGTCTTAACCTGTCGGTGATAACGCAGGATTGTGCACCGTAGGTAACAGAACGTGGCTTTGGCGAAATATTTTCTGCGACAGAAAGTAGACTGAAGACACGTCTCCGGAATCTTCGATGAGTGCCGACAAATTTGCGAGGACATGTAGAACGAAGCACAGCGTATTATATTCATCGTGGTACTCCGGAAGGAGCATCCGTGTCCCATGTGATTACCGTGCACTGTGCTGTTTCAGAGAGCAAAGGTGTGGGCTTCTCGGGAGTGTAGTGATCTCTATCACCATCATCTGTCGTCTCTTTAATCTTCACCTCTTGCGAAGCTGCACTTGGGTATAGTGCGAACGTACCTGTTATCGCGTGGAGCGCGATCCCGTGGTTGGGTTCCGTGGTGGACGACAGGGCATTTGCACAGAACATTGTGTATTATTTTATGGCATCACGTAACCCCAAAAGAAACGATCGGGACCGAAAACGGTTCCGCACCGAAGGACGAGTAGTGGATTTTTTAGAAACACCTGCGGAAACGTGGTTTCCAAAGTTTTTGATAATTCATGCTGAAAATGACACTGGTACTTTAGGCAAGTTATCACCATTTGTGACAGCCAAAGTTATCGAACAAGCAATAGGGAAGTCGTATCAGGGCAGGAAACTTCGTACAGGGATATCCAGATTGAGGTTCAAACCAAGCAGCAGAGTACAGCTTTAGAGTCACTGAAACAGATTGGCGATATACCTGTGACGGTAACGCCTCACAGAACACTAAACACAGTGAAGGGGGTGATCTCCCAAGACGAGCTGCTGAACTGTTCAGAGTCTGAGATTGAGGACGGTTTGACGGAAGAGGGTCTTGTTTCTGCAAAAAGAATAACCATGCGCAGAGGGGGCAAAGAGATTCCCACTAAACATGTAATCCTTTCCTTCAGGCGTCACACACTCCCATCGACCATAAAAGCCGGCTATCTCAACTGTCACGTTAGACCTTTCATTCCCAACCCGAAGCGCTGTTTCAAATGCCAGCGCTTTGGGCATAGCTCGCAGACTTGTCGGGGACAGTCGACATGCCCGAAATGCTCTGGAAAGGATCATATGTCAGAAACCTGTCAGAATGACTTCAAATGTGTGAACTGCCAGGGTGGGCACCCAGTATATTCCAGGTCCTGCCCTCGATGGCAAGACGAAAAACAAGTCCTCAAGATTAGAACGGAACAGAACATCTCATACAAAGCAGCTAAGGCCCAACTAGAGTTCCAGAAGAAAATTTCTTTCTCTGAGGTGGTGCGCAGGGGAGTGGCGCCCCTCAGAGTGTCCGTGGAGACCCAAACCGTTGGACCTCCACTCCACGCTCCCCAACAAAAGGAGAAGGACATGGAAATGTCCCCTCCTCCAGTATCTGCTGCAAGCCAAGTGGCTGGTAGTACTAACGAGGTGGCAACAGCTTCCGTAGAGGCTGCTGGCAACCTCTCCATCTGGGAGGACAGCACTCAGTGCTCGCCTCTAAATGCAAGCCATAGTATGGACGTCGACGACGATGACTGCGCGTCGCAGAAGTCGTCGTCGAGTCTTCCTTCTTTTTCCCAGGCTATGGAGAAAAGGGAAAAGGGCAGAGGCAGGGGTACAAAACCCAAAGATCAGCAAAAGGTACCTGCACCTAGAGTACAGCCCCCTTAACCACAATACAAACATGAGAAGACAGTCAATGTCCGCACACATCCGAGGTACTGTTCAGTGTTATGCGCTTCTATTTCTTTTGCCCGTCCTTTTCCCTGCTATGGACCAGGTTATCTGGCAGTGGAATTGTCGAGGATTCTATTCCAATTTAGAAGATATTAAGGACATTCTAGACAAGAATAACACTATTTGTGCATGCCTACAAGAAACCTATCTGAGTGCACAAAACATGAATCCCCTCAGGCACTATAACATGTTTAGGAAAGACCGCAAGAACAACGCACGAACAGCTGGCGGTGTGGCTGTGATCGTACCACGGTCACTTGCGGCTAAAGAAATATCTGTTGCAAGTGAGCTAGAAGCTGTTGCAGTCCAAATCTGTCTAAACAAACTTGTAACTGTCTGTTCTGTGTACCTCCCTCCTTCAGAAAGAATAGTACAAGCGGACATTGAGAAAGTATTAGAGCAACTCCCACCTCCTTTCATTGTCTTGGGAGACTTTAATGCACACAACTATCTTTGGGGGAGCGCTAAAGTCGATAGTCGGGAGAAAATGTTAGAGAGGATCTTACTTGCTCGACCCATATGTCTTCTTAACACAGGTTCACCAACATACCTCCATACAGCCACACAATCTTGCTCCGCCATTGACTTGTCCTTTTGCAGCCCATCGCTGTTCCCAGACATTGCGTGGGCAGCGATGACAAATCCGATGGGCAGTGATCACTTCCCAGTGAAGTTGACGTATGTTTCAAGTACAAGCACAATAACAACACGTCAGCCTCGCTGGAAGCTCCGAGAAGCCAACTGGAGTTTATTCAAAGAACAATCAGAGTTCACTCCAGTATCTTTTAATGGAATGTCGATCGACGACACCAATAATTTTATTACCAATGTTATGTTGGAAGCTGCTGTTCAGAGTATCCCGCAGACCTCCTCCCGTCTACCAAGGCATCCAAAGCCGTGGTGGACAAAGGACTGTGAGGACACACGGAAGCAACAAAATCGCGCTTGGGGTGTCTTTCGTAGGTATCCCACAGCACAGAACCTCTTAACTTTCAAAAAGGCACGTGCTAAGGCAAGGTGGACACGGCGCCAGGCCAAACGGTCCTCCTGGCGCAATTTTGTCTCGTTTTTAACGCACAAGACCCCATCAAAGATAGTGTGGGACAGAATCAGAAAGATCAAAGGAGAGTACAGAAGTTTTTCTGTCCCTCTGCTTGAGGTAAATGGAATTCCATGCCAGAGCCTAAATGAACAAGCTGATGTATTGGGTCAGCACTTTCACAATATATCAAATTCCTCCCATTACACAGACAAATTCTTAAGTGTCAAGCGACATGAAGAACAGCGAACTGTCACAACAACGGGAGATGAGAACTGTGCATATAACCAACCTTTCACTGCCCGTGAGCTCCTGCAGGCACTATCATCAGTTAGTGCTCCGGGCCCAGATCGAATCACCTACTCCATGCTTGTCCATTTATCAGAAAAATCCAAAGAAGGTTTGCTCAAGTTTTTCAATGACGTCTGGGGTAGTGGGCAAATGCCGTCAGCATGGAAGGTCGCTACAGTAATTCCTCTCCCGAAACCAGGAAAGGACCCATCAAACCCTACAAGCTATAGGCCCATTGCTCTCACTAGTTGTATTGGAAAAACTTTTGAGAGAATGGTCAATAACAGGCTGGTGTATTACCTCGAAGTGAATAACTGCCTAGACAATAATCAATGCGGTTTTCGAGCTGCGCGTTCTACTACAGACCATCTTGTCCGCTTGGAAACCGCAATCAGAGAGGCATTTGTCAGGCGGAGTCACTGTGTCTCGGTATTTTTTGATCTAGAAAAAGCGTATGATACTGCATGGCGGTATGGTATCATACGAGATTTGCATTCCTTAGGCATAAGAGGCCGACTTTTACGTTGTGTCGTCAATTTTCTTCACGGGAGAACCTTCAGGGTACAGTTGGGTTCTACCCTGTCAAGGCCATTTGTTCAGGAGAACGGAGTACCTCAGGGTTCAGTTCTGAGTGTGACTCTTTTTATTGTGAAAATGAATTCAATAGCTACCGCAATTCCTCCTTCTGTGTCTTACTCGCTGTACGTCGACGATGTGCAAATCTCCTACTCCTCGACAAATTTGAATACATGTGAGAGGCAGCTCCAGCTAACGATAAACAGACTTGTCGGATGGGCTGACCAAAATGGATTTAAATTCTCCCCAGAAAAGACTGTGTGTGTCCTATTTTCCAGGAAAAGAGGACTACTTCCAAGCCCAACACTGTCCATAAATGGTCGGGACCTTGCAGTCCAGGACGAACACAAATTCCTGGGAATGGTCTTTGACAAAAAACTCACTTTCTTGCCACACATCAAAGAACTGAAGACAAAATGTATGAAATCGTTGGCTTTGATGAAAGTTATATCACACAAGACCTGGGGAGCAGACAGAGATATGCTGCACAAAATATACATCTCAGTAATTAGGTCCAAGATGGACTACGGTTCTGTAGTATATGGTTCCGCTCGACCGTCTGTCCTTAAATTAATTGACCCTATACATCATCAAGGGCTACGGTTAGCTCTTGGAGCTTTCCGAACCTCACCAGTGGAGAGTTTGTACGTAGAGTGCAACGAATGGTCTTTGGAGAGACGTCGTTGCTACCTCAGTATTCTCTACGCCCTTAAAATTAAAAGCTATCATCAACACCCTGCATTGTCTTGTGTCCAGGGCACACAGTTTTGTCGACTTTTCATAAGTAGATCATCAGTTGTACGTCCGTTCAGCATGAGGGTATCACACTATCAAGAACTCTATGATTTCTCTTGTCGGGATTCCTGGATCTTAGAATCCGGACTGGAAGTTCCCCCGTGGCAGCCAAAACCTGGCTACAATTATTCCCTAACAAAGTATGACAAGAAGGCTACTTTGCCCCTGGTTTTTCAACAGGAGTTTGAGGAATTGAAACACTCCTTTGGGGATCACGTGGAAATATACACAGATGGATCACGAACCTCTAGCAGCGTTTCGTGTGCCATGGTCTCTGCAGCAGTGACAAGGTCGCATCGCCTAAATCCAGTCGCATCTATTTTTACGGCCGAAGTGTACGCAATTATCTTAGCCCTCAATTTTATCTTGCAAACTAGCATTAGATCTGCTGTAATCTACACAGATTCTCTGAGCTGTCTACACGCCCTGCACAGTCTGCAGAGAACCAAGAATCTGTTGGTTAAGAGAGCGCTTCCCTTGGTAAGTAGAGTCATAAATAGAGGTTACAGACTAACGTTTTGCTGGGTGCCCAGCCATATGGGTATCCCAGGAAACGAGCAGGCAGATCGAGCTGCTTCAGCAGCCCTTACCTTAGACATCAGTCCATTTGACATGCCCTTTCACGACTTCAGACGGGTGCTAAAATGCGCCATTAACGCAAAATGGCAAGAATTCTGGGATTCACAAACACAGAACAAACTTCACCTGATAAAGCCACACATCAGTCATCACACGCACACATTGGAACACCGCATCTGTGATGTCCTGTGGCACAGGCTCAGAATTGGACACACTTACCTATCACACGGCTTTCTACTTCGTGGGGAGGAGCCGCCACAGTGCACTCTCTGTGACGAGCCCATTTCTATTGTACATATTTTGATATCGTGTCCAAAACACGAACCTCATCGAAATCGTCACTTTACTGAGTGATGCAAGTACTTTTTACCTCTTCACCCAACTCTTCTGCTGGGTGATGAGCCTTTTGTTCCTTTCGAGAACATTTTGAGTTTCTTTAGAGATATAGGAATGCTTAGGAACTTGTAACTTTTAGCTAAATTTTTTATATCCACTTCTATGTCTAGATTTGCTTCTCTCTCTTAATTCCATCATTTTTACTTTTACTTCTAAGTTGAGTCATTTACAACCATAGTTTTTGGCGCTCTATGGTCTCAGTCGCTTTTGCGTCAAAAACCTCCAATTATCATCATCATCATCGTCTCTTTAATCGCACTTCTGCTCGCGCACTAAGTCCCTGATGTCCCTTTCATGTTCCAAATTATATACCAGCCTTGCTTGGGCCACAATATCCTAACGGTTCAGCGTCTGTATTTGCAATTCGCACACGTGCGGTTTTAATTTGACGTGGACGTTTGTTTGTTTCTTAAAATTGGTGACTCCGGAGCCCGCCGAAAGCCTCTTTTGCCGGCGTGCCCCGGGGTGCGCCAAAATCACAGCATAAAGATGAAAACATTAAAACCGACATTAACGTTAACAGTTTTGCTTTTGATTGTTTTTTAGTTTTATGGACATAGCTGACACTCGAGAGTTTGTGTATTTCCTATAGTCGATGAACAACATGTTAAATAAATTATATTTAAGAATATATATATATATATATATATATATAGATAGATAGATAGATAGATAGATAGATAGATAGATAGATAGATAGACAGATAGACAGACAGACAGACAGACAGATAGATAGATAGGGGAGAAAAGACACCAGAGACTGAAGTAGGGAGTAGGGGAAAGTTATTTATTAAGCTGGCATCTAAACTAAGGGTCTAGGGAAGTCTACGTTTTGGCGGAAGCTCCGCCTTCTTCGGGACTGAGACGAAAATCTATTTACAAGGTCTTTTAAAAGGTTACAAAAGTGTCGTCACAGCTGGTACAATTCCACTGCGAGGCAGTCGTCAGTGAGTCATGTTCTGGAAGATTCCGGAAGGTTCCTGGGTCATCGGCCGGGGAGATTACGTGTCAGAGCCTTGGAGTTCCAGAAATGTCTGGGGTCGCGATCATTGAAAACCTGTTGTCCGGGGTGTTCTTAGCGTCATTGTGTCCAGCTGTGAAGAAAAGAAGAAAAGAGGCAGCGGGCACTCCGAGGACACACAGAAAAAGTTATCCGGATATGCTTCTTACAGTTGATAGCACTCCTTTTTCCTCATTTATTAGAGATTGGAATTTGTAGATCAAGTACGATTCGCGTTGCTCTCTGCAGCGATCGGATGTGAAATTTGACTCTAAAATAAAAAGTGCGACGTTATTAATGGAACGACCGGGTCGACTAAAATGGCGGGAAACCGGGAGGCTACCTTTTTTCGAAACATCTGATCGGTGGTTATTGAATCGAATCCTAAATGAATTTTTACTTTGACCTACATATTGCGCGGAGCATGTTGTACATTGAATGATATAAGTAATGTTACTGGGGTTACAGTCAAAGTCGCCATTGATTTTAAGGGAGAAGTCGGAGTTTGAACTCTTAACCGCTGCCGTGCTTTGCATTGATTTGCATATTTGGCATCTTTTACCATTGCATGGATGGCATCCCGCCGTAGGTGTTAATGGTTTGGGAACTTTGGAGTTGACTAGTCTATCTTGAAGGTTGCGGGCACGTCTGTAGGTAACTCGTGGCTCCTCGGCAAATATTTGTCGTGTCCGTTCAGATTGCAGAAGGATGCTATGGTGACGGTGGAGGATACTGTTAATATTACCCGCGCCTGCACCAAAGGTAAGAACAAGGTTTACGCGATCGCCCTTGGGTTCGTCGTTGCGTTTACCGAATAAGTTCCTCCGGTCTGTTTGTCGTGCTTTGGACAGGGCGTCTTTTACAAGACTAGGTGGAAAATTACGATTAACGAAGGTCTGCTCTAATTCCGCGAGGTTTTTGTGTAGAACATCGTCGTCCGAGCAGATCCTCCTGTATCGGAGTGCCTGGCTATAAGGAATGGCGAGTTTAGTATGGCGCCGGTGGCAACTGTTAAAGGAAAGGTACTGCTGAGCATCAGTTGGCTTTCGGTACAGATCAGTGGAAAACCCCTTCTCGGTTAAGGTTACTTTTACATCTAGGAAATTAACAGTCGTTGCCGAGAAGGAGTGGGTGAACTTGATGGCGGGGTGTCAAACAGGACTACCTTAACGAGGGCCTCCGACAACTGGGCTGTAACACGTTCTATGAGCCGCTTGACAGTGATCCAACAAATAAGATAGCGGCCGAAATCACCAAAACCCTAAAATCCCTAAAAGCGCGTGAAATAATCGACTCCTGCCTATATGAATTTCTAGCCCCCCAAAACCCTAAACCAGGCAGGTTCTACATGTTACCGAAAATCCATAAACCAGGAAACCCAGGGCGACCTATAGTTTCCTCAATCGTCACCGCCACGGAGAAAATGTCTAGCTTCGTTGACCACCTCCTTAAAGATATATCTCCCCGATTACCCTCACATATTAAGGACACCAACCATTTCCTCGAAATACTTAGCAAATGTGAACCATCCAATGCAAGCTTGCTTGTAACGCTAGACGTTACCTCCCTTTACACTAGTATCCCACATGAGGATGGCGTGCTAGCAGCGGAGGCGGCGTATCTGAAGTACTCCGATCGCGCGGTTGACCCATCGGTATTACCAACTCTACTCAACTTGATCCTCAAAAATAATAACTTCGAATTTGACGGCCGCCATTATCTACAAATAAATGGCACAGCTATGGGAACTAAGATGGCACCAACGTACGCAAATATTTTCATGGGTGCACTAGAGGAAAAATTTCTAGCCGTGCGCGACAAAAAACCTAGTCTATACAAACGCTTCCTGGACGACATATTCATGGTTTGGCCACACTCCGAAGAAGATCTCACAGGATTCATTCACCCCGCCATCAAGTTCACCCACTCTTTCTCGGCAACGACTGTAAATTTCCTAGATGTAAAAGTAACCTTAACCGAGAAGGGTTTTTCCACTGATCTGTACCGAAAGCCAACTGATGCTCAGCAGTACCTTTCCTTTAACAGTTACCACCCGCGCCATACTAAACTCGCCATTCCTTATAGCCAGTCACTCCGATACAGGATGATCTGCTCGGACGACGATGTTCCAAACAAAAACCTCGCGGAATTAGAGCAGACTTTCGTTAATCGTAATTTTCCACCTAGTCTTGTAAAAGACGCCCTGTCCAAAGCACGACAAACAGACCGGAGGAACTTATTCGGTAAACGCAACGACGAACCCAAGGGCGACCGCGTAAGCCTTGTTCTTACCTTTGGTGCAGGCGCGGGTAATATTAACAGTATCCTCCACCGCCACCATAGCATCCTTCTGCAATCTGAACGGACACGACAAATATTTGCCGAGGAGCCACGAGTTACCTACAGACGTGTCCGCAACCTTCAAGATAGACTAGTCAACTCCAAAGTTCCCAAACCATTAACACCTACGGCGGGATACCATCCATGCAATGGTAAAAGATGCCAAATATGCAAATCAATGCAAAGCACGTCAGCGGTGAAGGGTTCAAACTCCGACTTCTCCCTTAAAATCAATGGCGACTTTGACTGTAACTCCAGTGACATTATTTATATCATTCAATGTACAACATGCTCCGCGCAATATGTAGGTCAAAGTAAAAATTCATTTAGGATTCGATTCAATAACCACCGATCAGATGTTTCGAAAAAAGGTAGCCTCCCGGTTTCCCACCATTTTAGTCGACCCGGTCATTCCATTAAGAACGTCGCACTTTTTATTTTAGAGTCAAATTTCTCATCCGATCGCTGCAGAGAGCAACGGGAATCGTACTTGATCTACAAATTCCAATCTCTAATAAATGAGGAAAAAGGAGTGCTATCAACTGTAAGAAGCATATCCGGATAACTTTTTTCTGTGTGTCCTCGGAGTGCCCGCTGCCTCTTTTCTTCACAGCTGGACACAATGACGCTAAGAACACCCCGGACAACAGGTTTTCAACGAGCGCGACCCCAGACATTTCTGGAACTCCAAGGCTCTGACACGTAATCTCCCCGGCCGATGACCCAGGAACCTTCCGGAATCTTCCAGAACATGACTCACTGACGACTGCCGCGCAGTGGAATTGTACCAGCTGTGACGACACTTTTGTAACCTTTTGAAAGACCTTGTAAATAGATTTTCGTCTCAGTCCCGAAGAAGGCGGAGCTTCCGCCGAAACGTAGACTTCCCCAGACCCTTAGTTTAGATGCCAGCTTAATAAATAACTTTCCCCTACTCCCTACTTCAGTCTCTGGTGTCTTTTCTCCCCTATCTATCTATATATATATTTTGTGACGAAGGAACGGAGCGATCAGTGAATCGGGGAACGAACATATGTTTATTGCGCGAGCTGCACCTCCTCTTTTATACGTCACACTCCCCCCCCCCTCCAAGAGAAAAGCGAGTAGGGGAATGGTAGAGGCGTAGTTTACTAACGTGGACGATGTCGGTTAGCCGCCCAAGAGGTAAGATGGAGCGGTCGATTTCATAATTAACAGGTGAAATCTTGCGAAGTATGGTGTAGGGTCCTTCCATGGCAGGAGCGAGCTTCCCACGGTTGGGGTGCCACGGGATCTCATAGAGTACGGCGTCTCTCGGGGAGAAATCAGCAGGAAGAAATTTTCGGTCGTAGATTACTTTGTTTTTCTGATGGTAGGCAAGAGAATTGCGCACCGCTTGCCTACGGGCTTCGGCGAGGGACGGGATGTTGTCAGAGATGTGAAGATCGTACGAAGGGACGCCGTGCATTAAATATGACGGAGAAAAACGGGTGACTTCGTGCGGGGTGCGGTTGTATTCGGCGACTACTTGCATAAGGAGCTGGTGCCAAGGGATCCGGGGTTGTTCCTGAATTTTGCACTTGAGTCGGTTGACGATAGTTTGATTCGTGCGCTCATTGAGGCCATTGCACTGGGGGTGACCGGTCGATGGACGTTCCGATTTTTCAGGAACCGCTTGAAGGTGTTTGCGAGAAACCCGGGGCCTCGGTCGGAGAGAAATCGGCGAGGGGTGGCGGTCGCAAAAACTTCTCGAAGACAAGAGATGTACGCGTCGGCCGTCTCATGCTTCTGCGCAAATGCCCAGGCGTATCGTGTGGCATGGTCAACGACCAAGTGAATAAATCGTTTGGTAGAACCGTATCCAGCGAATCCCCCGATGGTATCCATTGCAATGAGGTCGAAGGGTTCCTCAACTGGTGGCAGAGCTTCCAAGAGTCCAAATTTCTTCAGTTTCGACTTTTTGCATCGCTGACAGATATCACAATGACGAATGAAGTTGGAAACATCGTTGGTGATGTCAGGCCAGTAGTACTGGGGATATATAAAACCGAGAGTTTTTCGCACGCCAATATGCCCAAAGTCGTGGTGAGCTTTCTGGAGAAGTGCCTCGCGAAGCGAAGGTGCGACGTAGATCTTGCGTAGGCCGCGTTTTCGTACTATGGGGACACCGTTTTGCAAGGTATACGCACCGTCAGGTAGGTCACAGGAGGCGTTTTGGAGCTCCAGAGTGGAGAGTAGGCTGATCACTGGTGATCGGGATAAGGCGTCTGCCTCGACGTTGGCCGAACCCGGCTGATGTTTGAAGGTGACGTCGTACATGGACAGCTTAAGAGACCATCGAAAAAGACGCCCTGTAGGACGCTTGATCGTCTTCAACCACTGGAGCGCCGCGTGGTCTGTGAGCACTGTGAAGTGGCTGCCGTGCAAGTAGCAGTGCCACTTGTCAACAGCGTCAACGATGGCTAAGCATTCTAGTTCAGTAGCAGTGTAATTCGTTTCGTGTTTCAAGAGTTTGCGAGAATGGTAGGCTATCGGATGGTCATTTCCGTCATCGCCTACTTGCTTCAGTACCGCACCAACGCCGGTGAGAGAGGCATCACAGAAAAGGGTACAAGGTTTGGATGGGTCGAATATGCGAAGCATCGGGGCTTTCGTGAGCCGGGCCTTCAGAGCTGCAAATGCGGCATGGCATTCAGGTGACCAGTGCCACTGGGTGTCCTTCTTGAGGAGTTGCGTGAGGGGAAGACATGTGTCGCTGAAATGATCGATGTACTGTTTGTAGACATTGACAGTACCCAGAAAACGTTGCAAATCCTTGACGCACTGTGGAGTTGGGAATTTGCGTACGGCATCGAGGTTGGATTTTTTAGGTGATAGTGTGCCATTGCAAATTGTGTGGCCGAGGTAATCGATGCGAGTGCGCGCAAACTGGCACTTCTTAAGTTTCAATTTGACGTTTTCAGCTTGCAGTGCTGCTAACAGACTGTCAAGGCTCGTGAGGTGTTCTTCAAACGCAGGCGCGTGGACGACTATGTCGTCAAAATAGTTGACAACGTTGCGAAGGTGGTGTTTGGCAATGATGTTCCTGATGGCTCGCTGGAAGGTTGCCGGAGCATTCTTCAGACCGAATGGCATGACAAGCCATTCATAGTGACCCGTGGGTGTGACAAACGCGGTCTTATGAATGTCATCTGGTCGCATAGGAACATGCCAATATCCGGAGGTAATGTCCAATGCGCTGTAGTAGCGTAAGGGCCCAAGAGAGTCAAGCACATCGTCAATACGGGGTATGGGCTGGTAGTCAGGCACTGTTACGGCGTTGAGTTTCCTGTATCAATACACTTTCGAGTACGGCCTTCACCTTTCTTTTCCGCCAGTATGACGGGAGCTGCATACGGAGACAAGGATGGTCGTATGAAGCCTTGGTTAAGGAGTGACTCCACCTGTGTGTCGATCTGCGCTCTGTCTGTCTGCGAGGTTCGGTACGGTGATCTGTGAATCGGGATTTCGCTCGTGAGCGTGATAGAGTGCTGCTCAGTGCCGATGGACCCAATGTCAGTTTGAGACTTGGAGAAGATAGAATCGTATTTCCGAAGAAGCGCATCAAGTAGATGTTGTTGCGCTATCGGCAAGGAGTCGTCTTTGATGCAACTATCACTGGAGCGTGGTGTATCTTGAGGGGGTGACTCGTGCTTGAGCGTTCGGGTTGAAAGGTCAAGGGAAAGGTTGAAGTCTGAAGCGTAGTCGAGGCCAAGAAGGAATTCCGCCGTCATACCACGGAGGACATGGACTTCGACTTCCCGTGCGGTATCGCCAATTTGTAAATGAATGCGGACGCGACCCAAGGTTTGTGTGGGAGATGTCCCTTACAAAAAATATTGTCTTTTTTCTATAAAAAGTCTGTAGAGCTTCAGTAACCCACCCATTAGAAAGTCTTGCGACTTTCTTCCTGCTTTTTGTCACCCGCATCACCTTTCTGTAGGCAATTGGAACACATTTTTTATAGAAAAGATACAGATTTTAGATGCAGAAAGTAGACTCATTTTTTACTGTCAGGGGCACGAAGGTACGCGGAAAATTTATAGATATTCTACAGCCTTTCTTTCGCTTACATCACTTTTCTGTAGGCAATTGGAACACTTTTTTTTTGTAGAAAAGATGCAGATTTTAGAGGCAGAATGTAGGCAGAAAGTAGACTCATTTCCTACTGTCAGGGTATGAAGGTACACGGAAAATTTATAAATAATATACAGCCTTTCTTTAGCTCACACCACCTTTCTGTATGGAACACTTTTTTTTTTTTGTAAAAAGGACACATATTTTAGAGGGAGAAATTAGGCTGAAAGTATACTCATTTCCTGCTGTCCGGAGTACGAAAGTACGCAGAAAAGCTATAGATATTCTATAGTCACCTTTTTGTAGGCAATTGGAACACTTTTTTGTAGAAAGGATAGATATTTTAGAAGCAGAAATTGGGCTGAAAGTATACTTTGTTTCTACTGCCAGGTGTACCAGGGTGCTCAGGAAAGCTATAGCTATTGTACAGCTTTTCTTTCACCCATATCACCATATCACCCATTTCCATCACCCATTTCACCCATTTCACCATATCACGTTCATTCTCAGCATTATGGCTGTATAATAGAAAAATTACCTGAATGAAGGACATCAGCAAACAAAGAAATAATCACTGGTACTGTTTCTTTATTCCATTTTCAGTGGGTGTGCGAAAGACATGACGGTGGTGAGGTGCGGGTAATTGGCGTTGGAAATTCGTGGGCTTCATTCATGGTGTGGTGAGGTGATCCCTGCTGCTTTCCTGTTGATTTTGTGCAGCATGGAGCTGAGACTCCTTTTGATTGGTGCATCAGAACACTTATAAGTCGCGCAGGTTCGTTCTGTAAAATATTATACACTGAATAAATAGGCATAGTAATGCAGCTCAGGAAGTACAAAAACTAGATCATGCGGTGCCTGATGGCATTACAAGTCTTCCTTTTTGCTACATTTCCATACTATAGAATTAAACTAGAAGGCACATAGCAATATTTGATGTACTACATAATCACATCCCAAGTGTAGTGAAGACTGGTGAGGCCTTGTTGCATTTTTTGGGGCCACAGATATTCAAGAATCATCCAATATCGAAATATGCGCCGCACATCTCTACAATACAACAACGCATCAACAGTACAGAGATATAGAACTATGTACAGTCAACCCTCGATTTATGAACACATGATGTTTCCAAGGAAATCATGTATAAATAGGAAAATTTCATAAACTGAGGGATAAATACACGGAGAAGATATGTTGACGCGAGGTGCTGTTCATAATCCGCGAGAATTGATAAGTCGTGTGTTCATAAATCGAAGGTTGACTGTACGTAGCTTGGAATATGTAGCACGGCATAGCGCCGTACGTTAATAACAAAATAGATACGTACAGAGCACAGCTTTCACACGACTGGTGTCCAGGGCAGCCCTTGTGGCATGCCCCTTGTGACCATTAGGGGGCTTCCCAAACAGGGATTTGTTCTCCAGCTCTTCTTCTGTGAAGAGAACCCTCATCAAGGAGCGGGCGAACTTGGAAGGGGAACCTTTATATGTTTCCTTAAGCCTGGTGAGTGTGGTTTTTGACACCATGATCCCGTTTCCCAAGTCTACATTCTGAAAGGCAGATAATGCAATATAGGGAGAATGTTAGGAAAGGAACTGACAACACATCAGATGAATTGTAATGTTCACTGTTAATTACAGAGGTGAAACAATACAACCAGGAAGGGTAGTATATTCATGCCCTCTCTGCTTACCTTATTGAGTTCACACGTGGTGACCTCTCTCGAGCTTCGCAGGTCCTTTATGATGTGCTTCAGTGTTTTCACAGTCTGTTGCAACTCTGAAAATTAAATGCTTAAAATGAAACACACATAGCACCACATCTAACTGAGCAGAGGAAGCCACTAACAGACTGGAAAGCCGTGAGCACAATGTGCTTGGGACTGTGACAATAAATTAATTGCATTTCACACATGCCTATTAAAACCCAAATCCAGCCTGCTTTCTCATAGTATATGGCGTCTGTACAACATACGAATGTCCAAACAAATGGTTATTGATAGTAACTTAACTTGACCTATTGATAGTAACTTGACTGAGGTCAAAGGTGTCGACAAGTCAAGCGCGTCAACAACTGAAAAGGTCGTATTTTACACAACCACGAGCAAAAAGAATCACCTAGTATTTGTTGCAGTTCATCATTCTTGTGTTTTAGTTGTTCAATTTTTCTCTCCAGCCTTTTCACCTGCTCAAGGTGATCACAACATACTTCATGCTGTAAGAACACAAAGACTGCATTCAGATGATGCACAAGATATACAATACTACATGCAATAGTAATATTCAGACAAAGCAAGGAGTGATGTATAATATTAGTTAGAAATAATGGCAAGATCTCTATCAATACTTAAGGTTCACCTGTGACGCTGTTGCTGTTGCCCGGTCTGCGAGTCTATTCCTCCGGCGTTCCAACTTTGCCGGTTCACCTGTAAAATATCGTAAGCTAAACTGTTACTGCCACTAGCGATGCATCTACATACAACATTCAACGGGAGAATGATAGTCATTAACTGAATTATGTATGTCACTGATTAATGTGCGTACAAAACGCGGCTAACAGTTTTTCACCAGCATACGCGTCTACTGGAATTAGGACACGTGTATGGCATGTTGTATAGTAGGGGAGACGCAAGGTTTAATTAGAAAATAAGGGGGAAAATAAGTATAGAAAAGTGGCACAACTTGTAATTTGGACCTTAAGTTTGACACCCGTATACTCTTGGGGATTTCCGAACCCGCCTGTAGGTCCCCAGCCAATGGTGTGGGCCCTGATAGCAGCAGCTGTGATAGTGCTGTCAGGACAGGGAACCAAGAGGGACATGTATCCATATAAAGTTCCTACATAAAACGGATGCAGGTATTTTCTGCCTACGCTTCATGCGCCTCTCGCCACAGCCCCCAATGCACAGTCATTTCGGACGAGCTCAAAAAAGAAAGCTGCCCTGTCAATGCGTTTTATCTATGTGATAGGGCCGCCTGTCCTGCTGCTGATTGCGTGCGTTGCGTTCGAAATCAAATCATGAAGACCGAAACTCGAACTAAAAGCAATGCAAGGCTGGGTTCACACAGACGATTTTCTCGTCCGTGTTTTCATTGCAGAGAAAACACACACTAATGTCTAAGGTGCTGCATAACGGGTGCAATACATTTCAGTGGGATCTTCTTTTAACGGGCGAGGGGATCGCCTGTGTGAACCCGGTCTAAGCGTTACCGTCACACTGAAAAGAAAGAAAAAAAAAGTACACGTCGGACTTCACACGCCGGTTGACACTGTACGCGTAATTACATGTTTCCAGGCAGCGATAATTCGATCCTGGGATAGCACGAACTACGGAAGAGTGGTGACCACGTAGGCTGTTACGCTACGGAGAGGCGTTATTGGCCAGTTGTTTCATAATTGAATCTACTAAACATATTATGATAATGACTTTCTTCGAAAACTGTCTAGTTTCTGCTGCACGTGTTTTGATTTGCGTCGCTTCTTGTTTCGGTATTTGAATGTATAAGAGCCTCTCCCCTCTTTCCTCAGCCTAAAAAACAGTGAGCCCTTTGCATGCAGAAAATACGGTAAGCTGAGAATTATGTAGCACCTAACATGTTCGAATGCACAGGTACAGTGCGGAACTATGGAGAAAGTGTCGCCAAGTTGGGCTTGCAGTGGGCCTTCTACTAAATAAATATCAAACTGAAAACTATTATGAACGATATGCTTGCCTGCAGATACTATATACGCATCCGCCGGTGGTTCCCCAGTTTTCCACTGGATTTGAAAGGTGCGTCCAACAAGCGTCTCTACTATGGACGGGTCGTTCAAAATCTCTGTCGCTGTTGCTACATCCGTCATTTGACGCGTGAGGTAGACGTCCCAGGCCTCCATTGTTGTCCACTTCACTAGTATATGGGTCATGTCCGCGCTTAGAATAGTATGAACACAGATAGTTGCCGACGGTACGGGAAACTCCTCCGAACAGCTTGAAGCGCAAGGGAAATTGAACTGAATTATCTTGGCTTGTCTTTAGAAAAGTCTGTGTTATCGCATTTTGTGATTTCATGGGGCCGGCCTCCTTTCCAACTGCGTGAGTCAGGTGGCTGGTGCTGATTGCGCGCTCCGCGTGTAAGTTATTGTACCAGGAAGATAAGAAAGCAGCTTGAACTGAGAGCGGCGCGATGCATGTAAGCGCACTGGGGTGAAAGAAAAGTTCAAAAAGATAAAAAGAAACATGAAATGCACAGATATTCACTATGGCCTAGCCGCATCAGGCAGGCAGCGCGAAAGAATAGTGTCTGTTAGTGGGCGCTGCGTCTTGAGCTTGGTAGCTTTCAGGGCGTGCTCCCCGCTCTTTTTACATCAAAGTCAGTTCACAGTGCACAGCAGGTATATGTACCTGGGTTACTGAAGCGTTAGTTTCACAGCGTAATTTTGATGGTCAGTCGGCAGCTATCGAACTTTTGCTGTCAAGTATGAAGGGAAGGTATCGACAGTGGATGTTCGATGAGGGTGTTCGGAAACCACGCTCGACAAGGTTCAGGCATGAGAAGAATGCGGAGCTGCTCTCACGTTCCACACAATGTGACCATCCAAATGAAAGCGGTGGCGAGGGACCGAGCGGTACGCCGAGGGAGGATAGTAGCGAAACATCAAGCGATGAGGGTTCTGCTCCGTCACCACGCGGAAGTCCGGACACAAACAGGGTGAGCATTTAGTACTGTGTAAGTGTGTATCGCAAGTACAAGTGACGGATGTGGTGCGTTTGTAAACAGCTAGTATTTCGACAGCGTGTGTCAGAGGTACTCTTGTATTGCTACGTTACCCTTCCGTTCACTAAGCTGTATCTGCCATTTAGTAGCCTACGGGAATATCATTGTGCTTGGATAACTGCATAATATACGCGCCCCAGACTCATGGATTAAACTTTATCTGTATCACCCTGCATATTCTTTAGTCTGCCGATTGGTATGGTGCTCCCAGACAAGCAGCGGGCCCTGCTGGACAGCATGATCCAACTGAAAGCTCCTCCTCTGACATCAGTGACGATGAATGCTCTCCTACGATGCAAGATGCCACAAAAACAGAATTGGTATGTACAATGTCAGTCACTAAATGCATTGTTTGTCTGTGGTTCTTGCGCATATTTTAGCGGGTGCCTCATTTGGAGAAACATCGTTTTGAGACAGACATATCAAACCTAATAAAATATTAAGTTTTTCCACAGTTGAGGACATGAATAGCATTGTTTTATAATCTGGTCAGGAAAATGCGTTGCTGTAAAAATGTTGACAGTAATTTATTTTCAATATTCACAGATGGAGCCATTGTACCCTGGGTCAAAGGTCACAAAGGGAGAAAGCTTGCTACTCATATTAGGATACAGCCTTCGCCACAGTTGTACAAAGGAGGCAACAGAAAGCCTTCTTCCTCTCCAGGAAGCGCACTTACCTGAAGAGGCTGCACTGCCAACTTCTAAGTACCTCTTCTTCAAGCAGTTTTTGTCTAGTCATCAATCCATGGTGTACCATTTTTACTGCCCGAAGTGCCAACAGTACCTTGGTACCAGAGATGACCAATGCTTCCACTGCGACACATGCTGTGTAGGCTTTGAAACGGGCAAACTGTTAGATGATTTCAGCTACTTTCTTTCCTTCGATATAAGTGAGCAAGTGAAGGAGAAGCTTTCGATGTCCGAGCTTGACTTCAAACAGCTGTCACGGTCACTGTCTTTCGATGTAGGCTCAATCACAACAAGTAAGGGCTACTATGATCTACCGACTTCTGAAAATGACTTGTCACTTACTTGGAATACAGACGGCGTACCCCTATACCAGTCCTCAGCCTACAGCATATGGCCGTTGCTACTCCAAATCAACGAGCTACCTCTAACGGTTCGTGCGAGACATATGATTTTGGGAGGGCTATGGTTTGGAGATAAGAAACCAGTCATGAATACCTTCTTGAAGCCCTTTGTGAATCAAATGAACACGTTATCAAGCACGGCTTTTGAATGGACAGATCGTCTAGGAAACTGCCAAACAGTGCGCATATTTCCAGGGCCATGTAGCGTAGACACAGTAGCCAGAGCCATGGTTATGAATATGAACCAGTTTAATGGTTCGCATGGCTGTGGCTGGTGTGTCCACGAGGGCGAGGTCGTGCCAAAAGGAAATGGTCATGCACGCGTGTATCCTGCTTTGTCACCGAAACCTGCAGCAAGAACACACGAATCATTTTTAGAATGTGCGTCTGAGACCGAAGAATCTCAGGAACCTAGAAATGGGGTAAAAGACCGTAGCATTCTTTTTCTCCTTGCCTTCTTTTCATTTCCAGCTGGCTTCGTTGTCGACTACATGCATGCTGTGTGTGCTGGTTTTGTAAGGGACACGTCATGCATGTGGTTTGACACCAAAGCAGCCTTTCCATACAGCATTGGGTCAAAGATAAACGAAATTGACAAGCGTCTTCGAGATTTACATCCAATATGGGAAATTTCAAGGCTGCCCCGATCCATGACATTGCGCAAATACTGGAAAGCATCCGAATGGCAGAATTGGCTGTTGTTTTACTCTCCCGTCGTTTTGCATGGAATATTACCATCAATCTATTACAAGAACTGGATTACGTTCGTGAGTCTAATGCATTTTTTTCTGTTAGACACTGTTGCAACAGACAAACTCAGGGAAGCACGTAAAAAAATGTGCTCGTTTTTACAAGAATATGAGCAGCTGTATGGAAAAGAGCACATGACATTCAACGCGCACCTATTGTCACATGTTCCCGATTCTGTACAGATCTGGGGACCCCTATGGAATTACTCGGCGTACGCTTTCGAGAACATGAATGGGCAACTCGTACGCCTTGTCAATGGAACACGCCACGCCCATTGGCAGATAATTGAGAAATTTTCTTTCTTGACATCTCTTCCCACGCTTTGGGATAAGTGCGCATATGCTCAGGAGTCATTTCACACACCAGATCAGGAGTCCAACCAAAATTAATGCGCTACTTTCTTAAAGGTTACCATCTAAGGAAACACTCATTCAGCACGAGTGGTGTCATTTTCTATGGTAGAGGTAAGAGGGATGATGAGGGCACGTGCTACACGAAAGTTCGTATTAATCAGTTCACGTACTGTGTGCGATCACTTGACAAGTCACGACGATTCAATGGGTATATATTTATACATGGCACTTTCGGCATAATAAATAAGATACTTGCCGTGTGTTCTCTCAAACATAGTCAATGCCACTGCACTAAGAACCTTGTTTTTTGGATTACTAAGCTAGACGTAGTACGTTCATTTCTTGATTGCAGTTAGGGCATAGTCATATACGAGGTTGTGGAATGTGACGACACACTACATATAGAAAGTGACGTTGTGGAAAAGTGTTTGGTGTTACAACTCTCAGAGAAAACCTTGTTGTGTCGTGCCAAACACGCATGTGTCTTGGGAGCCACGTAAAGTTAAATGACATGACATGATGATGTGATGACGTTCATTAAATATAAATGCCCCTGTGTGATCTTTGTTTATATGATGAGGTGGGTACTGTTTGACCAAGGACATCGTGTTCTCATGTGCTTATCTATCCAAGCAAGAATTCTTGTGGATTCAGAGCCTATGCACCTGTTAGTACTGTTGCCATTTTTGTTTTTTGTTTCTTGAATATTCGTTTATTCGTTTTTGTTCATGTTATACTATTCGTACACGGAATAGGTCGAGAAGAAGTCGCCTTTACTCTGTGCTTTTTCTTATTGTATGCGGCACTGTTATATGGCTAGTAATTATACCTATTTTAACTTGGCTCAACAATGTAAATGTGTATGAATTCAGTGTGACTGATGTGTATGCTGATTGATGTGAGAGTTGTATATATGCGAAAAATAAAGAACTACACGGTACTCCGGTAGATATGTTATCATTCTTCGTTGTCATTTAAACACTGCTTTGTGCACCAATAAGTATACAAACCTTTGCACAAGAAGGCATCTGCTAAGCATCAATGTTATGTCCGTATTATTTTTTTCGACAACATCAGTGTTATATGAAAGGTGATGAGGTTGGCCTTGGTTGGTGATCTTTGATAATACCAGCATAGTGGAGTATAATAACGCTTAGTATAATAACTTAGAGTATAGACAACAGCAACCGTGGTGAATGGGAAATGCGCGGGTCGTAAGGTTTAAAGAAGCCGTCATTTGTCAGATAACTGGTAACATGATTTGGATTAACTAAGCTACGAACATGTGCTCCAATCTTCTGCACCTATATTGACATTACTAAACACACAGAACAATTAATATGCTTGTTGTTACCCGAAACTGAAACAGAGTCGTTGGACCTCAACAGGGACGGTAAAACTTGCTTTGTAACTGATTAAATTATTTTGATCTTGCTTTATTTTATGCACAAAGTTTCTTTACTCTTTCATGCGTTAATAGTCATTCGCATAAGTAGTATAGGTTAACTAATGATAACCAAATAAATAGCAGTCACAAAGAAATAAATGCTGTATTCTTTAATCTCCCCCGAATAATTTCGGCGCACGTTAATGCGGTCCTATTTCTTCAGTAGGTCTGTTGTAGGTTTTCGTTCGAACCGTGTGCGCAGTGTACCTTTATAAAACCGCTATCGGCATGTTCCACTCGCTTTTCTCTAAGGGATTACACTATTTTTAGCACACAAGGACGCCCCGATAATTGGGGAATTTTTGTTTCTCACATTCTTATGACGTGATTGTGGGGCTGATGGCGCGAAATTCGAAAATTTTACAAACAAAATTGTCTCGTCAATTATTCGAGTGGGATTACATCTTTTTTTTTTAATTGTGCCATTCGTATGCGAGGGAAACGCGTTAGTGAAAGTGTCACAAATATACATTGTGCGCTTTTTGTGAAAAAAAACAACAACAAAAAAACACGAAAACCTCCCATGGATTTCCGAAGAAGTGATTCCCACTTAAAAATGGCCGCAGGAGGCCATTCGCACAATTATACCAACACACCCAGAGCATAAGTTACCTGTGGAATTTCTGTGTGCTTAGTACGAAGCAAGTAGTAAAGAGATAGTAGCAGAGTAAAGCAAGTGTAGCAGTACAAGTAGCAGTGCTTTAGTAAGTGAGCACCAGTGGCACACTCAAAGTGTACAGACATTATGCAGAATTGCGTGCATTCTGCACGAGCCGTACAAATTCTACCGGTGGTTGAGGACACAGAACGCGCATAAAACGTATAGAATTTCTTTGTACTATGTGCGCAGAAATTCTACACGTTTTCTGCACAAGGAGTAAAATGGTGGTACACTCAAAATGTGCAGACATTCTGTATGCTAAGTCGTCACAAGTTCTACAGGGGATGAAGACACATAACGCACGCAAAATGTCTGTAGAATTTTTGTGTACCTGGTACACAGAAAAGAGCGAAGCAGCTGCACACTCAAAATATGCAAACATTCTGTATACTGAGTCGTCATAAATTCTACAGGGGTTGAAGACGCACAACGCGCACAAAATGTCTGCAGAATTTCTGTCTACCTAGTACACAGAAAGGAGCAAACCAGCAGCACACTCAAAATTTACAGACATTATGCATACCGAGTCGTCACAAATTCTACAAGGGTTGAAGGCACATAACGCACACAGAATGTCTGTACAATTTATGTGTACCTAGTACACAGAAAGGAGCAAACCGGTAGCACACTGGAAGTGTATAGGCATTCTGCATACCAGGTCGTCACAAAGTCTATAGGAATTAAAGACACAGAACGCATACAAAATGTCTATTCATTCCTTGTGTACATGTTACACAGAAAGGAGAAGCCCACAGAAAGGTGACAGGGTATACAGAAAGCACGCAGAAGGTCTGTAGAAAGGTGAAAACTATTTTTGTAAGGGCGTAACCTGTTGAACTGCGATGCTGGAATTCCTGAGGAGTTGAAGTTTGAGTCTCTTGTAAATGTGTTCACTGATGCAAGAAATTGTGGATCCCGTATCCAGAAATGCAGTAACAGGATTCCCATTAATGAATGCGTTGAAATGAATTACTGAAACCTTGGATCGCTGTCCCCGTTTCCCTGGTCAGGGCCGAGGGCAGAGACCGACGGTCGGTTAGGGCAGGCGTTGTGCCAGTGAAACTGCTGGGGGAGCCCAATGGACGCGCAGTGCCTGCATTCGGTCTTAGGAATGTTGGGATGCATTTGCACGATGTCAGCCGCTGGGACATACTTTCGGGGTTGCGATTGGCTGTAAGTGCTTCGCGACTTCTGACGATTTAAAGCAATATCGATTTTCTGGGCGGCTCGAAACCAATCCGTGGAAGATTTAATGTCCAATCCTGCGAAGGCAAGCTCATAGTCTGGTAGAAGACCGTCTGTCAGACCAGAAACTACGTGAGCGGCCGTGAGTCCTTCGGAGTCGCCTTCGAGCGCCTTGGGAGCGCCGAGCCTTCGCTTTTCTTCATAATATGACTCGATCGACTGGTCCCTGCGCTGTCGATAATGAATAAACGCGCGGAAAGGGTCGGCAGCCGATGTTGCGAAGCGGAGACCCATGCGGGATTTGATGTCCTCCCACGTCTCGTTGGTGTCAAAAATTTCGTTTAGATACCACAGGAAAGCTTCGCCTTCGACATATTCGCTGAAATTCTGTACGTTTTCGTTGTCGGTCCAGTTGCAGGAATCAGCCTTCGACTCGAAAAGACGGAGCCATTTCTGGATGGGTACACTGCCGGCCTCCCCATCATATTTGGGAATCACAAGTGGTTGGTGTTTCGGTGGCATGCTGCAGGTGGCTTGGCTTCAGGTTTTATCCTGTCGACTCATGTGACGAAGGAACGGAGCGATCAGTGAATCGGGGAACGAACATATGTTTATTGCGCGAGCTGCACCTCCTCTTTTATACGTCACATATATATATATTCTTAAACATAATTTATTTAACATGTTGTTCACCGACTACAGGAAATACACAAACTCTCGCGTGTCAGCTATGTCCATAAAACTAAAAAACAATCAAAAGCAAAACTGTTAACGTTAATGTCGGTTTTAATGTTTTAATCTTTATGCTGTGATTTTGGCGCACCCCGGGGCACGCCGGCCAAAGAGGCTTTCAGCGGGCTCCGGAGTCACCAATTAAGAAAAAAAAAAAAACGTCCACGTCAAATTAAAACTGCACGTGTGCGAATTGCAAATACAGCCGTGAACCGTTAGGATATTGTGGCCCAAGCAAGGCTGGTATATAATTTGGAACATGAAAGGGACATCAGGGATTTAGTGCGCGAGCAGAAGTGCGATTAAAGAGACGACAGATGATGGTGATAGAGATCACTACACTCCCGAGAAGCCCACACCTTTGCTGTCTGAAACAGCACAGTGCACGGTAATCACATGGGACACGGATGCTCCTTCCGGAGTACCACGATGAATATAATCCGCTGTGCTTCGTTCTACATGTCCTCGCAAATTTTTCTGCACTCATGGAAGATTCCGGAGACGTTTCTTCAGTCTACTTTTTGTCGCAGAAAATATTTCGCCAAACCCACGTTCTGTTACCTACGGTGCACAATCCTGCGTTATCACGGACAGGTTATGACTACATCATTCATATCAATTACCCTCCTGCCGTGCTTCCATCAACGTCAACAGTGGTGCCACCATCGGGACTTATAAAAGCCAGCAGTCTTGCCTTTGGCGTCAGTGGACACGGATGCTCCTTCTGGAGTACAACGATGAATAATCCGCTGTGCTTCGTTGTACAGGTTAGTAACACCTATAGTAGTGTCAAGAGCAATGATCTTTTCCTATTGGAGCTTCCGTGTCCCACTTTGCGAGGCGTTTTTGTATGCTGTTCCTGTCTTTGATCCAAGCAATGTATGACACGGCCTCTTTGCTTATTTTGAGTGGCGATATCGAAGAGAATCCTGGTCCTAATGATATTCAAAAAATTCTGGATGCGTTAAACCGTCTAGAGAAAGGGCACAAGTCATTAATAATACAAATTAAGGAGCAGCAAAAGGCTACTGAGATCTAGCTGACCTCGTTAGCTGCTAGAGTGTCGGAGCTCGATGCTGCTGTTGTCAGTATAGTACCCAGAGTGTGCAATCAGAAACACAAGCCCTCACGCGTAACGTTGACCTAATTGACACCAACCTGGAAGACCTAGAAAACCGTCAGAGACGTAATAATTTAGTCTTCATTGGTCTTTCCGACTCTGCGTCTGAAACTTGGTGTGAGTCAGAGGCTAAAATTAGGAATTTCTGTCACGAGCGTCTAGGCGTAACTATGTCCGAAAGTGACATTGAAAGAGCTCACAGAGTTGGGCAGTTCAATGAACAAAGAACAGGCCGATTATTGCTCGTTTTCTGTCATTCAAGCTTAAGGGTGTTGTTTTATCTAATTCTAGTAAACTGCGGGGAACTAATATTTACATTAATCAGGATTTCTTCGCTGGTGTCCGGAAAGCCCGCGGTGAGCTTGTCAGGTTTGCTAACCAACAAAATGATGGGTACCGGCTACGGTTTGATAAGCTTATCATAGGTGATAAGCAGTACACGTTTCATCCTCAAACAAACAGTGTCAAAGAAATGTCACCAAGACCACGTGCTGCAAAAAACGATGCCGCTCTCTGCTTTATGTTTCAATGCGAGAAGTGTCTTAACTAAAAAAAACAGATATTGAAGCAATGCTTATTCAACGAGATGCAGACATTGTGGCGATCACGGGAACCTGGTTCTGTGATGATATTGGCTCCGATGAGATATTTCCTGATGAATATGTAGTTGTTAGGACAAATACAGTATCTGGGTGCGGGGGTGTTGCGTTGTCGTTACAGAAAAACTTGGACTTTTCTGTCCTTCCTCATTCCAATTTGGAAATTGTTTAGTGTAAACTAAATACACTAGTTGGAAAAGTGATTGTTGGAATTGTTTACAGGCCCCCAAATGCAGATGTATCCGTGCTGGAATCGTTAGATAACTATATGAGTACTATTTTCAAGGACAACCACAAAATCATTGTATGCGGTGACTTTAACCTAGCTGGTGCCGACTGGAATTCTCTTACTAAAGGCACTTGTAAGGATAAACGTAGTGCGTTGATTGGCTTGGCTTACAAATTCAATTTACAACAAGTAGTGTCTCATCCAACTAGAGTTACATCAATGACATCTTCCATTCTTGACCTGGTTTTTGTCACTCGACTGTTGACTGATTTTTTGTTGTGATATTGTGGACGGCATTTCTGACCACAAAACTGTCTTGTTTAATTGCTGTCTGTCATCATCCAGAAAAGATTCAAACATATTTTTGTGATTTCGAAAGAGCCGATGACACTGCGATCATTGATCACCTCGCCTTAGAATTTGATAGGTTTTCCGCAATGGTACCCGAGGTTGACAGCGGTGGGGTTTGGTCGATGTTCATTGACATTGTAATCTCCTGTTTAAGATCCCATGTTCCTCTGCGGAAGAAACGAGCAGGAAGAAGAAGGCCATGGATTACGCGTGAAGTTATCGACATTAAGCGCCGCATTAATTGGTTAACTAAAAGGCGTCGCTCTGATACCGAAGGTGTACGACAACTGAGAAGAAAGCTTCGTGACACTATACGTAATAATAAACACACATTCTATAGTAACACCCTGCGTGACTTCATGGTTAGTTCTCCACAACAGTTCTGGCGGCATATTAATCCTAATAGGCGAGGTACTGATTTAATGCCCTCGAGTGCGAGTCACACTGCAGATCCGTTTAACGATCATTTCGTCTCAGTTTACTCTGTTGTACTACTAGTATCCAAAGTGATTCCCCCAATCCCCGATGTGGTATTCAGCTCTCCTGGCATTTTATCTCTTTTACTCAGCCTAAACGAAAAAAAAAAAAAAAGAGTGGAGGACCTGATGGGATTCCAAACGGTTTCTTGAGGCGCTACGCAGGGTGGACTTCACTTTACTTACAGTTGATACATCAGAAAGCATATGAATCAGGGCGGATTCCTCGTGCTTGGAAAATTGCGAAAGTTATTCCAATTCCGAAAAAATCCCAGGCGTCATCCGTCAAGGATTATCGACCTATTTCATTGCTATCAAGTTGTTCTAAGATTTTCGAGCACATAGTTTACTGTCACCTATCTAGTTTCTTTGAAGAACATTCTGTGATAAGTGGGCTCCAGTATGGCTTTCGAAAGCGTTCCTCTACCACATACCAACTTATTGAGTTTGTACATGATCTTGCGATATCCATTAATGCTGGCAAAGAGGTGGACGTAATTTTTATTGATATTGAAAAAGCTTTTGACAGGGTGTCTCACTCAAAGCTACTCCGTTCCATTTTTAATAATGACAAACTTATATCCTGTCTCGAATCCTACCTTACTGAAAGGCAACAGTTTGTGCACCTTGATGGTATAAACTCACGTGATTCGAATGTAAGCTCTGGAGTTCCACAAGGATCAGTCCTTGGCCCTTTGTTCTTCCTACTTTCTATAAATGATATGCCAAATGCAGTTATCTCTAGTATCAAATTGTTTGCAGATTTATTACTACAGCTAAATAGGGAGAGTAAGGGTTGTGTTTACGTAACAAGAACAATTGCTTAAGTCGCTGTATCTTGAAATATAACTCAATTGGGGGTAGCCCCGCCCGTCCACATAAAACAGATGCCGAGGTTTGTGGTGAATGAGCCCGTTCACCTCGCGGTGAGCTGGCCTACACCTGGTGTGGGGAGCATAGTGGGAAACATCGAGACACAGGCACAACAGAGGGTTTCAAACGTGATTTTACTCCCTTGGAGGTATTGGCTGCCAGGGATGTCGTCGGAACTGCCCGGGATGATGGAGAACCCTTCTACGACGGGACGGTGAGGCGGCAGCTGGGATAGAGTGGGAAGTGCAGTGTAGGTTGTAGTCCACCAAGGGCCGGTGTCTGCCAGGCCTGCGGTTCGAGCCAGAAGTTTCGGTCCAGTTCTTTTCCAGCGAAGCCAGTCTGCACCCTCTCTCGAGCTGCACCTGCAAGGAACTGCCTCCGCCGCTTCTCTTCGTCCTTCTTCAGCGCTCCCATGCACCAGCGCCACCACAAGGTTGTTGATCTGAAATCCTTATAAATAAATCGTGCTGCTTTACGTTGCACACTTTCCAGTTTCTTCTTATGAATGGCAATATGTGGGTCCCAAACTGTGCAGGCATACTGAACCAACGGGAGAACTAAGTATTTATACGCCGTTAGTCTAACCTGCGGTGTGCTTATCCATAACTTACGTCTGAGCTGGAACAGCCTTCGCAACGCTCTCTGGGCAACAAAGTCAACATGAGTACTCCATGAAAGATTCGACTGGAAATAGACCCCAAGATATTTAAAGGAACTGACCTGTTTTAACAAGACATCATCGACATAGTAGTCACAGGATAGCCGGCGTTGTTTTCTTGTCACACACATATATACTGTTTTGTTAACATTTATAGTTAATTGAGCAAGTTTGCACCATCTTGCTACACAGTCTAAAGCTCCGGACAATGCAATCTGATCATCAGGGCAAGTAATTTTTCTATAGAGGACAGTGTCATTTGCATAGAGACGCAAATTCACTCCATAACTACTAACGTCGGGAATATCACTGATGTACAAGTTAAACAAAAGCGGACCGAGCACAGATCCTTGCGGCACCCCGGAAGTTACATCCAGTAGATCTGAATTTGACGTTCCTACTTGTACAAACTGCTTCCGGTAGGCAAGATAAGACTCGACCCAGGTTAAAAGAGTTCCGTGTTTCAATATGCTTTTTAATTTGGTCAGTAATTTGAAATGAGGAATCGAATCGAAGGCGCGTTTGAAATCGATGAATATGACGTCAACCCCCTCTCCGTTATCTACAGTTTCAGCCAAGTCGTGATGAGATGCTGTTAATTGTGTAACTGTCGAAAAACCTTCTCTAAAGCCATGTTGCATGAAGCCTAGTATGCCATGTTTCTCTAAGTATGACATAATAGTCCGTATTCACCAACTTACTTAAACTACTGGTTTAGTGACGTCGGGTTTAAATCAATCACGTGAGACTTTCGTTCGCCAATCCTGGATCACCACCCCATGCTCTACCACCTGCTGCTGTGAAGCCTATGGCGGCGCACATAGCGAGCTTCCTGCACAGCGCATGCGTATTTCACCAAAGTCTGCCAGAAGCGATGGTAGCCGGTAGGCCTAATCCCCGGTTCACGAGGAATTTTTCATCAAATCTTGGGTAAGTTTCGATTAATATAGTTACTAGAAGCGCCCAGGAGACAGATTTGATCACAATGGGACGAATATTTGCCTCAAATGTTCCATTTCGATCATCCACCCAAGCTACTTAAACTGGTGGTTTAAGCCCCATGCATTTGAATGGGACGTGTTTTAAACTAGGGGAGGGGCTAGTTTAACATCGGTCTAAGTATACGTTGCAACTACTGTGGACGTGTGTGTTGAAAAAACCATCGTAGATTGGTTGCGGTAGGTGATGTTGCACTAATTCGAAGTTAACTGGTAAAAATTAAGCAGAATCGTTTTAAATGCGCGGTTAGTAAACAAAAACGGCGTAACGCTTGACCGGGGGTACTAAATGCGACTGTTGTTTTTAGAAGGCGCTATTGCGAACTTTTGCATGACAAACGTAAAAAGCACCGTCAAAGTGTGGTCAAAGAGAGTGACATCGACATGTGCCACTGGACAAAATCCATATACCAATCCAAGGGACCGAGAGAGCGTGCGGATGGCCGAACGTCAATGTGCATCTTCAAAAACAAAGCATAAGTAGTGCTGGCGCTTATTATGAGCGTCATCTCCTGTGATACACACTGTAAGCACCCCTGTCATTGTACAGTAAGAGCAATAACGTGCTAGATGTTCGTTGCGAGCCCCGATGGAGAAATTGGTGGCGTTATCCACTGGCATGCTTATCAACCATCCCAGCATCTATCATTTCTTCGCAGCGTGTCTAATCTCCAGAGACATCTAACAGTGCAATAGGACTGATCATAAAGTGCATTAGCGTCTTGCGGCTGTTGTGTGGGTACTATCAAGGCATGGAGATATTGCATGTTGTTGCACTACACTGAACACGAAATCTGAGCAGATTTTACGTTCCCCGATTATGAAAATACCGGAGCAAAAGCTAAGGAGGTCCCCATTTCCCCTGGATTCAGATGCAAGCATAGATGAAACTGAAATGTGTGTTTTACTTATTTCAGCATGCCACAGCAGAACAGACCAATAAAAATATGTTATTCAGGTATCGTGTTGCCACTGCTACATTAGAAAACATTCAAAGGGACAGCTGCTTACTTCTATATTGATTTATCATTTGGTAACAGTAGATGTGCTTTTGTAGGGCTGCTTCTGCAAAAGACACTACACAGCAATGTGCTAAAGGAGGCTGCAAACCTTTTGGAAGCATCATTACTATTGCAGGTACATAACTATGACCAATAACTGACAGCTTTTCTGCATTGTATAAGCACATATATTCTGGAGATCCTCTCTTGAAAATTTCTGCTACGGACTCATTCATCACAACAACTTTGTATTCGTGAGCTTTTTGTTTATATTCAGACAACAAAGGCTATTACGTAGTTCCACAAGGATGACTTTTTTCATAGAAGCGTGCACTCTGGATACCCTGCTCAATTAGTTGTCAAGGTCACATGAGAACGTAAGTGAGCAATGGTGCACAAGGAAAAAAAAATCCTTGCTACATTCCACATGCTGACTCCACCAATATATCTGAGGTGTCATACTGCAGTATGTTTGAATTGCACAGGAATAAAGGGCAGTGTGTACAGAAACTTTGAAGCTCTCTTGCTCCCATTGAACTGCACTTAAAGTTGAAAATTAGATCAACTGCAATTACTGCATATAGCACCTTCCAGATGAATATAACAAAACATAGGCTACAGACTCATCAATAGATAGTATTGACAATTACAATAGGAGTCAGCTGGTTCATGCAACATCAAAATGGAAATGTCGTTCCCCCATACTGCAGCATGAGTGCATGGATAAATTGTACATGGCCACATGACAGTCGTCAATTACTTAAAAGAAAGTTAGCTTGCGTTGACATGGGTACAGATTTGTCCAGCCACTGCAGCCGTTTATATCCACACTGAGCACACGAGCACATGGAAGGACATGCATCCATGTTAACAGTAGCTATCGTTCTTTTAAGTTACTGACAGCTGCCGTATGGCCACATAGTTTATTTCTGTGCTCATGTGTTCAGTGTGGACATAGACGACAGTAGTAAAGCAGGGTAAACAAGCACCCATGTTACACTAGCTCTCCTCCTTTTACGTTGTTGATAGCTGTCATATGGCCACAGAGTTTATCCATGTGGTCATCTGTTCAGTGTGAGTACAGCGCTAAACAAAAAATGGTGTCCCTTTTGTGTCTCCTGAAGCTCAAGGCTTTTCTTTCAAGCAAAAATGTACGCATGCTGTTCTGCATCATTTTGTGAGCAGGACTGTTAAAAATTACTCGACGCACTGCAGCTTTACACTGGTGTGATCTGTGCACTCTTTTTGTGTAGCTTCATATCCTGTACAGGTAAATCTTAAACGTGAACATGTTTGACACAGGTGTGCCTGGTTGGGTAGAAACTGAACAGGATCAACGTGGCTCCAACCAAAGTTAGCCCTGTTAGTTCGTCACGCCTGAAGAAGGAGCCGGTTCGGCTCCGAAACGTCAGGACCCCTCTTTCGAGCGATCTTTGGTTGGAGCCACGTTGATCCTGTTGAGGTAAATCTTAAGAATCGAAAAACACATCCCTATGGAATCATGCTACATGATTTATCATATACGCCTGCATCCACATTGCAATCATGCTTCTATTCATCGCAAATGCCACAATACCTCTAATTGTAATAGGAAAATTTATTGACGGTAACAACATACAACACACCCGAAACACTACCCTCTAATTTGGCTGTGTTGTGCATGTCTTCAACGTGTTCTGAATAGCTGAGTTACAAAATAGTGAACCAAATCCTGCTAATATGCCCATATGTGTAGTACATCATTTTACCTTCAATTATGTTACAACTTGTTCTCCTTGCACCAGCTCAGGTGCATGCTAAGTGTCCATGGTTTTTGCTGTATGACATGTCCTGTACATTGGTACTCTCATTTCACACCAGCTCTCGTCTTCCTTGACTCGCACTCCACCCATAAATGTACAGCAGTGAGTGGAGAATAAACAGAATATGGGCATACTACGGTCACAAAGTTCTGGTGTAACTAAGAATGTGTTATCCGCATCATGACAAATGATTCTAACATCTATGGATCTGTCATTCGAAACAGTGCCTGAATGCTGTTGCAATACAAGATACCACGTACATACATTTACTGTTGGAAAGCCTTCACATCATCACCAGGAGAATATGTGGCGTCTCGTGCACACTGCTTTCACTGCATGACTGGCACCAAATGCCTGTGACGTATGATTGTATATGTGTCAAACCTGATTATTTATTTTGTTTCAGGTAAGCCGTTCTTCAATGCCATATGTGAAGAAAATAATTGCTATACAAATTTATTGCTATTCAAATATGTGACTGGCATTAGCTTAGGCACACCATGCCATGCGCCACAAAAAACATGTCTGTGTAAGAGCTAGCTTCACCATATGTTGAGAAATCTTGTGGTTGTGTGTGTGGAATTTTTCATTTCTTTTTAATTTGACACTACTACTGTTTCTTTTTAGGACCCCCCCCTTCCCCCACATTTTCTATGGCACTCTTAGGGGTGCTAAAGTTCAGTAAAGTGGACCGAAGTAGTTACATGCTCTTCTTGGGGGTGTGCCAACGTAATGCATATGGCCAGAATCTGTGAAACTGTTGCTTTGGGTGCTGGTATCTTGCAAACCATCTCCCATATGACATGTATTAATTATTAGAAGTTGCCTGAAGGCTCTGCATGTCCACCACTCATTACTGAAGTTAGGTGGTTTGTCATGCCGAGGCATCTACATTATTTTACCACAAATTCAGCATTGTGTCCCATAAATTTGCTCCCAGGCTTTGTCCTTGATGATACAGTACACCATGCTCACTACATTAAACTGTTCAGTTGCATAGATTTGTGCTGACACAACTGGATCAATATGTCGGCTTCTGCAAAGTGACAACTACCAATGTGGCTAAAAAAATAACTGAAATTGCAGAAGAAAGATATACAATCATGTAAATTTTAATAAAAGTAATACAGCACATTGTAGCTAAGATGCACATGATTTCAAGTTGCATCCTTTTCTTTGTATAAGCTTATTTGCATTGCGTCCAATTTTCCACTGCAGACTTCCCCTTACGGTATGATACAGATCAATATAGAAAGCGAGCAGACAATAATCAGTGCTGCTGTTTTCTGTAGCACTGCGATTTTATGCTAGAATGAGCATCTCTAGGTGTGCCTTGCTGTAGTATTCCACTCTGTTGTTTCTCAAGAAATAGCACAATCTCTCAGTACAAAGGTGCGCAGTCAAACTGCATAACCACACACTGCAGAAATGCAGCCTGTGCAATAATTTTTCATAGCTTTATCATCTGTGTAAATGAAAATTAGTCGAAGAAGGCCACAAATACGGATGATACAAACATGTAAGCCTCAAACGCCCAGTTGCTGAGTTGCTTGAATCATCGTCTGTATTTCAGGATGTCTGCAATCCAGTAAAGCATGGAAAACTGGGAACAGTCTGAGAACTATTGCATGACTGGAAAACTAGAAAAAATGTCAAGAAAGCGGTGAAGAGCTGCTGAAGTAAAAATTCCCTCAATAAGTTTACACAATTGTACAATGGCGATTATCTTTCTCATGGCATTACACAGGCCTCTTATGTCATTTCACAGTCAAAGTTGAGTGATCTGTGTAAGAGTGAAGTGATAACTGTAACTGCATCGCTATGCAAATTCTTTTGTAAATTAAAAAAAAGCCTGAATAAGGAGTGATTTCAAAGATCGTAGTGAATGATGCAGTCGTCGTCCTTCTGTCCACGTCTCTGAATGAATTTGTACCAACTACCCCGCCTTCATACGCTTGTTTAGTGCATGATGTGCTGTTGGCAGACGTATTATAGCATGGCATGAGCTGTGGGGAGTTTTTAGGCATTGGCGGTGGTGATGGTTTGGCATGTAATGGTGCGATGATAATGCCAGTATGGAGCCGAGAGAGAAGTTTGTAAAGAATGAGCATGGAAAAATAGATAAGTCCCCAACCAGGTGTGTAAAAGTGTTTCCTGAATAATATATGGCTTTGAACAAATAAGCTCAACACAATTATTGAACAAAATGGCAGCACAGGCTTGTCTGTGGCTGACGTTGCAGCTGCTGTTGTGTGTGTTTTCTTTGGTGCTTTCCTGTTTGCTCCATCCTTGAAACACCACTATTGAAACCGGTATAAGATATCCTTCTTTACGAGGTATTTGGTTCATTTTAACATCTGTATTTTGTGTAGGTTGTCTTATTAAACTACAAATTCTGAATGGCTCGGATGCAGTGTAATGGCATTAAAGTGTGGCCGTTTATTTTTGCAATTATTACGTCTGTGATGTCAAGTGCATCATAGCAGATGACAAGTAAGGACAAATATATACATTAGGTATGTTCCCATTGTGTGAAATTTCATCAGAGCAAGAGACAGTCGCAACGTAATGATGTATCTTTGTTGACTGAACAGAACAATCAATTTAGTGCTTAATGATTTGTACAATAATCTTACATGCTGAAATGCAGAAATAAAGGAGATCAGAGGTAAGCACAGCACCGCACTAACAGGGGGTCACGACACTGGCAACTTCCACGCTCACACGCAGGGACGCCCTGGGTAACTGACGAAAACAGCGCTAAACAAACAAAGAAAAACACACACACACATGACGAGGACGTAAACAAGGCAGCACCATGAGCACGTTTTCCGTAGGAGTCACACTCCAAAAGAAACACAGCCAGCAAAGAAATGGTCTAACGCGTTGCAGATTTGTGACACGTTGAAAGTACCACGTCGAGTTATGCGTATGGGAGTCAGGATAAGGTCACCAGTGCATCAGTGTTCTTTCTGTTTACATAGCCTACAGTGACCAAGCACTTGTACACACGTTGCGAACATGATATCAGGCTCGAAAGCGTATAAAAGACTCTGCTGGAATGCCCCATCAATCGAGAGGCTATCTTGATCGTTGCAGTTCACCACACAGGCCGCACAACAGACGATAAAAAAGCGATGGTCGATGCGGATGACGTTATTATACGCATCCACAATCGACGACCGAACACCGACAAAAGCACAACGATCACCTGCGCGAGGATACCTACTGCTGCCTTTCAAATAACATGGCAAACGCTCTCTTTTTAGCGACCATATCAAAACCTTGTCATTCACAAATACAGAGGTAGGCATAACGGATAATCGACGATTACCGACACCCCGATCCGCAACCACCTGCAGCAGCGCCAGCGCCGCCTGAACTTTTCTTCCGTTAACATCATAATCAAAAAACAAACGGGAGCCTTCCTCTTCACAATCCTGTCGTCTGCTACGTTCTCCCTCCCCTCAACCATCTCGTGCCAATGTCAATAGTGCGCATGCGTTGTGGTCACCCTTTGGTCAACCGCTCTTCATAGCCGGATAGATCACGTGATCGATTTAAACCCGACGTCACTAAACCAATGGTTCAAGTCGGCTGGTGAATACGGACTAATATGTTTGTAGAGCACGTGCTCCATTAATTTACAAGAATTGCATGTCAGTGATATTGGTCGATAATTAGAAGGAAGTAACGGGTCACCCGACTTAAATATCGGTATAACCTTGCTTAGTTTCCAGTCATCTGGAATCTGGCCGGTCTCGAGTGATTTGGAAAAAATTAACTGCAAATATCTAGCGCTCCACAGGGCGTATCTGAACAGAAACTCATTAGGAATATTGTCAGGACCGCTACACTTTTTAGTATCTACACTTAGGAGAAGATTAAGAACGCCATCAACAGTAAACTCTGGATTTGAGATGGGGGCAGCTGACGATTCGCAACAAATTCTTAAATAATGATCCTCTTTAGTGAAGACACTCTGAAAATATTCATTGAGCAAATACGCTATCCTCTGTGGGTCTTCAATCACCTCCTCATTACGGCGAAGTCTGATGTCATCTTTGCGTTTTGTTACAATTGTCGCCAAAATTTGGATAAAGTCATTTTTCATAAAGTTATTAAGCGTAGTGGTGAAGAAAATTCGCTTAGCATTTTTTAGCTCAATTTTCAGTTGATCCTTAAGGCAGATCATTCTTGATGTTAGTGCCACCGAATTCACGTCCTGCCTAAGTCGCTTTCGAGTTCGGGCTATTCTACGTTTTAAATGGATGATTTTCCGGTTAATCCAGGGGCTGTGCTTTGCAGTCTTCTTGCAGCACTTCGGTATGATTTGGAGGCATTGAACACAACGCGCTTAAACTCGCGCCATATTTCATCGACCGTAATATCACTTAACGTGCACTGTCTCTGAAATAATTCAAAATTGTCCTCAAGGTAAATGAGTATTTCGTTGTCTGGCGCTTGACTGAATCTGAATACAGTGATTGTTTTGTTCTCTGTTGATTCTGCACAGGTATTTACACTTGTATGAACCACCACCATCTGATGGTCCGATATACCATTTTCTACTGTACAGTGAGATTCCACTAGAACGTTGGACACAAACACAAGATCAAGAATGGAGTGTTGGCAGTCTGTAACCCTTGTCGGTTTGTCAACAAGTTGTGTCAGGCCATGTAATACACTAATATCCAATAATCGCTGAGAACTTTTACGATCTGAAGAACCAATAGAAAATTGCGACCAGTCTATTCCAGGCAAATTAAAATCTCCGGTTATTAAAACATTCCGAAACGACCTTAGGTTAACAGCTAGATAGTCATTAATGCGATCCATGTAAGAGACATGTGAGCCTGGTGGCCGATATATGTTAATCACAACCAGTGACATAGAGCCGTACTTTAAGCGACAGCAAACGGATTCAACATCGTCAATACAATCAATTTCCGTACAGAAAATGTCACGTTTAACAATAAGAGCAACTCCCCCGCCTCTATTATCCCGGTCTTTTCGAAACATCCTATAACCGGGTGGTAATATCTCAGCGTTATCAACATCTGGTCTTAGCCAGGTTTCAGTGATCGCTACAACATCTGGTTGATACTGTAACAGTATAAACTCTAATTTATCTATCTTATTAACTATACTACGGGCATTAAGAGACAGAAGAAGAAAGTCACGATCCAAGTTGCAAGGTCATCGTGATGTTGCGCGATTTTGTTTAGAGTTTGATCGCAATGTTCTGCGGTTATCAGTACTGATCGAATGAGATGAGCCGCCCATTGCACGATCAGGAATTGCGCCACCAGTGTGTGAAGTTACACAAACTCTGGATTCAGATTCTTCATCCCACTTGAAAACATCGTTGTTGATGTACAACTTATCATATACTAGTCGGACTCTATCACCTTTCGCGCGGCTGTCCACTGCACTGACCCACAGTTTTTTACGTGTCTGTCGGACAGCAACCGAAAAGTCCTCCGTAACATAAAGGTTGGTTCCTTTTAGTTTATTGGCGTGCCTCAGAATTTCTTTCTTCTCGTTAAACTCATACAGACGTAACACAATAGGCCGTTTGTAATCGGGTTTCCTGGCGCCAATTCTGTGTGCTCTTTCAATTGTTTTAACTTTGATATCCATTACTTTGAAGACCTGATCTTCTAATACTTCTAGCACATTCTCCACTGCACCATCCGCGGGCTCAGGTAAACCTCTAATAATCAGGTTATTCCGTCTCGATCGGTTTTCCAGATCGTCTAATTTCTTGGTCATGACTGATACTTTGGACTTCAATTCAGCAAGCTCCTTATCGTGAGATGTAGTCATTGCTTGTATCTTATCGACAGTAACCATCTGCGATTCTATGCTAGCTAACCGCTGTTCGATATCTCGTTGGTTTTGTTTAATAGCTTCGAGATCCTCATTGTGCTTTATCTGGCCCTGTGGTATCTCGGCAAACATTTCCTCAACAGACGGCCCAGGATTACTTTCAACGTCCCCAGCTAAGAGTAGTAAGACCCTGAGCGAATGCATGCAGTCACAACACACTTGCATCGTGTAGCGGGGGTGCGGCAGAATAATCAAGCAATAGTACCAGCTTTGAACAGTAGAATGGTCATTTCTTACCTGTAAACAGGCGTAGATCAAGGGGTTTGACATGTTACTGTTACGGCCGCACCCGCCACTAAGAAAGATGTCCACGGCACATCGTTTTATAACTTCAGGGCAATGAAGCGACGGCTGGTGGTGAAGATCATGCGGTGCCGTTCCGACAGAAGCGCCGAGCGATGTATCTTGAAGAACTGGTCCAAACGACTTGAAGTACACATTTTCAGGCCGCGTGCAGTTAGCTGTGACACGTGGAGCTGGTGATAGCGAACGAGCGATCACAGGCTGAACGAACGTGGATGCAACACCGAAGATCTGTAAACAGGCGTAGATCAAGGGGTTAGACATGTTACTGTTACGGCCGCACCCGCCACTAAGAAAGATGTCCACGGCACATCGTTTTATAACTTCAGGGCAATGAAGCGACGGCTGGTGGTGAAGATCATGCGGTGCCGTTCCGACAGAAGCGCCGAGCGATGCATCTTGAAGAACTGGTCCAAACGACTTGAAGTACACATTTTCAGGCCGCGTGCAGTTAGCTGTGACACGTGGAGCTGGTGATAGCGAACGAGCGATCACAGGCTGAACGAACGTGGATGCAACACCGAAGATCTGTAAACAGGCGTAGATCAAGGGGTTTGACATGTTACTGTTACGGCCGCACCCGCCACTAAGAAAGATGTCCACGGCACATCGTTTTATAACTTCAGGGCAATGAAGCGACGGCTGGTGGTGAAGATCATGCGGTGCCGTTCCGACAGAAGCGCCGAGCGATGCATCTTGAAGAACTGGTCCAAACGACTTGAAGTACACATTTTCAGGCCGCGTGCAGTTAGCTGTGACACGTGGAGCTGGTGATAGCGAACGAGCGATCACAGGCTGAACGAACGTGGATGCAACACCGAAGATCTGTAAACAGGCGTAGATCAA
Source organism: Ornithodoros turicata (assembly GCF_037126465.1). Classification (NCBI taxonomy): domain Eukaryota; kingdom Metazoa; phylum Arthropoda; class Arachnida; order Ixodida; family Argasidae; genus Ornithodoros; species Ornithodoros turicata. The sequence goes on along the minus strand of NC_088206.1, from coordinate 42,839,406 downwards.
GGGGTTAGACATGTTACTGTTACGGCCGCACCCGCCACTAAGAAAGATGTCCACGGCACATCGTTTTATAACTTCAGGGCAATGAAGCGACGGCTGGTGGTGAAGATCATGCGGTGCCGTTCCGACAGAAGCGCCGAGCGATGCATCTTGAAGAACTGGTCCAAACGACTTGAAGTACACATTTTCAGGCCGCGTGCAGTTAGCTGTGACACGTGGAGCTGGTGATAGCGAACGAGCGATCACAGGCTGAACGAACGTGGATGCAACACCGAAGATCTGTAAACAGGCGTAGATCAAGGGGTTTGACATGTTACTGTTACGGCCGCACCCGCCACTAAGAAAGATGTCCACGGCACATCGTTTTATAACTTCAGGGCAATGAAGCGACGGCTGGTGGTGAAGATCATGCGGTGCCGTTCCGACAGAAGCGCCGAGCGATGCATCTTGAAGAACTGGTCCAAACGACTTGAAGTACACATTTTCAGGCCGCGTGCAGTTAGCTGTGACACGTGGAGCTGGTGATAGCGAACGAGCGATCACAGGCTGAACGAACGTGGATGCAACACCGAAGATCTGTAAACAGGCGTAGATCAAGGGGTTAGACATGTTACTGTTACGGCCGCACCCGCCACTAAGAAAGATGTCCACGGCACATCGTTTTATAACTTCAGGGCAATGAAGCGACGGCTGGTTGTGAAGATCATGCGGTGCCGTTCCGACAGAAGCGCCGAGCGATGCATCTTGAAGAACTGGTCCAAACGACTTGAAGTACACATTTTCAGGCCGCGTGCAGTTAGCTGTGACACGTGGAGCTGGTGATAGCGAACGAGCGATCACAGGCTGAACGAACGTGGATGCAACACCGAAGATCTGTAAACAGGCGTAGATCAAGGGGTTAGACATGTTACTGTTACGGCCGCACCCGCCACTAAGAAAGATGTCCACGGCACATCGTTTTATAACTTCAGGGCAATGAAGCGACGGCTGGTGGTGAAGATCATGCGGTGCCGTTCCGACAGAAGCGCCGAGCGATGCATCTTGAAGAACTGGTCCAAACGACTTGAAGTACACATTTTCAGGCCGCGTGCAGTTAGCTGTGACACGTGGAGCTGGTGATAGCGAACGAGCGATCACAGGCTGAACGAACGTGGATGCAACACCGAAGATCTGTAAACAGGCGTAGATCAAGGGGTTAGACATGTTACTGTTACGGCCGCACCCGCCACTAAGAAAGATGTCCACGGCACATCGTTTTATAACTTCAGGACAATGAAGCGACGGCTGGTGGTGAAGATCATGCGGTGCCGTTCCGACAGAAGCGCCGAGCGATGCATCTTGAACAACTGGTCCAAACGACTTGAAGTACACATTTTCAGGCCGCGTGCAGTTAGCTGTGACACGTGGAGCTGGTGATAGCGAACGAGCGATCACAGGCTGAACGAACGTGGATGCAACACCGAAGATCTGTAAACAGGCGTAGATCAAGGGGTTAGACATGTTACTGTTACGGCCGCACCCGCCACTAAGAAAGATGTCCACGGCACATCGTTTTATAACTTCAGGACAATGAAGCGACGGCTGGTGGTGAAGATCATGCGGTGCCGTTCCGACAGAAGCACCGAGCGATGCATGTTGAAGAACTGGTCCAAACGACTTGAAGTACACATTTTCAGGCCGCGTGCAGTTAGCTGTGACACGTGGAGCTGGTGATAGCGAACGAGCGATCACAGGCTGAACGAACGTGGATGCAACACCGAAGATCTGTAAACAGGCGTAGATCAAGGGGTTAGACATGTTACTGTTACGGCCGCACCCGCCACTAAGAAAGATGTCCACGGCACATCGTTTTATAACTTCAGGGCAATGAAGCGACGGCTGGTGGTGAAGATCATGCGGTGCCGTTCCGACAGAAGCGCCGAGCGATGCATCTTGAAGAACTGGTCCAAACGACTTGAAGTACACATTTTCAGGCCGCGTGCAGTTAGCTGTGACACGTGGAGCTGGTGATAGCGAACGAGCGATCACAGGCTGAACGAACGTGGATGCAACACCGAAGATCTGTAAACAGGCGTAGATCAAGGGGTTAGACATGTTACTGTTACGGCCGCACCCGCCACTAAGAAAGATGTCCACGGCACATCGTTTTATAACTTCAGGACAATGAAGCGACGGCTGGTGGTGAAGATCATGCGGTGCCGTTCCGACAGAAGCGCCGAGCGATGCATCTTGAAGAACTGGTCCAAACGACTTGAAGTACACATTTTCAGGCCGCGTGCAGTTAGCTGTGACACGTGGAGCTGGTGATAGCGAACGAGCGATCACAGGCTGAACGAACGTGGATGCAACACCGAAGATCTGTAAACAGGCGTAGATCAAGGGGTTAGACATGTTACTGTTACGGCCGCACCCGCCACTAAGAAAGATGTCCACGGCACATCGTTTTATAACTTCAGGGCAATGAAGCGACGGCTGGTGGTGAAGATCATGCGGTGCCGTTCCGACAGAAGCGCCGAGCGATGCATCTTGAAGAACTGGTCCAAACGACTTGAAGTACACATTTTCAGGCCGCGTGCAGTTAGCTGTGACACGTGGAGCTGGTGATAGCGAACGAGCGATCACAGGCTGAACGAACGTGGATGCAACACCGAAGATCTGTAAACAGGCGTAGATCAAGGGGTTAGACATGTTACTGTTACGGCCGCACCCGCCACTAAGAAAGATGTCCACGGCACATCGTTTTATAACTTCAGGGCAATGAAGCGACGGCTGGTGGTGAAGATCATGCGGTGCCGTTCCGACAGAAGCGCCGAGCGATGCATCTTGAAGAACTGGTCCAAACGACTTGAAGTACACATTTTCAGGCCGCGTGCAGTTAGCTGTGACACGTGGAGCTGGTGATAGCGAACGAGCGATCACAGGCTGAACGAACGTGGATGCAACACCGAAGATCTGTAAACAGGCGTAGATCAAGGGGTTAGACATGTTACTGTTACGGCCGCACCCGCCACTAAGAAAGATGTCCACGGCACATCGTTTTATAACTTCAGGACAATGAAGCGACGGCTGGTGGTGAAGATCATGCGGTGCCGTTCCGACAGAAGCGCCGAGCGATGCATCTTGAAGAACTGGTCCAAACGACTTGAAGTACACATTTTCAGGCCGCGTGCAGTTAGCTGTGACACGTGGAGCTGGTGATAGCGAACGAGCGATCACAGGCTGAACGAACGTGGATGCAACACCGAAGATCTGTAAACAGGCGTAGATCAAGGGGTTAGACATGTTACTGTTACGGCCGCACCCGCCACTAAGAAAGATGTCCACGGCACATCGTTTTATAACTTCAGGACAATGAAGCGACGGCTGGTGGTGAAGATCATGCGGTGCCGTTCCGACAGAAGCGCCGAGCGATGCATCTTGAAGAACTGGTCCAAACGACTTGAAGTACACATTTTCAGGCCGCGTGCAGTTAGCTGTGACACGTGGAGCTGGTGATAGCGAACGAGCGATCACAGGCTGAACGAACGTGGATGCAACACCGAAGATCTGTAAACAGGCGTAGATCAAGGGGTTAGACATGTTACTGTTACGGCCGCACCCGCCACTAAGAAAGATGTCCACGGCACATCGTTTTATAACTTCAGGGCAATGAAGCGACGGCTGGTGGTGAAGATCATGCGGTGCCGTTCCGACAGAAGCGCCGAGCGATGCATCTTGAAGAACTGGTCCAAACGACTTGAAGTACACATTTTCAGGCCGCGTGCAGTTAGCTGTGACACGTGGAGCTGGTGATAGCGAACGAGCGATCACAGGCTGAACGAACGTGGATGCAACACCGAAGATCTGTAAACAGGCGTAGATCAAGGGGTTAGACATGTTACTGTTACGGCCGCACCCGCCACTAAGAAAGATGTCCACGGCACATCGTTTTATAACTTCAGGACAATGAAGCGACGGCTGGTGGTGAAGATCATGCGGTGCCGTTCCGACAGAAGCGCCGAGCGATGCATCTTGAAGAACTGGTCCAAACGACTTGAAGTACACATTTTCAGGCCGCGTGCAGTTAGCTGTGACACGTGGAGCTGGTGATAGCGAACGAGCGATCACAGGCTGAACGAACGTGGATGCAACACCGAAGATCTGTAAACAGGCGTAGATCAAGGGGTTAGACATGTTACTGTTACGGCCGCACCCGCCACTAAGAAAGATGTCCACGGCACATCGTTTTATAACTTCAGGGCAATGAAGCGACGGCTGGTGGTGAAGATCATGCGGTGCCGTTCCGACAGAAGCGCCGAGCGATGCATCTTGAAGAACTGGTCCAAACGACTTGAAGTACACATTTTCAGGCCGCGTGCAGTTAGCTGTGACACGTGGAGCTGGTGATAGCGAACGAGCGATCACAGGCTGAACGAACGTGGATGCAACACCGAAGATCTGTAAACAGGCGTAGATCAAGGGGTTAGACATGTTACTGTTACGGCCGCACCCGCCACTAAGAAAGATGTCCACGGCACATCGTTTTATAACTTCAGGGCAATGAAGCGACGGCTGGTGGTGAAGATCATGCGGTGCCGTTCCGACAGAAGCGCCGAGCGATGCATCTTGAAGAACTGGTCCAAACGACTTGAAGTACACATTTTCAGGCCGCGTGCAGTTAGCTGTGACACGTGGAGCTGGTGATAGCGAACGAGCGATCACAGGCTGAACGAACGTGGATGCAACACCGAAGATCTGTAAACAGGCGTAGATCAAGGGGTTAGACATGTTACTGTTACGGCCGCACCCGCCACTAAGAAAGATGTCCACGGCACATCGTTTTATAACTTCAGGACAATGAAGCGACGGCTGGTGGTGAAGATCATGCGGTGCCGTTCCGACAGAAGCGCCGAGCGATGCATCTTGAAGAACTGGTCCAAACGACTTGAAGTACACATTTTCAGGCCGCGTGCAGTTAGCTGTGACACGTGGAGCTGGTGATAGCGAACGAGCGATCACAGGCTGAACGAACGTGGATGCAACACCGAAGATCTGTAAACAGGCGTAGATCAAGGGGTTAGACATGTTACTGTTACGGCCGCACCCGCCACTAAGAAAGATGCCCACGGCACATCGTTTTATAACTTCAGGACAATGAAGCGACGGCTGGTGGTGAAGATCATGCGGTGCCGTTCCGACAGAAGCGCCGAGCGATGCATCTTGAAGAACTGGTCCAAACGACTTGAAGTACACATTTTCAGGCCGCGTGCAGTTAGCTGTGACACGTGGAGCTGGTGATAGCAAACGAGCGATCACAGGCTGAACGAACGTGGATGCAACACCGAAGATCTGTAAACAGGCGTAGATCAAGGGGTTAGACATGTTACTGTTACGGCCGCACCCGCCACTAAGAAAGATGTCCACGGCACATCGTTTTATAACTTCAGGACAATGAAGCGACGGCTGGTGGTGAAGATCATTCGGTGCCGTTCCGACAGAAGCGCCGAGCGATGCGTCTTGAAGAACTGGTCCAAACGACTTGAAGTACACATTTTCAGGCCGCGTGCAGTTAGCTGTGACACGTGGAGCTGGTGATAGCGAACGAGCGATCACAGGCTGAACGAACGTGGATGCAACACCGAAGATCTGTAAACAGGCGTAGATCAAGGGTTAGACATGTTACTGTTACGGCCGCACCCGCCACTAAGAAAGATGCCCACGGCACATCGTTTTATAACTTCAGGACAATGAAGCGACGGCTGGTGGTGAAGATCATGCGGTGCCGTTCCGACAGAAGCGCCGAGCGATGCATCTTGAAGAACTGGTCCAAACGACTTGAAGTACACATTTTCAGGCCGCGTGCAGTTAGCTGTGACACGTGGAGCTGGTGATAGCAAACGAGCGATCACAGGCTGAACGAACGTGGATGCAACACCGAAGATCTGTAAACAGGCGTAGATCAAGGGGTTAGACATGTTACTGTTACGGCCGCACCCGCCACTAAGAAAGATGTCCACGGCACATCGTTTTATAACTTCAGGACAATGAAGCGACGGCTGGTGGTGAAGATCATGCGGTGCCGTTCCGACAGAAGCGCCGAGCGATGCATCTTGAAGAACTGGTCCAAACGACTTGAAGTACACATTTTCAGGCCGCGTGCAGTTAGCTGTGACACGTGGAGCTGGTGATAGCGAACGAGCGATCACAGGCTGAACGAACGTGGATGCAACACCGAAGATCTGTAAACAGGCGTAGATCAAGGGGTTAGACATTTTACTGTTACGGCCGCACCCGCCACTAAGAAAGATGTCCACGGCACATCGTTTTATAACTTCAGGGCAATGAAGCGACGGCTGGTGGTGAAGATCATGCGGTGCCGTTCCGACAGAAGCGCCGAGCGATGCATCTTGAAGAACTGGTCCAAACGACTTGAAGTACACATTTTCAGGCCGCGTGCAGTTAGCTGTGACACGTGGAGCTGGTGATAGCGAACGAGCGATCACAGGCTGAACGAACGTGGATGCAACACCGAAGATCTGTAAACAGGCGTAGATCAAGGGGTTAGACATGTTACTGTTACGGCCGCACCCGCCAGATGACTGCGTGTTGTACAGGGAAGTACACTGTTAGAAAATTTTATACCTTTTAGGGTATGACGAACTAGCACTGGGAACGGGACAGAGAGGGTCATGCAAGATCAACACCAACACGCCCGGTTTTCACCTTGATGCCTTTTAGGGTATAAACGGCTTGTCCCAGGGCGCATACCTTTTCCGGTATAAACATTATACCCCCTTCGAGGCATAGTAACTTTATACCTCCCTGAAGGTATATGATTTGCACCTCAAGGTATAAACATATATCCCAAGAAGGTGTATTTTTAAACCCGAGGTGTAATTTTCAAAAACAGGAATATTCGGTTTATTTCAGTGCTATATCAGAGTGGCGCTTTCCTAATACAGTTCGTAACAAAATCAGAATTAAAAAATATTGAGCGAGATGTCCGACGCCACTCGCTCAAACCTCGCCCACCTACGCATTGCTGATGAAGGCCCAATAAGGCCGAAACAGCTGTCCAATGCGGGTGTGGCGACGTCTGGGACTTTTAAGCATATGTTCAACGTGCAGCCAAAGAGCGTATGCTATTTTTCTTCATTTAATACTTTACTGGCTTCGCACTGGGCTTTCAGAGGTGAGTCACTCACCCTGACGGGAGGACATTACGTTCCACGTGACCTTCCGACGCCACTCGCTCAAACGTCGCCCACCTACGCATTGCTGATGAAGGCCCAATAAGGCCGAAACAGCTGTCCAATGCTGGTGTGGCGACGTTTGGGACTTATAAGCATATGTTCAACGTGCAGCCAAAGCGCGTATGCTATTTTTCTTAATTTAATAATTTACTGGCTTCGCACTGGGCTTTCAGAGGTGAGTCACTCACCCTGACGGGAGGACATTACGTTCCACATGACCTTCCGACGCCACTCGCTCAAACGTCGCCCACCTACGCATTGCTGATGAAGGCCCAATAAGGCCGAAACAGCTGTCCAATGCTGGTGTGGCGACGTTTGGGACTTATAAGCATATGTTCAACGTGCAGCCAAAGAGCGTATGCTATTTTTCTTCATTTAATACTTTACTGGCTTCGCACTGGGCTTTCAGAGGTGAGTCACTCACCCTGACGGGAGGACATTACGTTCCACGTGACCTTCCGACGCCACGCGCTCAAACGTCGCCCACCTACGCATTGCTGATGAAGGCCCAATAAGGCCGAAACAGCTGTCCAGTGCTGGTGTGGCGACGTTTGGGACTTATAAGCATATGTTCAACGTGCGGCCAAAGACCGTATGCTATTTTTCTTCATTTGATACTTTACTGGCTTCGCACTGGGCTTTCAGAGGTGAGTCACTCACCCTGACGGGAGGACATTACGTTCCACGTGACCTTCCGACGCCACTCGCTCAAACGTCGCCCACCTACGCATTGCTGATGAAGGCCCAATAAGGCCGAAACAGCTGTCCAATGCTGGTGTGGCGACGTTGGGACTTATAAGCATATGATCAACGTGCAGCCAAAGAGCGTATGCTATTTTTCTTCATTTAATACTTTACTGGCTTCGCACTGGGCTTTCAGAGGTGAGTCACTCACCCTGACGGGAGGACATTACGTTCCACATGACCTTCCGACGCCACTCGCTCAAACGTCGCCCACCTACGCATTGCTGATGAAGGCCCAATAAGGCCGAAACAGCTGTCCAATGCTGGTGTGGCGACGTTTGGGACTTATAAGCATATGTTCAACGTGCAGCCAAAGCGCGTATGCTATTTTTCTTAATTTAATAATTTACTGGCTTCGCACTGGGCTTTCAGAGGTGAGTCACTCACCCTGACGGGAGGACATTACGTTCCACGTGACCTTCCGACGCCACTCGCTCAAACGTCGCCCACCTACACATTGCTGATGAAGGCCCAATAAGGCCGAAACAGCTGTCCAATGCTGGTGTGGCGACGTTTGGGACTTATAAGCATATGTTCAACGTGCAGCCAAAGAGCGTATGCTATTTTTCTTCATTTAATACTTTACTGGCTTCGCACTGGGCTTTCAGAGGTGAGTCACTCACCCTGACGGGAGGACATTACGTTCCACGTGACCTTCCGACGCCACTCGCTCAAACGTCGCCCACCTACGCATTGCTGATGAAGGCCCAATAAGGCCGAAACAGCTGTCCAATGCTGGTGTGGCGACGTTTGGGACTTATAAGCATATGTTCAACGTGCAGCCAAAGCGCGTATGCTATTTTTCTTCATTTAATACTTTACTGGCTTCGCACTGGGCTTTCAGAGGTGAGTCACTCACCCTGACGGGAGGACATTACGTTCCACGTGACCTTCCGACGCCACGCGCTCAAACGTCGCCCACCTACGCATTGCTGATGAAGGCCCAATAAGGCCGAAACAGCTGTCCAATGCTGGTGTGGCGACGTTTGGGACTTATAAGCATATGTTCAACGTGCGGCCAAAGAGCGTATGCTATTTTTCTTCATTTAATACTTTACTGGCTTCGCACTGGGCTTTCAGAGGTGAGTCACTCACCCTGACGGGAGGACATTACGTTCCACGTGACCTTCCGACGCCACTCGCTCAAACGTCGCCCACCTACGCATTGCTGATGAAGGCCCAATAAGGCCGAAACAGCTGTCCAATGCTGGTGTGGCGACGTTTGGGACTTAGAAGCATATGTTCAACGTGCAGCCAAAGCGCGTATGCTATTTTTCTTCATTTAATACTTTACTGGCTTCGCACTGGGCTTTCAGAGGTGAGTCATTCACCCTGACGGGAGGACATTACGTTCCACGTGACCTTCCGACGCCACGCGCTCAAACGTCGCCCACCTACGCATTGCTGATGAAGGCCCAATAAGGCCGAAACAGCTGTCCAATGCTGGTGTGGCGACGTTTGGGACTTATAAGCATATGTTCAACGTGCGGCCAAAGACCGTATGCTATTTTTCTTCATTTAATACTTTACTGGCTTCGCACTGGGCTTTCAGAGGTGAGTCACTCACCCTGACGGGAGGACATT